>NC_137083.1:58334067-58673446 GCF_951640355.1 Cnephaeus nilssonii | reverse complement strand
CTCCTCCTCCTCCTCCTCCTCCTCCTTCTCCCTCCTCCTCCTCCTCCTCCTCCTCCTCTCCTCCTCCTCCTCCTCCTCCTCTTCCTCTTCCTCCTCCTCCTCCTCCTCCTCACTTCAGCCTTACTCCTCCTCCTCCTCCTTAACCCAGCCTTACTGTTTCATGGATCTCTTCTATTCAGACAGCTTTAGTTGCCAGCCCCAGGCAGAGTTCTTCTAGTACTGCTGCCCTACATTGCTCATCCTTTTACTCTTTCTCTTTTCTGTTAGTCCTCACCCAAGATATTTTTCTGTTGATGTTTAGAGAGAGTGGGAGAGGGAGAGACACAGAGAGAGAAATAGTGATGTGAGAGAGACACTTCCATTGGTTATCTCCCGAATGCACCCTGACCAAGGCCAAGGAGTGAGCCTGCAACCAAGGTACATGCCCTTGATTGGGAATCGAACCTGGACCCCTTCAGTTCACAGGCCGATGCTCTATCCACTGAGCCTAACCGGCTAGGGTAGCTCATTCTTTTACTCTTGATTTGGGCATCCACAAACTTTGACTGAATGCTTTCCCCATTCTGGGCACTGGGCCATGTGTTAGCATAAAGGAAGCATAAAACAGGGACTCTGTCCTCACTTTCTGGCCCAGGCGGCTATGATGTTACTGTTTTGTCACTTTTTGCAGACCACTGTGATCACCTGGTGTTGTTTTGGAGTGGTTATAGGAGCACAGGGGAATAAAGGCACTGGCTCTTATTCTGTGAATTAAGCCTTTTTAAGTTATTAAGTGACAGGACCCCAACTCCACCAAATTCAGTTAAAGAGGCAGTTTCATTGGAATGATACTGGTGTATCTTAAACATAAGCAGGACTTCACTAACAATGCCAATGGATGGCAGAGGTGCAGGTGGGCCGGAAACATCTGGATTGTCTCCTGTATCTGCCTTTATAAATTATCTGTAGATGGTAACTATTAAAGGTACATGTATAACAGTGTAGTATTATTTTGAGTTTGCTGTTTTATTATACTTGCATATCATTTTGCATTTAATGCAATTAACTTGTGATTGGGGAATTTGTGTTTGAGGAACCTGAGAGCTGGAAAAGTCCCTGACTTGTCCTCAGAGTTCTGATGGCAAGTCTCGGTATCTGACCGTCCTCCATACTGGCATTTATTCTACTTGGTGGTCCCAGGATTAATATTTCCTTTCACCACCTGTGATGTTGTATTCATATTATAGCACTAGAGGCCCGATGCATGAAATTCATGCATGGGGGGGGGGGGTTGTCTCTCAGCCAGGCCTGCACCGTCTCCAATCCAGGACCGCTGGCTCCTAACCACTATCCTGCTTGCCTACCTGATCGCCCCTAGCTACCTCTGCCTGCCGGCCTGATCGCGCTTAACTGCCTCTGCCTGCCGGCCTGATTGCCCCTAACTGCCCTCCACTGCCGTCCTGATTGCCCCTAACTGCCCTCCCCTGCCAGCTTGATCTCCCCTAACCGCCTCTGCCTCTGCCCCTGCCACCGTGGCTTTGTCTGGAAGGACGTCTGGAAGATGTCCAGTCTAATTAGCATATTACCCTTTTATTAGTATAGATACTGTTTTCTGACTCTCCAAATAACGTGTGTGTGTGTGTGTGTGTGTGTGTGTGTGTGTGTGTGTGTATGTGTTATTTTCATCAAAAGGTAGAAGTCACAATTAGTTGAAATTCTAATATCTGCCTTAAAGCTCTTAGGCTTATTCCCATAGGAGGTTTTCTCTTATTCAGTTCACTTTAAGGATTCATCCAGTAATTTAATGATTCTGCTTGCTCTATTGCCTTTTAGATCAGTGGTGAAAACCTTGAACCTAACAGGACTTAAGCAACTGAGCTAACTGCACTGTAATGTTTTATTTCTTCTTTTATTTGCTTAACTAGAGGCCCAGTGCATGATTGAATCATGCACGTGTAGGGTCCCCTACACGCTTTTGCTTTTCGCGGTGCAGCTGGGTGCCTGTCCGCTGGTGTACCAGGCCTTTCAGAAGCCTCCGGCTCGGCGGAGGCTTCTGAAAGGCCTGGTGCCAGAGCAGACAGGCACCCAGCTCCCCCACTTTTGATGGTCCGCGGCCTCTGAGGGGGGCTACCCTGCTGTTGAGAGGCGCAGGGGGCGGGACTCCCGCCCCCTGCGCCTCTCAACGGCCGCTGAGGGGGGCTGCCGCGGACACCTGGCTACCCTGCCGTTAAGAGGCACAGCTGGGTGTCTGTGGCAGGCCCCCTCAGCGGCCGCGGATCTGGCCGTTGAGAGGCACAGGGGGCGGGAGTCCCGCCCCCTGTGCCTCTCAACAGCAGGGTAGCCCCGCTCAGTGGCAGCGGATCCGTGCCTCTCGATGGCTGGATAGGCCACCCCGAGTCCCGCCCCCCAGCCTCCTGCCGCCCAATCGTGGGCGTAGCGGAGTGATGGTAATTTACATGTTACTCTATTATTATATAGGATATTTTGTGGTGGGAGTGGTGCAGGGAATGATTTTCATAGCGTTCTGTGTTTTCAGTTCATCCTGAGTGTTCCCAGCTAAAAGTAAAGCCATGTTTTCTCAGTCTGGCCTTGTGTGGGCAGTCGAATGTATATGGATATTAACAGCATATTTCCGTGTATTCCCGGTAGCTTTAAATTGGCCAGACTAGTGCAGATTCATGTTCAGTTTGCGTGAGTCCTAATCTCTCTCGTTCTTTGATGCATTGGAGGTGTCTTCTTACTTCCTGTCTTTCTTTTTTAAGGAGCATATGCTGGCTGCGAAGTGTGTGCTTGACTTCGGTTTCTTTTCCTTGCCGGCCATTCACTTGCCCTCTGCTGAGTTGAGCTTCCAGTGCTGCTCTGAAACCCGCTTGCCGAGGTCCCTGGGAATGGCGGGCTGCCGCCATCTCTTTCCGGTACCTCACTTCGGCAGCCTTTGACTCTGCTGGTACTCTCTTCTCCTTTGTCCTCTAAGTTCTCTTTCCTGGCTTCCTCCTCCCCAGCTACTTCGTAACCACCTTTCCAGTGCTGCTCTTTCAGGAATGCTGGCTCTAAACTTTGCTTTTCTTTTGTCTTACTCTGCACCTTATCCCTGTGTGATCTCATTCTTTCAAATATTTCTTGCTTTTTAAATTTCCAGTATCAGTCTCTCTCCTGAGCTCTGGACTTGCCTATCCAAGTACCTAACTACATAACACCTTAAATGTAACATATCCAGATTTAAGCCCAACATCACTTCTTTCAAATTTCTATCCTAAATTCTCTCTCTCTCTCTCTCTCTCTCTCTCTCTCTCTCTCTCTCTCTCTCTGTAATGTCTTCCCGAGTTGCTTACGCCAGAAACCCAGGCAGAGGGATGCTGACTCCCTCTCTGTAATGTTGTGCCCTCACCTTGACTAGTTCTATTCATTTTCTGCTTTGATCCTTCCAGCAGTTCTGTGAGGCTCCTGGAACAGGTATTAATTAATACTTTGGTTTTACAGATGGAGCCCTTGGAGAAGTTGAGAGGTTTTGTTTCATAATTAAAGGGTTAGGAATGATCAATGCTGGGAAAGAATGTGAATCTTTTGTTTCTTACAGATTACTTACATTAGAAGGAAAAACAAAAACTGAGTGAACTGCCCAGTATCCCGAGGTAGTGGGAATCTGAAGGGGTCAGCTTTCACTGTGCTTCACTTTTTGAGGCATCAGATGGATTCTTTTCTCCGCTGTTCCATGTATTTTCCTTTCACTGTGGGGGGCGGGGGCGGGGGCGGGGGAGAGGGAGAGGGAGAGGGTGTAGGACCCTCACTGCCCTCACTGATGGTTTAAAAAAAAAGAAACATATTGAGGTATAATTCACCTGCTTTACAATTCACTGAAAGTATGCAATTCAGTGGTTTTCAGGTTATTCACAGGATTGTGCAACTATCACCACTGTCTGGTTCTGGAACATTTTTGTCTCCCCACCCAAAACAAATCCCATATGGTTTGGCAGTCAGTTCTCACCCACCCAAGTAACCACTCATATATTTTCTGTCTCTATTAATTTACCCATTCTGGATATTTTACATAAATATAATTATACAATATATAGTTTTCTGTGAGGTTTTTCACAGCATATTTTAAGGTTCATCCATGTTATAGCATTTGTCAATACTTCATTTCCTTTTATAGTCAATCTAGAGGCCCGATGCACTAAATCTGTGCAAGAGTAGGCCTTCACAGTCCTGGCCCCGGTTGCCTCGGCCCTCGTGGTCCTGGCTGCCTCACAGCCCAGCTGCCCTGCCCACTGGTCGTTCCGGAAGGTTGTTCCAGAAGGTCATTCTGCCGTCTGGTCTAATTGGCATATTAGCTCTTTATTATATAGGATGGCTAATGATGTTAAACATCTTTTTGTTTGCTCATTGATCATTTTTTTTTTTTTGAGAAGGTAGATACAAATGCATTGTCCATTTTTAAGTTTGATTATTTGTCTTTTTATTACAAGTTGTAAGAAGTCCTTAGATATTCTAAATACAAATCTTTTATCAGATACTAGAAGCCTGGTGCACGAAATTCGTGCACTCGGTGGGGGAGTGGGGTCCTTCAGCCCGGCCTGCATCCTCTCACAGTCCGGTAGCCCCGTGATTGATCGCCCCGCAGAGGGAGACCCCGCCCACCGGCGACACCTGGGTAGCATGGGTCTCCCTTTTTTGGGGCGATCGCAGAGCCCCCTGGCCGGTGGCCTGGGCCTCCCTCTGCAGGATGATTTTTGGGTGATGGTGGGGGCCCCCCAACCAATCGCATCGCACCCACCTTAGTGGCAGCAGTCAGTGCTGGGTCACTGTGGTGCCTGAGGCGGCGGCAGTCAGTGGTGGGTTGCTGTGGCACCCACGACCCAAGAGCGACCGAGAGGTCAGCATTTCAGCCCGTTTGCCAGTCCCTGCGCACCCAAGCCTGCTGCGCACGCAGCCTGGCGTTCAGTCATCTGTTAGGTCGTTTTGGACATAACGGACGCTGGCTCTTTATATATTAGCATGTGATTTGCAAATATTTTCTCCCATTCTGTGGGTTGTCTCTTACTTTTTTGAGGGTATCGTTTGTAGCACAGTTTTTAATTTTTATATTGGAGCCACAGGTTTTATTACTGTTGCCATGATTGGTGATAATAAGGCAGAGGAGAGCTTCCCTCTCTTTGAAGTGGCTGGATGTTTCAGAGGACGCAGATGTACAGGTGGCAGCTCACCCCTCTCACCTGTCTCTTCTCCCTTATTCTTCCCCATGCAGTGTTCCCGTGCTGTGATGGTCTGTCTTGGCCTTGATCCCTCAGGAGTGACAGAGCTGGCACTTGCCAGCATTCTATCAAGGGATTGCTGCTTCTGTGATGTTCATAGACATTATGGATCTCACTTTTCACCTCACTTCCCTGCAAGGTCTCTTCCACACAGAGCACTGCCCCTGGTGGCTGGGTTGGCCTTGTCCTTGAGTGGCAGCCCCGGTGTGCAGCCACGAGCTTGTGGCCCTGGACAGAGCCAGGCAGCAGCGCCTTCCTTTCAGAGAAGCCCTTCTCTTCAGTGCTTTCTGCTTTATTGCTGCTCCGCAGGCCTATGCCTAGACCTTCATGCCATTGGGAAGGTGGATGCTGTGCCCCAGGCATCTGAATGTCATGGATCAGTATGATTTCAAAAAACGTTGGAGGTTAACATAAGGTTATTAAGTTTTAATTTTGTCCAGTAGGGACATTTGAGAGAAAGGACCAGATTCTCCTGTCAGGAGAGTATAAAAAATACCAAATTAAATATATATTTACCTTTGTGGAAAGCCAATATATGGTTCTATTTTTCTTATTTTTTTACACATACTGAAAAATACGTTATGGTCTGTGGATTGATATTTGGGAACCACAGGCTTACATCGTCAGCATAAATCTTTATTTGAAAAGTGGACCATCCCTTAATAAAGTACTTATTCTGTGTGATGTCAGATACCAGTTTTATACAGATTATGTCTTAAACTTAATGAACTATTTTGGCTATGTTAGACACATCTTCTGTACTTTGTCCCTTTCTCTGCTGATAGCACAGAAGAGAAAGAATAATTGTTTTAGATATGTGTGTGTGTAAATGTGAATTGACCTTTAAAAGATTTTAAAAATCACCATTCAAAAGATAGGATGGCTCTTATTTACAAATACAGTGTATAAATTCTGTATTATGTATATTCTAGATTGGGAGTAGTACATAAATTTTTATTGATTCTGTCTCATCTAAATTAAAATGTCAAATGCATGTTAGGGTTTTATCATAACACAGTTATTGGCCATCACTTTGGCACATTAATTATAATAATTGGGCAGTAAAGAAGCCAGAGGAATAGATAAGATGCTGTATGTTTTGATGAGATTGTAGCCATAACCTCTTATTTATGGTAATGGTATCTTATTAATTGACACTGCTGACAAGCTCTTTTGCTTTCCTTTTCTCCTTTCCAGGTAGGTTTATAAATCTATTTAGGAACTATGAACAGAGAGCCACACAATATACAATAAAAGTCACATTCCAAATTTTCTGTACCTGTTCATGCTATACACATTGAATTCATTCAGCACAATTTGCTGATCCCTGTTAAGTATACAGCGATGTGTGAAGCAGTGCCCACACTGGGAGGCTAGCAGTAGAGAAGGGAGGTAGAGTGTCTGTGTATAAATGACTGGGACCCGCATTGTTTGAGTCACACGTGGGAGCCACACTTGGTTAAGTTCCTTAGTAATGGGATGCAATGCTATATAAGTTGAGAGGAGGGAAGATTCCCAGCCCATATGGTCAGTGAAGCTGAGTCTTATTGGTAGAGGAACCCCTTTGCTTACATGCCACAAAGCTCCGCACTGTCCCTGAACAGACATCTGCATTCTAGAACTAGAGTGAGAGGTAGGTGGCAGATGCACTGACATGGAAATCAATGTTTGTTCTAGTCCCAGCTGCCTTGCAACCCCATTTTGTGTCCTTGAGTATATAAAATTGATTTAATAATATGTGTCCAGCATTTCTCACCATGAAAAATGAGATAATGCGGATGACTAAGCTGCTCCCTGTGGTGAAAGTCAGATTGCTTGGCAGGTGTGTATTTTTTTTCAGGCAACTTACACCGTGCATTTGAATGGTAGTAAGCACAGCTTTCCACGTCTAAAAGGATTAGTATCCTTACCAAAGTGCCCAATTTATTGCTAGGGAATAGCATATTCTGTGTGACATCTGAACTGGCTGAAAAAGTGCCTGAATTCCTTGGAGAAACTGCTTATAAGAATACAGAGCATTACTGTTGTAATCACTAAAATACGTTCAAAATGAAACAAATGTTTATGAAGCTGCTACTGCTGGTTTAGGGACTTGGCAGTTGGTTTTTAAATTTTTACATTATTTCTTTTTTATAGTAGAGAAAACAGGCTTAGATAAGTTTTCAAGTGTCTTAGATCATACAGCTGTTTGAAATCAAACCTACTGAAATGTGCTGTTGGCATGGTCACTAGTTTGTTAGTTTTCTTGCAGGCCAGTGTAACCATCTTGGGTTATATGTTTTAATGTTATTTACTTGTTTGATTTCTTGGCTAGGTTACTTCTGGAGCTGCTGGAGTTGCTGTTTGACAAGTTCAATGCTATAGCCACTGCGCACTCTGTGGTCCTGGGATACCTGCAGGACACCGTCGTGGCCCCACTGCCTCAGCAGGAAGATGTCAAACTGTACGACATGGCAGATGTGTGGGTGAAGATCCAGGATGTGCTCCAGGTAAGTCCTTTTACCAAGGATGCTGTCTCGTCAGAGTAACAGGGTAAGACAACAACACAAAAATCAGCAGCCTAAAACATTCCCTTCGTCATAAGCAGTGAGACAGGACTGTTTCTGTCTGAAGATGATGCTGTTGATCTCATGAACTGCTATCATCTTCAGAGATCTTTCACAAACTTCTTTACCAGACTTTAAAATGAGAAGATGCCAGTACCTAGCAACCAAGGATGTGCAGTATTTGGCTTTTTGTTTTAAGGTACTTTACATCACCGGAATTAGTCATATGTCAAAGTAATCAGTATAAAAATGTTCTTAAACACTATATTATAAACTTATATGTAGCTTAAGTTTATAACCATTTTCCTACAGTTAACTCTTGCATATATTGGGATAAATGACACGTCAAGAGCTTATTTTGAGATGAGAATGAATCTATAAGTATAAATATATCATTTTGATTGATTTGGTTAGGATTGGAGAAATGATATTACTGTTTGGTATGATGCTGCAGAGATGGTATTTAGAAATTTTATTGTATTTTCTCTCCATGCTTCAGGAAAACATATTTGATTTGGCTAGCTGAAAATTTGAAATACAATTAAGAGTCAGCTGAAACAAATTTGACATCGTTAAATAGAAATGTCTTGGTTGAACAGTACCTACTAATATGGAAAAAATTAAGAATATGTAGGGAATTGAAAAATATAACTGTGTAGGAATGAAATTACTTGCATGGCAAATAGGAGTCTTACAGGAATAAATAAATCATGATGGGAAATTGTAGTTATTTTTGACACTATATACATGTTCCTGGTGGGTTGAATGATTAATTCTTGGTTATTCATTCATTAGACATTTTTTTTGGCTTAAGTCTGTGTGCTTTATTGATGGTGTTGTAGAAAGAATATGGATTGCAACTGTATTTCCTGAGTTCCTTTTGCCACTCTGTCAATTACCATATGCTCATAGTAGGTACTTGGTGAATATTTGTGTATTGAATAAAATATCTGTATTGTTCAGAAGCTGATTATTTAATATTTCATAAATTGGTTTGCCTGTCTGAGGTTTGCTAATCTGAGATATAATGCTTAAAGTAAGTTGTGTTAATTAGGCCCTAGAGCAAAACTAAATTTGTAAAATAGATGTATAGGTAAAAAGTTAGTAAAGGGGAAAAAATTGATTAATGAATAAATGCTTGAGTAATCCAAAAGAAAACAGGAGAGGAAGAATAAAAAATAAAGGACAGCCCTAGCTGGTTTGGCTCAGTGGATAGAGCGTCGGCCTGCGGACTGAAGGGTCCTGGGCTCTATTCCAGTCAAGGGCATGTACCTCAGTTGCAGGCTCCTCCCTGGCCCGGGCCCTGGTCAGGGCTCATAGAGGAGGCAACCAATTGATGTGTTTCTCTCACATTGATGTTTCTCTCTGTCTTTCCCTCTCTCTTCAACTCTCTTTAAAAATCAATGGAAAAATATCCTCAGATGAGGATTAAAAAAAAAAATCAAAGAACAAAGCAAAGATAGAATGAATAAAAAACAAATAGCAAGATGTTAGACTTATCCCAATCATATAAATAATTATATTAAATTTAAATGAACTAACCACTTCATTTAAAAAGCAGAGTTTGTCATATGGTTTAAAAACTAAGAACAACAATAACAACAAAAAATAAGACTCAACCATGATATTTATAAAGTGTATTTTATGCCACTTCATTACTTTTTAATTTTTAAATAATTTCAAACTTTTAGAAAGGCTTTAACAATAAGAATAATTCAATAGGCATTCATATACCTTTTTATTCTGATTCAAGTATTGTTAACATTTTGTTGCATTATCAATTGTTTTGTATACGTACATATGTAGATAGGTACATACACAAATTTTTTCCTTTGAATAGTTTGACTATAAGTTGTCAGAATGTCTATATTCTAGTTTTGTTAGTTGACCCAATAATGATCTGCTTGGCATTTTTTACTTGAATTTATTGGGGTGACATTGGTTAATAAAATTAAGTAGGTTTCAGATGTACAATTCTATAATACATCATCCGTATATTGTACTCTGTATTCACCATCCCAAGTCAAGTCTCCTTCTTTCACCATTCCCACCCTCTTTACTCTTTTCTGTATCATCCCCCTTCCCCTCTTGTACTCACTGTACTGATGTCTATATCTATGTGTTAGTGTTTCCCCCCCCCCCCTTAATCCCTTTGCCTTTTTCACCCAGCCCTCCAATCTCCCTCTTCTCTGACAGCTGTCAGTCTATTCTCTCTACCTATGAGTTTGTTTCTTAGTTTAGTTTGTTCATTAGATTCCACATATAATTGTAATCATATGGTTCTTGTCTTTCTCTGACTGGCTTATTTCAGTTTTTTCTTCTTCTTCAGTAGACAGTCTAGTCTAAGGTTAGATATTGCATTTACTTTTCATGTTTCTTTAGTTTAATTCAAGCTTGAACATTTCCATAGCCTTTCTTTACTTTTTTAACAGTGGCATTTTTGAAGAATATATCTCCATCTTTTAATACAAGTTTCTCATTTCGGGCTCTAGAGATACACTTTAAAAATAAATTCTAGATAGATTAAAAGTATACAAACAGAAAGAGATATGCTATGAAATACTACTAATGATTTTTATTATGGAAACCAATGGAATACATAATATTAAAAGGAATTATTTGTATCATAGTACTTATGGCATTTAAAACCTGAATACAATAGTATGTTATGGACTATGTAATCATACTCTCATAAGGTAACAAAATGCTTTATGAGTAAGTTTTTTTTTTATCTGATGTTTGACTCACTAAGACTAATGTTCTAAATTCAAAACAATGCTTAAATCTTTTAAGATTCTATTTATAATACTATCACAAAGAATTAATTATGGTTATAAACAAAGTAAGATATGCCTTACTTAGCTTTATTTACGTTGGATTTGTCAAATGTATATAATTCCTACATTTTGGAAAACAGAACCCATAATAATCATATTAACAACATTTATAATAAACTGAGGAACTTTAAGTTCTATCAGACATCAACTTGAAATGTAAAAATGATTGAAAATATGTTTCTGCCTTATTAAATGAATTATACTTTTCACACGTGGGTTTTATAGAGTGATTTGGAGATCCTATCTTCATATTATGGATTTATTTATTTATTTAAACAGCTTTATGGAGATGTAATTTACATGCCATAAGATTTATCCATTTAAAGTATAGATTTCAGTGATTCTTAGTATATTTATGGAGTTGTGTAAGCATTACCATGATAGGATTTTAGAATATTTTCATTACCCTAAAAAGAAACCTTGTATCCATTAGCTGAAGTTTTTCTATTCCCCACTTTCTCCCACCCCCAAGTTGTTATGACATTAAAGAGGTTTCAACTGTGAGTTCTGTCTCTCAGTAACTTATACTGCCCAGATCATACACTTGGCAATACTCTTGCCATTTCAGTTAATGCACATGTATACCATTGGCATAAGCTGTATGACAGGTAAAGAACATAAAAGTAAGCTTAGCTAATAATACAAGGTGAGAGGTATAACACAGAAATACCATTTCATTTCATGTATCGTGTTTAATTGGTTCAGGTCAAGGTATGGCAGTGTTCCTTCTCTTCTACCATTTTCCTCCCCCTCTTTCCTATCTACTTTTCTGCTCCCATTTTTTTTTTCTATACATGTTTTAGAACAGCAGTTGTCAACTGGTGGTCCGTGAGGTCTGAAAGGTTGGCGACTGCTGTTTTAGAAGAATGACCTTAATCATGACTTGAGTTACTCTATGGTTGACTGGTTCTTAACTCTTTTTTCTACTCATCTTTGTTATTAATGCACAGATTCAAGAATAAAGCCTTTTTCCCCCTCTTTATTGATTAAGGTATTACATATGTGTCCTTATCCCCCCATTGCTCCCCCACCCTCCCAGTCATGCCTTCACTCCCCTGGTGTCTGTGTCCATTGGTTAGGCTTATATGCATGCATACAAGTCCTTTGGTTGATCTCTCCCTCTTACCCCCACCCTCCCCTACCTTCCCTCTGAGGTTTGACGGTCTGATCAATGCTTCTCTGTCTCTGGATGTGTTTTTGTTCATCAGTTTATGTTGTTCATTATATTCCACAAATGAGTGAGATCATGTGATATTTATCTTTCTCTGACTGGCTTACTTCACTTAGCATAATGCTCTCCAGTTCCATCCATGCTGTTGCAAATGGTAAGAATTCCTTCTTTTTTACCACAGCATAGTATTTCATTGTGTAGATGTACCACAGTTTTTTAATCCACTCATCTGCTGATGGGCACTTAGGCTGTTTCCAAATCTTAGCTATTGTAAATTGTGCTGCTATGAACATAGGGGTGCATATATCCTTTCTGATTGGTGTTTCTATTTTCTTGGGATATATTCCTAGAAGTGGGATTACTGGGTCAAATGGGAGTTCCATATTTAGTTTTTTGAGGAAACTCCATGCTATTCTCCACAGTGGCTGCACCAGTCTGCATTCCCACCAACAGTGCCCGAAGGTTCCTTTTTCTCCGCATCCTTGCCAGCACTAGTCATTTGTTGATTTGTTGTTGATAGCCATTCTGACAGGTGTGCGATGGTACTGCATTGTCGTTTTGATTTGCATCTCTCGGATGATTAGTGACTTTGAGCATATTTTCATATGTCTCTTGACATTTCTTATGTCCTCCTTCGAAAAGTATGTATTTATGTAGGTCCATTGCCCATTTTTTGATTGGGTTATTTATCTTCCTTTTGTTAAGTTGTATGAGTTCTCTGTAAATGTTGGATATTAAACCCTTATTGTTGATAACATTGGCAAATATGTTCTCCCATGTAGTGGGCTTTCTTATTGTTTTGTTGATGGTTTCTTTTGCTGTGAAAAAGCTTTTTATTTTGATATAGTCCCATTTATTTTTTCCTTAGTTTCCATTGCCCTAGGAGCTGTATCGGTGAAGATATTGCTTTGGCATATGTCTGAGATTTTGCTGCCTGTGGATTCAAGAATAAAGCCTTTTTGAACAGAGATTCATCTAAATATTTTAAGTTTATTATGCAATAAAAATTATTTTACAAAATTTAAGTTGTTTTTAGGTTTCTATATTATCAAATTCCCCCCACATTCTTTCAGGTTATAGATTACTGAGTAATATTAGGCTATACACCCATCAATAGACTGGATATGCAATGACACAGACACATAAATGAACTAATGTTGCTGAATGAAAAAAGAGTACTTGGCAAAATGTGTTACATATCTGAGACATGTCGAATGGACTAAGAAAGGTTTTTAAGGTAGATGATGAGCCGATCCTTGGCGGGTTCACACTGGGAGAAAGGATGGCATTCCAGAGAGGTAGAATGACTAAAAAGATGATATTGTTAAGTGGCACAAAGGAGTGAATGTTCAAGGCCATTCAGGAGTAATTAAGAAGAAGAATGGTTCATCGGTGACTGAGAGTTTGTTTTGTGGACAGAAGATACATTGGGATAGGTAGATCTGGGTGTAGGTTGTGGAAGGCCTAGTGCCATCTAAGAGCTTTGTTTCTGAGTATCTTTAGACTAATGGTTTCTGAAGCTGGGTCTGTATAGACTTATCTAGAGAGTGGATTCTGTTGTTTTCTTCTTGTTGTTCTTTTAGCTCCTAAGGTGATTGCAACATGCAGGGTGTCCCCAAAAATGTATATACACTTTAACAGCTGATAGCTCAATTTTGAAAATGAATTGTATTTTAATAAACACTGACTTTATAAATATTCAAAGTGTGTGTATATATTTTTGGGGGGACGCCCTATATTTGCTTGGGATCCTGTAATTGGGAACCATTGTTTTTTGAGTCAGTGGTTCTCAAAAGTATGTTTCCTAAACCAGTAGGATCAGTGTTACCTGGGAACTTATTAAAAATGCAAAATCTTATCTCTACCTCAGACTTAGCAAATCAGAAACTCTGGAAGGGTGGTATACGGGCGGTGTTTTAACAAGCCTGCAAGTGATTTGTGTGCCTGCTGATGTTCGGGGAACTCTGCTTTAAGTATGCTGGACCTTGTAGGGCTTTGCTGGTGTGATGCGATGGAGGAGGATTGACCTGGTAGCTGTGAAAGGAGAGGCTGGAGACTCGGCAGGGAAACTATTTCGTAGGCTAATAGAGAGTCTGTGGGTTATATTACTTGAGGGATTGTCTATTAGTGAAATAAACAAGGCAGGCTTTCATGGAGCATGGTCAAGGAATACAAAGAAGACAGAAAGTGATTTGCAAACCTTTTGGGGAGTCCTTTAGAAAATTTGTAAAACCATGTAATCAACCTATCAGCCTGATTTCCAACATGACATATTTAATGATGGTTTAGTGTTAAATTATTGGGGCCAACTATGTGCTAGATATTAGGGAATAAAGATGAACAAAATATAGTGAGAGAGCTCATCTGGTGAAGTGAGCGGGGCGTTGCAATAGTGTATGCTTCCCCACTAAGGTCAGTGTTAGGGTTCTGGCATGAGTAAGAACACAGGAGAATGTTTGCTAACATGGACGGTTAAGAAAAGGATATTTTTGGTGTCAGTTTCCATGTAGAGTTTTACGCTTAGCGACAATTTGAATTTCTCAGACCTGTTGGTGGAATGCTCTTTAGGTTAAAATATTCCTGGGGAACGAAGCCATTGAGAAGAACAGTAGACACCAGCAATTAGGCATGCACCAGCCTGCATGAAGGTGACAGACCATATGATGCATGGGGTTGCAGGGGTTGAGAGTTTGAATTTCAGTGTTTCTTTGAATGGGAAATATTTCTTGCTGAAAAATTGAAATGTTCTTATGTTTATTAAACTTGAAAAAGGCAAGCATTTTTGCTCTTGTGAAGACTGCAGCAGCTTTCCTTCACTAGCTCCGGGCCGTTCCCTGGCAGGCGGAGTCCATCCTGTGGTCAGAAGGCTCATTTGTCTGCATGTTTGTGTCTGGAGACAGCTTAGTGAGGAGACAAGGCTGTGGTGTCATAGTCACAGGGCGTCAGCGTTTTCTCCTGGTGTCAGCCCTGTGACCACCCACCGTGGCACTCCCTTTTCAGTTTCACACTCTTTTTGAAACTGTGATAATAGAAATACATATTTTTGCCCCTCTGAGCAGCAGCAGCAGCACCTTCCCAAATGTCACCTTCTTGGTGACACACCTGTCATACTGTTGGCTGCACATTTTCAAGTGTATGAGACAGAGGTACACTACACTGAGTGGCCAGATTATTATGATCTCTGAACGCATAATAATCTGGCCACTCAGTGTGTGTGTATATATATATGAGGCTCGGTGCATGAATTCGTGCATAGGTGGGGTCCGGCCAGCCTGGCCAGGGGAAGGGGACATGGGCGGTTGGCCGGCCTGCCTGCTGGTTGAACTCCTGGTCAAGGAGACAATTTGCATATTAGCCTTTTATTATATAGGATATACACTGAGTGGCCAGATTATTATGCGTTCAGAGATCATAATAATCTGACCACTCAGTGTAGAAACACAATATCCCATTTATTGTGGGAATGTGCAAAACAGGCAATAAGAGGACCACTTTGAATAAAGTCATAAACAAGGCACAATCACAAGATTTTGTGATTCGGAAAAACATTTCATTTTTTTTTTTCATATCTCTTAAAACAAAACTGCCCATTTAGGCATCATTGGCTTAAATGTTTAGTCCCTGGGTGTGATGAACAGTGATCTGCAGATGGAGGCAGGAGGGATACCCCGAACAAGTCACTTCACTTTTTGGTGCCTTGATCTCTTTTCTGGAGACTAACACAGACAGAATGTAAAGTCATTTTACTTTTGTTAACTGCCACCTAAGTGTTTACATAGTGATAACATTAACCTCAGGTAGAGAGAATGTGAAGTTTGCTGTCAGGTAAGAAAAGACACAAATCTTACTGGTACTGAGCCACGACCTCGGGGCGGCGGGCGGAGGGCACTTCAGGGAGACAGACACAGTTTCTAGTTTGAATCCAGCTCTGAAACTTGTTCTTAGGTTTTGTTTCATTTGATATTTTGGCTAGCTGAGGATTCCATACCTTTAAGTAAAACTAGTCCCATATTTCAGGCTAGATAACTTGTGAGACTGTTGCCTTAGCCTTGACAGCTTTTGCATGGCCCGAGTTGTCAGCCAGACCACTGAGTCTCCAGAGAGGTACTCGCTCCTAGAATTTTTGTTCTGCCTTCTCAGTGGACAGTGTGCTGTCCAACACACAGTTAACATTTAAAGTTAAAGTAGAAATCTTCCTGTAAATTGGACTTGGCCTCTGTAGCGCCAGGACTCTCCGAGTTGTTTTATGCTCACTGCCAGTGCTTACAGCAGGCGCTGAGGGCAGCCGAGAGCCCCTGGCTCCCAGGGCAGGTGCAGCAGACGCACAGGTCAGAGCGCCCGGGAGTCCACGCACCATGAAACCTGGGGAAGCATGAACATGTTGGCAAGTTACGAAGATGGAGGATTTCAAGTTTAAAGGAATAGGAGTCACTGAATAGAGATTTGGCTTTTCCAGTTTTAAAATGTCAAAGATTTTGATAAAAGAACTAAAATTGGTTTAAGTCTTTGCAGTTAAGATTAAGGTTATTTCATTTATGTTATTGCAGTGGTTCACATCAGATCTGAATGTTCTGAATATTTTGGTAGTCACAGTCATACTAGTGGTCACTGAGCCACCTCTCTCCCTCCCTCCATCCCTTTCTTCCTTTTCTGTCTCCCTCCTCCCCTCTTTCCTATTTTTAGAGGTAGCTTAGTTTGCTCGTGTGTGTATTGCTTTTACGAAATGGTTGTCGGCAGGAAGCACAAAGAAGCTGTGGTGATTGCTGTTCCTTTGAGGGTGTGCATCTGTTCCTGTTTGTCACTCCAGCGAGGACTGCATGCTGGTAACTGTTAGTTTGCATTGCTCATTATATTCTGTTGTGGAGTACAGTAAAGGTTGGCATATAGAAACGAGGGACATCACTGACATGTGTTTCATACTACGAGTATGCAAAGCTTAATGTAAAAATCGAGTGGAAGTTAAATAGCAGGATATTAATATTTTATGCCCTTGACCTTAAACCTTTAGAGGTGAAAGGTGATGTAGAACCTGCTGTTACAGTATTTCATTTCATCTTAGCCTATAAGATCTGCATTTTTCGAATGAGTTCTGTTCATGAAAGAGGTGCTGACAGAAGAATTTCCGTGGCGCTCTGCTGTGTAGTGCGAGACCCGATGCCGTGGTTAAGAGGTGGCAGGCAGCACCGACGCAGAGGTCAGCGACAGTGCCCTGGGACCTGATAAATCTCATGATTTGCTCTATTTTCAATATGTATGTGATCTGGTTAGTGAAGTCTTCTGGATCCTGTTACACTAGTCATGGCTACTCTTAGTTTTGTTGTATCTTTATCTTAAAACAGGGTGTACAATCAGATTCACCTAGGGAACCCTTACCTACCTTCCGTAGGACTTCATCTGAGTCTAATGCACAAACCGGTTAGGACCTAGAATTAATAGTATTATAGGTTTGGTCATATGAAAGCCAAGAGTTTTAAATGCAGTCTTAAGGGATCTGAGAAATTTACAAAAAGTGAATTTAGTTTAATTTTGAAAATATATCACTATAACATGTTTAGGAGAGTTTCTTTTTCTATGATATATAACAAATAATTTGGCACGTTGAAACTTCATAAAGATGGACAAAAACTTTAATATACACACCTTTTAGAAGGAAAAGAAAAACTAAATGACTGTGCTAAAAGTGATCTCCATTTGCAAATTTTGGTCAACTTTATTTAGGATAGGAACCCAAAGACAGAAAACATAGGTAATTCCTATTTTTGACACTGATAGTTCAGAACATTGACAAATGCATTATTTCACCCAAGATTTTATTTTTGGACAGAAAACAGTTAATGAGAATGTTTATGATGATTTGGTTAAGAAGGGTTTTTTTCTTATGTTGTTTACTATTACTCCACCCCTATTTATTTCTTGTATGAGTTTTTCAAGTTTATATTAATTTATATTTTTTTAACTGAGGGGAAAAACATTTCTTTCTTTTTTAACATGGTCATATAAAAGGACTTTAAGACATATTTTAACCTTGAGGGCATTAAGACAAAGATATAAACCAAGAACAATATAGAGCAGTTTCAGGTCCCATGGAAAATGTTCAATGTGAACACAGTGCTAGATAAGTCATCCACAGAAGAAAGGGGTCCGGATGAGTTATAGGAGCTGGTTTCATGCACAAAGTAGAACGTGGCGCCTTTAATGTGGTTATTATCAAATACATCATAAGACTAGTATTATATAAAGCTTGAGAGAATGGATGTCTTTTGGTTTATTTGTTTGTTTTCTTAGAAAGTATTAACAACAACAAAAAGTAAGACTGAATGATTTTGTGTGACAGGGAGATCTTTGAATAAGAGATTGAGAAGTTTGGACTTGCCCCTTTAGGCAGTGGGCTGTTACTTAATTTTTGGTTTTTCTTTTATTATTGGAAATTCCCAACATGTTCCGGAATACATAGACATGTATAATGAACCCCTATGTACTCACCATCCTACTTCACCAGTTTTAGGAATATCAGTTCATGCTCATGATTCATCTGTGCCCCTGTCATTTTCACTTTCTCTTATTTTGGAAAAATTCTAGTGATTATATTGTTTCACCTATAGTTCAGTATGAATCTCTAAAATATAAGGGCTCTTTAAAAAAAACAACTGTAGCCCAGTCGGCATAGCTCAGTGGTTGAGCATTGACCAATGAACCAGGAGGTCACAGGTTTGATTCTTGGCAACATGCCCAGGTTGCAGTCTCAATCCCTACTGGTGTACAGGAAGCAGCCAATCATGATTCTCTCTCATTGATGTTTCTATCTCTCCCTCTCCCTTCTTCTCTGAAATAAATTAAAATATATATTAAAAACCACACAACTATACCTAAAAATATAAGTCCCTTATTATCAA
This sequence comes from Cnephaeus nilssonii, assembly GCF_951640355.1. NCBI lineage: Eukaryota > Metazoa > Chordata > Mammalia > Chiroptera > Vespertilionidae > Cnephaeus > Cnephaeus nilssonii. The sequence goes on along the minus strand of NC_137083.1, from coordinate 58,654,768 downwards.
ATATACAGACAGTCAGTGTTCATATTTCCAGTTGTCTCAAATGTTGTGATTGTATATCCTTTACAGTTTGTTTGAATAGGACCCAAATAAAGTTTAAATATTGCAGTTTGGTAAGTTTCTTAAGACCTTTAATCTATAAGTTCCCTTCTATCGCTCTCTCTTTTTTTTTTAACCCTTGTAATTTATTTATTGAAGAAACCAGATAATTTTTTCTGTAGAACTTCCCACATCCTGGCTTTTGTTGATTGCTTTGTCATGGTGTCATTTGCTATTTATTAATGTTCTGTAACTTGGGTCTAGAGGCTTAATAAAATTTAAGTTGATTTTCTTGGGCATGATTACTTTATATATAATGGTAGATATTCTTTTTTGATAGAGGAATAAAATGGTGAAAGGAATGTTTTTAGGATGATTTATCTAGCAGCAGTGTGCAGAATGAATTGGTGGAGGAGGAGATGGATGGAGATAAAACAATAAGAAGCCAAGTTCTATCAATTCAAAAGGGATAGGCTAGATTAAGGCAAGACAGTAAAAAGGAAGAGGACAGATTTTCAAGAAGAGTGAAGGTTAGAAACCTCTTATATTGACTAAGAAATGGAGAGCATAATTCAGGGTGAAGTTTTGAGCCTGAGTGGTTGGGAATTAGGATCAGGAAGATGGTGTTTTGTGCCTGTTAAATTTGAGGTATCGGCAGAATATCCCTGTAGAGTTGTGCTATAAGCAGCTAGAGATTGGGCACAGGAGGCTAGGAGAGAGGTTAGGAGAGGAGAATGAAATTTAGGGGTTGTCTGTACAAATGGACCAGCTCCGAGCTTGTGCGTGTAAAGTGAGGCGAGGACTCTTCCTTACATAGTTCATGAGCTCAGTCAGCTGTCCGTAGGTGCTACCAGGAGCATATTTACAGGCCCTGGAGATCGGAATTCCTTGTAGTGATGCCACAGTTTGCCTTGCTTTGTTTGCTTCTGAAGTTTTTCATCCCATGTGTGTGATGCAGTAGCAAATTTTTGAGCAGCATCCAAATGCTTTTCAGGTCAAGGGCGGTGGCTTTCAGAAGCTGGTGATTCCTTAGGGAAAGGATATGGACAGACAGTTTGAAGAGGAAGTAAAAGCTTGTGTTAACAGGTCAGGAAGTGAGCCTGGGAGGAAGTGAAGAAGCAGAGTAAGCAGGACAAAAGGTATATTGGGCCAGCCATAAGGAAAAGACCTCAGAGTTGATATTTATTTCCCTCTTAACCCCTGTATTAGCCAGCCTGACCTACATCATCACTGAGAATTGGTTAATGAAGCCGGGCCCCAACATTTCTTGCCATCTAGTCCTGTTTGTTCATTCTTACATCAATCAGAACTCCAGGGAAAGCGGTTTAATGGGAAGCCACAAAATTGCATATAGTCTTTTAAAAAGTTCCTTCTAACTTAGGATCTTAAGAAAATGTTATTCAGAGATCTCAAACTCTTAACAGCATCAGATGTACCCACCTATGTTTATGCATACTTTTGCCTAGTTGTAGAAGATTGGACAAAAGAAATGTTTGCTTTCAAACTGTACATATAACGCAATCAAATGTTGAAAAAAGGTGATGGACACTTCTTCATAGGGGAATTGTCTTCAAAATAGTTTCAATTTTGTGTATCCTTAACAAGATTATATAGCAGCTTTTATAGCATTCAAAGGTGCATTTTTTTTTTTTTTAGTAGTTCTGGGCTTTCTAGAAGTGTTTGTTGGTGTTACCAAAAAGTTGTGTCACACTACTGAGTGGCTCCAACCTTGTTGATTAAGTACCTAAAAGTTTTGAAGGATTTTGAAAACCTAAAGTGAACAATGACAACGACATTCCCCGCTTTAGATATGATTGCATCTAAGGGAGATAAGGGCTGCCGCCAAGTGAACACACACAACAGATGATGGAAACTCAGCACGACGTAGCCAGTCTCACGGGGGTAATAAATGACAGCACACTAGATATGTGTTAGCAACGTGATATGGCAATGAAGAAGGCCAGCACTATTTTTGGCTGCAATGCACAAAACAGCATCTCATCACGGAGCTGGATTGATCATCGCTGTCTACCCGCTCTGGTGAGGCGGCGTCCGGGAGGCTGCCTGGAGAGCTGGGCACTTGTGCACTGAAATGACAGACACACGGTGGGAGTCCAAGCAGAGCATCTGTAGTGACTAAGGGCTTCAGATGAGGCAGGTTTTGGAAAAGCTGGCATGTTTAGGAATGAGCATGGAGAGTGAAGAGATGCTAACCTTTTCAGAGATAGTAGGATGATATTGAAGAATAGCGTCACTGTGAAGGCAGTCACTCGGAAGAGAGTTATGACTCCTCAAGAGCTGGAGATGGTTTTGTAAAGAGCACCTTTGAGGGGTTAGGGAAGCATTTTCACAGGTTCAGATATTCGAAAAGGGGCTCCAGAGCAAAATTAAGCAAGTACTTGCTATTGTCAACTATGGTTTGTTTGTTTGTTCTTTTTCTATTAAATTTTTTGGGGTGACATTGGTTAATAAGATTATATAGGATTCAAGTGTACATTTCTATGGTACAGTATCTGTATATTGCATTGTGTGCTTACTACCCAAAGTCAAATCATCTTCTGTTACCATATATTTGACCCCCCCTTTACTGTCCCCACCTCCTGCCCTCTGGTAACCACCATACTGTTGTCTGTGTTTGTGAGTTTCAGTTTTATATCCCCAAAGAGTGAAATCATATGGTTCTTAGTTTTTCCTGACTGACTTGTTTTACTTAGCATGATATTTTCAAGGTCCGTCCATGTTGTCGCAGATCTTTTCTTATGATTGAGTAGTATTCCATTGTATATGTACAACATCTTTATTCAGTCGTCTATCAAAAGACACTTTGGCTGTCTCCATGTTTTGGTCACCTTGAATAATGCTGCAATGAACATTGGTGTGCATATAGCAATATCTTTTTGAAGAAATGTTTTCAAATTTTTCGGGTAGATACCCAGAACAGGGGTTGCTGGCTCATATGGTAACTCTATTCTTAATATTTTGAGGAAACTCCATACTGTTTCCTTCAGTGGCTGTACCAGTTTACATTCCCACCAGCAGTGATTGACGGTTCCTTTTTCTCCACAACCTTTCCACCACTAGTTATTACTTGTCTTGCTGATAGTAGCCATTCTGACAGGTGTGAGGTGATATCTCATTGTAGTTTTGATTTGCATTTCCCTCACAGCTAGTGAAGTTGAGCATCTTTTCATATATCTTTGCTATTTTTATGTCTTCTTGGGAGAAGTGTCTATTTAGGGCCTCCGCCCATTTATTTAATTGGATTGTGTGTTTGGTGTTGAGTTCTTTATATATTTTGGATATTAATCCCTTGTCAAAGCTGTTATTTGCAAATATCTTCTCCCATTTGGTTGGTTGCCTTTTTGTTTTGTTGTTGGTTTCTTTTGCTGTGCAGAAGCTTTTATTTTTTGTAAAAAATTTTTTTAAAATTGATTTTAGAAAGGAAGGGAGAGAGAGAGAGAAGCTTCAATGATGAGAGAGAATCACTGATTGGCTGCCTCCTGCACACCCGCTACTAGGGATCTAGCCCACAACCTGGGCATGTGCCCCGAACTGTGATCTCCTGGTTCATAGGTTGAGGCTTAACCACCATGTCATCCTGGCTGGGCCAGAAACTTTTTAGTTTTATATAGTTTAATTAATTATTTTTTTTGCCTTTACTTCCCTTGCTTTTATTATCAAATTCATACAATCTTCTCTAAGACCAAGGTCCCTAAGTTTAGTACCTATGTTTTCTTATATGTAATTTATTGTTTCAGGTCTTATATTTCGATTTTTCATCCATTTTGAATTAATTTTTGTACCATTCTTTTGTATGTGGCTTTCCAGTTTTTCCAGCACCATTTATTGGAAAGGCTTTCTTTTCTCCATTGTATGTTTTTGGCTCCTTTGTAAAAATTATTTGGCCATGTATGTATGGTTTTATTTCTGGCTACCAGTTCTGTTCCATTGGTCTGTGTGTCTGTTTTTCTGCCAATACCATGCTTTTTTTTGGTTTTGTTAATCCTCACCGGAGGATATTTTTAGAGAGAATGGAAGGGAGGGGGAGAGACAGGGAGAGAAACACATCGACTGATTGCCACCTGCATGCCTCCTGACGGGGCCAGGGATCGAGGTTGCAACTGAGGTATACATGCCCTTGACTGGAATAAAATCCATAACCCTTCATTCCACGGGCCCACACTCTAACCACTGGGCAAAACGGGCTAGGCCAATACCATGCTGTTTAGATTGTCGATGCTTTGTAGTACCATTTGCAGTCAGGCGCTGTGAAACCTCCAGCTTCCTTCCCCGCCCACCCCCCCGCCCCGCTCCCCTCAGGATTGCTTTGGCTATTTGGGGTCTTTTGTGGTTTCATAAAAATCTGATGATGTTTTGTTCTATTTTTTTTTTTAATGTCATTGGTCCACTGTGTTTTTATCAAGGGATCAACAAGTATGGCAATGCCTGCTATACTGGGAAAAGGAATACAAAATAATAATTGATAATGTTGGTCAAGTGCTTTTGATTGGAAATTCAAAGCAAATGTTAAATTTGGAAACAATGGGTTGAAGCCTTACAGTACTTTTTAAAAAGTCAAATATGAAATTAAGGAACTATTTCCTTTCCACAATAGTATAGGTGGGCACAGCAGGGAGAAATTAAATGCAGAATGTAAACTGAATGTCGGGGAATATTTCTGCAGTGAGGACTATTGGATCATAGGATAGTCCCCTAGGAAAACGGAGTTGAATTTCATCAGGCATGTGATCCTGACAGAATTGACTGTGTATCAGTAGGGAAATAGACTGAATGTCCCTGTTGGCTTTTTCATTTCTTTCTTCTCTGATTCGGGGCTCTTGTTGATGATCTGTTCACCTGCTGTGATCAGAAAGAAATAGCCTCTCTTTGTTTTTCCACACCCCGGCACGTTTCAGATGCTCCGCTGACTGACACAGGCTAAAGAGAGCGTCCTTGCCCTGAGCTCGACCTGGCACCATCCCCCTGATTTTACAGAATCACTCCCCTCTGTTTGGGATGCAGCACTGGTGGGGTCAGTAGGGTCTCCTACTGAAGATGGGTAAATTTGATAGAGTGGGCTGGTGTGTGTGGGGTCAACGTTTTCTTCAAAGGCACATAATAACAGGGTTGCAAGCTGGCCTTCCTGGGGTCTTGGGAATAGAAGGGCTGCAGGGACTAATGCCAACCCTATCCCCCTCCTCCCAGATTTTGCTTTAAGGCAAAAGGATATTCAGCAGGCTAGATGACCACAGACTGTTCCCGTGTCTAGTAGAAATGGGATAATTTCACATTCCTGGATGGGGCTCCTGAAGACAAGTTTGACTCTTATCGTATGGCAATGATGTGTGGGCCAGTCTCTGTGATAGCATCATAGTATAGTTAGAGAAGTGAATAGCAAAAGCAAACTAAATTTTAGGTGCATTACAAATGGTCTAGTTTGTGGGATGAGGTTGTTTTCTTAGGCTGTTATTCAAATACCTCCACAATTAGACAAAACCTGTCTCTCAACACTTACTTTTATTCTTTTTCCTATGGAAATGCTGTGTTTTAATTAAATTAATCTCTCTGTCTTCTAAACATGACTCTGTCCTTTCTCACACCAGTGCTTTTGTTTGTTGCGTACGCCTTTCCACTATCTGCTGACGGCTCCAATCTGCTTATCTCATCTCATCTCATCTCATCTCATCTCATCTCATCTATGAAGCATTCATTGATCATTTTCTTTCAAGAACTCATTGCACTTTTTGGTTGTATTACTCATTTGACATATTTCATGGTTATATTTCTGTTCCTTTGCATTAGAATCTACATCTTTCCTTTTCAATCAGATGGAAGTCCTCCCCCGGAGGACCACTTCTTACTCATCTTTAAATTCTCCCGGTGCTTTCACACTTTTCAGTGTTTAATTCATTTGTGAGCTTGTCTTTAGTCTGCACTCTAAACACATCCCAGCCCTTTGAGGGAAGGGACTGTTATTTGGTGACTGTGGTTCTCTCACCCCAGAACTTGCACAGCTTCTTATGTGAAGTGCAGCTAATAAGTATTTCTTGAATGAATGAGTTGTAGATACCCAAAACATATCTATTGATTGGTTGATTTAAGACAGAATTTTAAATGCCTTGTACATGTGATGAACTTTGTAGATTTAAGATGAATCATAATACTGTGAAGGTTTGCTGGCTCCCAGGAGACCAGTCCATCTGCTCTCTCTCATACTGGATGGCAGTTAAGGCATCCCCGGCTTTCTGTTGGTCAGGCAGATTAGCCGAGGGCTCCAGATAAGGGGCATGAAATAAGGTTGGCAAGAGAAACCGTTAATAATTGAGACCACCGTAGCATTGTTACTAGATAAGCCATGCTCACTCATTGCCATCATTTTTATTGCAGGTGTGACAGATTTGGGAAAACGGTGAAAACTTTGATAGGTTAACATAAAACTATCCTAAATTGTCCTTAGATTTTTTTGGGGAAAAGGGATTCTACATTTTGATTTTTCCTTCTGATTTTCTTCTCCTTATTAAAAGAGGTTTTCTTCATATCTTCCTAAAAGTGAGCTGCACTTGCTGTAAATTAAATTCATTTCTTTCAGAGATATCTTTAGTGTGTAATTACCTTTTTAAAGTGTTAATTCTTTCTTTAGAATCATCAGAGCTTCCATTATGTAACTCTTTTGAGTAAATGCTGTTTAACCAGAGCATGCATTGCACCTGAGGGCAGCTGGGGTGAGTGGTGTGATGTGTTTAGCGTGCAGTCTGTGAAGTGTTCTGGGTCCTCTGGGAGGTGAGGTGCTATAGAAATGGGCTTTTATTACAACTCCCACTGCTGTACAGGAAGGACCTTGTGAACATCATTGATGATTCTTCGCATAATCAAAGAATTAAACAAAAAGTCTTATTAATTTTCAGCCCCATTAGATATGCAAGAATCAAAAAAGATGTTTGCCAAATGGGAAGGGTCTAAATTGGTAGGGGAAAGAAATTTTAATTTCAAGCTGCAAGAGAATGTTACAAATGTAGCATAAAAGATCCTACGAAAGTGCCTGATAGTGTCCTTTTTAAAGACAGCAAAGTTACAAGGGAAAAAAGAACTACAAGAACATGAAATTAAAATGGCTGTAATTGAGTTAGTTTATGGTAGTAAATTACTTCTGAGAGCTTAAATTTGAGCATTCCCAGCTAGTCTATGGTAATTAGTATCATTTTGCTTCAGTCACCAAGTCTTTATATTATTATTGCTGGCCAAACAGCCTTTTTTCTTCCCTAGTAACCATTGGAGATGATGAAAAATCCTCATCTAGTGGAAAGATAAAGGTGAAATAGAGACATTTACAGTGCTCACTTTAAAGAAAGTTTGCATTTTTAGTATAAAATACTTATAATTTTCCACTGCGTTCATATAAACACCATTTCAATATGTATGAAGAGCTGTTGTTCTTCTGGGATCATTAATCAGAGGACTAGAGAGATGGGAAAGTGCTTGCAATAAAGAATCATGCTCTTTTCTTTAAAATGAAAACAGCTAGGACAGAGTGGAAAAACCCTCATCTTTTATATCTGTGGTGCTCTTGGTTTTATATCTTTCTTCATCCATGGCCAACTGGGATCGGATAGGGAATGAGCAGTTCACAGTATTAAAGAAGCAAGTGAATAGTTCCCCAGAACTGTGGTTGTTATGAATGCTCTGAGATTATTCATCTTTAGGTCCCGTGTGACTGTGGAGGAAGTACGTTTTACTCCTCAAGTAAAAAATAACACACACACACACACACACACACACACACACACACACACACACAGAGTATAGAAAGGAAAACGCCATCTGTTCATTTTGCCTACATTCCTGTGGGGACTTAATCTGACATGTATCACTTGGGATTTGTAAAGAATAAACCTGTACTAACATTTTATGAAAAAGGTGCCAGGAGATGGGGTGGGGGCAACCAAAGCTTTCCCTTTAGGGACTATTTAGCTCCCAACTCAACAGATGCTCTTTTTCCTTTTTTTTTCTTTATTGCATATGTACATGGCAAATTATTTTTTTAATGTTAGCCTTTGCTGACTCTTTCTGGAGGAGTTCCATTCCTTTATCTTATTAAAATTTCTCAGGCTACACAGTGGCATCCGGAATGACTTTAGACAGGCTGTGGGTCCAGGTGTGGCGCCCAGACCAGCATCATCAGCATCACCGGGAAACTGGTCCGAAGTGCAGATTCTAGGGCCGTGTCCCCGACTTGCGGAGTGACAGACTCGGGAGAGTGGGCTCTGCAGTCTGTGTTGAACAAGCTCTCCTGGCTCTTCTCATCTTCAGGAGGCCATGGAATTAAACACCAGGAAATACTGGAGTCACTTCAAGAAACTTCAGCACTCATCCCCACTTATGCTAATGACCATGACCTGGGCCAAGCTGTAAATACGTTACTTCCTCCACCCCGCACAACGCTTCAGAGAGCATGGTATTGGTATGCCCATGCTCGGATGGTGACACTGTGTCCAGGCACATGATTGCTAAGTGGTAGAGCCAGGCTTTGAATCCTGGTCTGATTTCAATATTTATTGTCTTTGCTATTGAAGAGAAATATTTTTAAAAGAATGATTTTATATGATTATTCTTTTTACTTTTTACAACTGAGTATGTCGTCATGAGGGAGGTACCCAAGAGATATGTTACATGGCATGTCAGGCCCTAAGAGCAAACCAGAGTATAAACCTAGAGCTCAGTTCTAGCCCCGGCTCTGTTTTTATTCCCTCTTACCATTTATTCAACCTAATATCTTACTGATCAGGCCTCCTGCTTGTCATCTAGATTCTTTAGGTGACTGCCACTTCCTTGTAAAGTGTGCTACCTCTTTTACTTTTTAAAATAATTAAAAATATATATATATGTTTAGAGAGGAAAGGAGAGGGAGAGAGAGAGAGAACCATCAATGATAGAGAGAATCATCGATTGGCTGCCTCCTTCCTGCATACCTCCCACTAATGGGGAAAATGAGACATTTTGGGGGGCTAGCAATTTGAATCTGTGCCAGTAACCTAATGCACATTCTTGTTAGCCTATAGTCTAGTCACTGCCCCTTCTTTAATTATCTGGTCCTGCAAGGCCTGTTTACCTAAAGTACTCCCATTTTAGAGAGGCCATAAACCATGATCAATACACAACCCCCAGACGGTTATCAGTGCTGGCGCCAGGCCAGGCCTTGAGATGTGGTCTCACTGCCCCCATCCCAGCACATGGGCTTTTTGCAAAGCACGCAAATGGTCTGCAAGTTCCATCCCATATTTGGGAGACAAAGAAACCAAAAGGGTATAAAGGGAAAGCTTCCTCCATATTGGCTTGCTCAGGATTTGGAGAGAAACAGCCTCCCCTGAGTCCTGTACCGGTACATGTGAAACATCTGAAACATCTGAAAATAAGCGGGTTTTTCCTGTGCCTCTGCTACTCCTGCGTATTTTTCGGTCACCTGGTAAATTCTGTAACACCACTGGGGATCTAGCCTGCAACCCTGGAGTCAAACCGTGGCCTCCTGGTTTATAGGTCAACGTTCAACCACTAAGCCACACTGGCCAGGCATGTGCTACCTCTTTTATTTATTTTTTAAAAATATATCTTTATTGATTTCAGAGAGGAAGGGAGCGGGAGAGAGAGATAGAAACATCGACGATGAGAGAGAATTATTGATCGGTTGCCTCCTGCACATCCCCCACTGGGGGTCGAGCCCCCAACCCGGGCATGTGCCCTTGACCAGAATCGAATCTGGGACCCTTCAGTCAGCAGGCTGACACTCTATCCACTGAGCCAAACCAGTTAGGGCAGTGCTACCTCTTTTATTCTTTTATTTTTATTTTTATTTTTTTCTGCTTTCAAAATAACCAACATGTCACATATGTAGGGTATCCCCCAAAATGTATACTAGGAATAATTATAAAGGCAGTGTTTATTAAAATGCATTTCATTTTCAAAATTGAGCTATCAGCTATTAAAGTGTCTATACATTTATGGGGGACACCCTGAATATACTGTATCTTTTTTTTTTATTGTTTAAAGTATTAAATATGTCTTCTGTTTCCCTGATTGACCCCCTCCCCCACCACTCCCAACCCTGAGGGCAAGCCCCCATCACCCCAGTGTCTGTGTCCATTGGTTATGCTAATATGCATGCATAAAAGTCCTTTGGTTGATCTCTATCCAGCCCCCCGCCGGCCCCCCACTCTGCCATTTGTCTCTGGATCTATTTTTGTTCATCAGTTTATGTTAATCATTATATCCCACATGAGTGAGATCATGTGATATTTATCTTTCTCCGACTGGCTTATTTCACTTAGCATAATGCTCTCCAGTTCCATCCATGCTATTGCAAATGGTAAAAGTTCCTTCTTTTTTAGCATAGCGTAGTATTCCATTGTGTAGATGTACCACAGTTTTTTAATCCACTCATCTGCTGATAGGCACTTAGGCTGTTTCCAAATCTTAGCTATGGTGAATTGTGCTGCTATGAACATAGGGGTGCACATGTCTTTTCTGATTGGTGTTTCTGGTTTCTTGGGATATAGTCCTTGAAGTGGGATTACTGGGTCAAGAGTTCCATTTTTAATTTTTTGAGGTAACTCCATACTATTTTCTACAGTGGCTGCACCAGTCTGCATTCCCACCAGCAGTGCCCGAGGGTTCCTTTTTCTCCACATCCTTGACAGGACTTGTCATTTGTTGATTTGTTGATGATAGCCATTCTGACAGGTGTGAGATGGTATCTCACTGTTGTCTTGATTTGCATCTCAGATGATTAGTGACTTTGAGCATGCTTTCATGTGTCTCTCAGCCTTCTTTATGTCCTTGTTCAAAAAGTGTCTATTTAAGTCCTTTGCCCATTTTTTTATTTCATTGTTCATTTTCCTTTGGTTAAGTTGTCTGAGTTCTCTGTAAATTTTGGAGATTAAACCCTTATTTGAAATAGCATTGGCAAATACAGTATGTTCTCCCATGCAGTGGGCTTTCTTGTTGTTTTGTTGATGGTTTCTTTTGCAGAAGCTTTTTATTTTGATGTAGTCTCATTTGTTTATTTCCTCCTTAGTCTTCATTGCCCTAGGAGCTGTATTGGTAAAGATATTGCTACGACATATGTCTGATATTTTGCTGTCTATGGAGTCTTCTAAGATTTCTATGGTTTCCTGTCTTACATTTAAATCCTTTAGCCATTTTGAGTTTGTTTTTGTGTATGGTGTAAGTTGATGATCTAGTTTAATTTTTTTGCATGTATCTGACCAAATTTCCCAGCACCATTTATTTCAGAGACTGTCTTGACTCCATTATATGCTCTTACCTCCTTTGTCAAATATTAATTGAGCATAATGGCTTGGGTCGATCTCTGTTCCTTTACATTGGTCTATATGTCTGTTCTTGTGCCAATACCAGGCAGTTTTGAGAACCGTGGCTTGGTAACATAGCTTGATATCTGGTATTGTGATCCCTCCAACTTTGTTCTTCTTTCTCAGGATTGCTGTGGCTATTCGGGGTCCTTTTTTTAAAATTCCAGATGAATTTTTGGAGAGTTTGTTCTAGATCTTTGAAATATAGTGCTATCTTTTTTAAAGCCATGCTTTCATTCAAACTGGAAATGTTAGCATAGTGGAGTGACTTTTCCAAGGTCATCATCATCTTTCAATTGGAAGAACTATAGTTTGCTTCTGTTCCTTTTGATGTGGTATGACTGAGACTTTGCTACCATCCTGTTTCAAAGAGCTAAGAAAAATACAAACTAAAATGCTAAAGTTCACTTTTCCCTGCACTTCTTTTAGGAGTCCATGCAAACCTTATGTATTTGTGTTTGTCACACAATCATGGTTTATCCATCTTAAGCCTTGATTCATAAGCCTTTGAACCACCTTCGATCTACTACAAACAGAGCTGATCTAGGGATCTAGGCATGTTATCTAGGCATGTACATATCCTCCGGTTCGGTTCTGTCCTGTTTTGTTTTTTTCCCTATCTGTCACCTAAAATTGCAATCTCTTCAGCTGACTTATTTAGCTCTTTGGCAGTGAGGACTACTTATTTGTTTTTTTGTCTTTATTTATTTTTAAATATATTTTTATTGATTCAGAGAGGAAGGGAGAGGGAGAGATAGAAACATCAATGATGGGAATCATTGTTTGGCTGCCTCCTGCATGCCCCCTACTGGGGATCGAACCCACAACCAGGCATATGCCCTTGACCAGACAGAATTGAAACTGGGACCCTTCAGTCCAGAGGTTGACCCTTTATCCACTGAGCCAAACCAGTTAGGGCTGTTTTTTGTCTTTCAATTAATACTGTGTCATTTCATAGATGCTCAGTGATTTCATAAATAATATTTTGATGCTTTCCTATCTTGCTATCTTTTTTTCTATTATTTTAAAGCCTGTCCTCTATCTTTGATTTATTGCTCAGTGTTCATAATTCATCCTGTTACTTCTAAGCATCTGTATTTGTTATTCCCCTACTACACATACAGCATTCTCCTTTTCTCTCTAAACTTATTCTGTTCATTAATAATTAAAAAATTATAGCTAACATTTACTCAGCATTTATCACATGCCACTCTAGTTAGTACTGTCTACATTATCCCATTTAATCCCCATATTGATAATGCCATTACTGTTCTTACATATAGGTGATAAAAGTGAAATTTAAAGAGGTTAAGTGACTTGCCCCAGCTATTAAGTGGTGAGGCCAACATTCAAACTCAGCTTTGTCTAATTGTAGTTAGACACTTAACCCCTATGATATATTATCTCCATTGTTTTCAAAATTTACATAAACTTTTATGGCTTTGTCTGCTTCCCTTTATTATGATATTATCTTACTTATGTATTATAGGCTTAATTTTTAATGTGGGACAAAACCAACCAAGCAAAAAAACATGTGTAGAAGCTAGTAGGCAGCCCTCTAGGCCAGCATTCCTACACATAAAATCTTGGGAATCTTCTACTGAATGTCATAAGGAGCCATAATGAGCTACAGCCTCCCATTTAGGGATTTATTTTACATGGCTCAAGCGATCGCCACACTGTAGTTCAAGCTTGGGTGTCATTTTCAGTGGCTAAGGATAGGGATGCATACATGGTCCTATTAGAAAGTAGGGTTGCATCAGCATCTTCCTAGTTTAGTTATTTCTTCTGGTGTTACAAGCAGGATCTTAGTGACTTTGTACACTTGAATGTCAACCCTTTTCTCTCTTAAACACTTGCTCTCTGCATTGGCCTTTTCAGTGTGTTGGACTTTTGGTATAGGGCATAGTGGGGCCAGATCTTCATTTTAATAGCATTCCCTTTCTAGACATTCTCAAGTAATCTTTTCTTTTTTAAAAATTTTTCTTTATTGATTAAGGTATTACATATGTGTCCTTATCCCCCCATTGCCCCTCCCCACCCTCACCTCCCCTGCTCATGCCCTCACCCCCCTGGTGTCTGTGTCCATTGGTTAGGCTTATATGCATGCATACAGTCCTTTGGTTGATCTTCCCCCCTTACCCCCACCCTCCCCTGCCTTCCCTCTGAGGCTCTGAGGTTTGATGGTCTGAACGATGCTTCCTCTGTCTCTGGATCTGTTTTTGTTCATCAGTTTATATTGTTCATTATATTCCACAAATAAGGAAATCATGTGATATTTATCTTTCTCTGACTGACTTATTTCGCTTAGCAGAATGCTCTCCAGGTCCATCCATGCTGTTGCAAATGGTAGGAGTTCCTTCCTTTTTATAGCAGTGTAGTATTCCATTGTGTAGATGTAACACAGTTTTTTAATCCACTCATCTGCTGATGGGCACTTAGGCTGTTTCCAAATCTTAGCTATGGTGAATTGTGCTGCTATGAGCATAGGGGTGCATATATCCTTTGTGATTGGTGTTTCTAGTTTCTTGGGATATATTCCTAGAAGTGGGATTACTGGGTCAAATGGGATTTCCATTTTTAACTTTTTGAGGAAACTCCATGCTGTTTTCCACAGTGGCTGCACCAGTCTGCATTCCCACCAGCAGTGCACGAGGGTTCCTTTTTGTCCGCATCCACACCAGAACCAAGTAATCTTTTCTTTAAGCACGGTGTACAGAGGGAGCTAAAAGCAGAAGAATGTTGTCCTCCTTAGTTAATTTCAGTATGTTCCACATTCTCAGCTGGAGCTCCAAGGACCACAGAGAACTGGATTACTTAGTGCCTTTCAGTGAGAGCCTAACTCAGTGACTTGACTTCCATTCTCTCTAACTGGAATTATTTACATGTATTTCAGAGGATGACCTGTGGCTTAATTGGTATCTCTGAACTGATTAGAGGACTAAAGCAATATTTAAGTGCTTATTATCTTTAAATTATATTTATAAAGGTTAAAAGATGGATAACTCAGCTATCATTATCATCCTCATTTAGAATTTGCACACCATTTACATTTCCAAAGTGCTCTATTCATGTAAATTAGCTGGTCCTCCTGGCATTTCTATAAATTATGTGTGTATTATCCTCTTAAATGTTGATGTTTTTTAGCTCATAGTTACTATTTTTATTTCACCCAATCTATACTTTGTTAAAAGGGTGAAAGTGATTAATAGCTTTTACACCACTAAAGGGAAACATTTTTAAATGCCCTTGAAGGTAACCAGGTGCTTGGAATCACCAACATGACTTCCAGGCCAATATTTGAGAATTAATTTGTTTCCTTTATACTGATTATGTATCTTTTGTTTTTCTCTTCCCTCCTCCTTTACCTTTCTCACTTCCACTCCTCTACCTGTTTATTTTGTATTTTTATACATGTGTATATTTTTCACATATTTTAAAAAAACTATACAGAACCATGTAATTAACACCCAGGTCAAGAAATAGCACACTACCAGGGTCTCTGATGCTTTCTTACCACTTACTTGGTGAGTTCATTTCAGTACAGCATTCTGTCTTACAGATTAGAGATCTAAAGATCAGTATCGATAGAATTATGGGCATAATGAGTTTTCATGCTGAGATGTTGTTTCAGTTATGAAACCTAGTTTTATACATTTCAGAAATTTTATCCCATCAGTTTTAAGTAGCACCTGATATCCACAGGAAGAGATGCTCATGAATGGTATAGACAGAATATAACATCACAGGATTGAAGTAGGGCTCTTTCAGGGAAGCTTCACTTGGAGGTGGGAATAGAGCTGGGCAGCCCCTGGGGATAGAGAGATTGGACAGCAGAGTGGAATTGAGTTAAGAGAAGAAAAAAGGAGGATAGGGGTGACATATTCCAAGCAAGGAAAATAGAGATATCTCCCACGTGGCATGTTCTGATGACAGGGAGCATCCCTGTTTGTTTGGGATAGGTAGTTCCTGTAAGGGTATCTACTCCATCCATGTTTGAGAAGTTGGGAGGGGCCAGAATTTTGAGAATCTTGGATGACAGCTAAGGAATCATGGTAAACCGGCACATTGAATACCGCCTCTGTGTTAGGCATAATGCTCAATGCTTTTATATGGATGAGCTGACAGTCAATATAGTTGGGGTGTGGGTGCAGAGGTTAGTGGCACTGAAAACATAGGAGCAGCCTAGAGAAAAATGGAGAGAATGAGGCAGGAAATGCAGTTAGAAGACTATTATGGTTGATCACACAAAAATGATGAGACTAGGCCCTAAAATTTATAAATCCAGCTACCTGAAGACCATGGACCTACAGAATAGAGACTTTAGGTTTTCTTGATTTTTTTTTACATATAATCTAATGTAAGATTTTGTAATAATGAATATTTAGTTGGTAGATACTTATCAGGTAACCTACTTTAGATATATCTCTATACTCTGTCCCTCTGTACACTTAGCATTGGTTAATTTAGGTGCAACCACTTAATATTTCCCAGTATCTGAATATAACCAGTTTGGGAGACACCCTACTGCTTGAAGATTGTGGTTTTACAATGCTCTCTCCAGTTTTTTCTTAGGAATTAAAAAAATATATATAGCAGCATGCTAATACCAGAATCTAGTTATGATTTCTTATTTTTTTCTTTCTCATTTCATCATTAGGAATAAAAGCCAGATCTCTTTGAGGATTTACTTTTGTCCCCTTTCTCTCAGTTTTAGTACTTGTTGGCCGTAACAACTACCTAATGTTTGTCTCAGGCCCTCCTTCCCTTCCACCACCCCTCGGAGCAGTCTTGTTCCTCTGTCTTGTGTTACCTGGCGATCAACTAGATACCAAGAGGGTGAATATAGAAATAGGTGGGGTATATTGATTGGGAATTAGTGGGTTTATGTGATAGAGAACTAAGAAGAAAGGAGGAAGAGTAGATGCAGGGAGTAAAACATATACAGAATGAAACAGGGCAGAGAAAATGAGATGTGAGCCCTCTGAATGGTCGTCTGAGGAGCTGTTTGTAGCTGTAGGTTCATAGTTAAAGTCAGGTTCTGACACTCCTCACCAAGTTTGGAGGAAACAGTACAAGTTATATGAATTGTATTTCAAGTTTTTTTTTTAACCAACTGGAAAAATTGCCATGGTTTTTATACCACTCTAGGGGTGCCTGAGAATCCTAGTTACCATCACCATTTGTGTACAGTGTTGCTCTTTGGTGCCAGAGTGCCCAGGTTTTCCTTCGGCTAGTCTGAAGAGATGGAGCCTCCTTGTACTGGCTTTTGTACTAAAATTGGTCCAAATTCAAAGGAGTGTCTGTTTTCTTCTCTCTCCTATTAAATCAATGGTTTAGCATCTCAATGATTTTATTTGCCCTAAAATTTTGTCTGTCTTAACATGGACAGTGCTTTATAATTTTTGAACAATTAGAGGGTAAATCACAGTCTGAATTTTTTTATTGAAGATTTTTAAAATATCTAAAGATTTTAAGTAATAGATACAGTGATTTTTCTATAACTTGTTTTTTTATCTAAATTTTGACATGTTTTGCTTAATCAACCTTTTAATCTATTCCTGAATGCATTATTTTAATAGATGTGGTGTTTATTTTCCAACTAGAGTATTAATTAACTCCTTTTAGGGCAGATTACTATCCAAAAAACATTAACTGTGCCTCCACTAAGGACCATTGTAACATATTTTCGCCTGACAAAGGACGTAGGCAGAAAATTAGCTAATGAAATAGTTGTTCCAGACTAGTACATAATTAAGGGCTTTGCAAACCCCTTTGGGAAACTAGAAAACCAGGGATGTGTTCTAAGGATGTAAGTTATCTATAGCTCTACTAGATAAATGTGTTGCGAAAATGAATTTTTCCTCTGGAAAGTATTTAAAACAAGAGCAAATCATAATTATGTTAGGCTTGCTTAAGTAGCTGGCCTGCTGAATACAGGAAATCCTGAAGTCACTTTTTGACTCCTGATAATTGCTCTTAAGAACCAGTGTGTACTGCTTTGTAAGCTGCATAATTGGAAGGCTATTGTGTTACTCCTTCAAATTGCACAGGGGGCAGAAATGCTGGCGTTTTTGTTTTAGCTTTAGAGAGGTGAGTTGTGGACAAGCCCCTGTTCAGTGCTTTTCAAGTTTTAACATGTGTATGAATCACCTGTTGATCTTTAAATGCAGACTTTTCTTCGGCAGTTCTGGGTGGACGTAGTGGTTTGCATTTCTAACAAGCTGCCAGGTGATCCCAGTGCTGCTTGGACCACAGTTTGAGTAGCAGGACACTAGTATTTCTTTGAACATGGGGAGAAATATTTTTATTCATAGGAAACACACGCACGCATGCCATCCTTTAGCATTTCTCACCTGGAGAGATTGGATGGCAGGAAAGACTGCTGGCAGGCCATTGTATTTGATCGAGAACCCAAGTTCTGAACCTCTCTGTGGGTTCAATGTCTATAGAAATGTCTATAGAAATGAACTTGTCCTATTATAGTGATTGGCCTTTAGAGTGATGCCAACATTATTTATTGACTCCTGTGTCTCTGTTTAACTCAGTACTGGGTGCTAAGCCAGCTGTGAGTTCTCCACCTTAGTGCCTTCTCAATATGACTATTCCAGATGCTCCACGTCAAAAACATCCCACATCATTCAGTAATGTCTAACAATTCCATCCTTAACGTCTCTAAACCCGCTAATTTCTCTCTCTGTAAGGCTGCAGCTTTAGTTCAAGGCACCATTCCCCCCACCCCCAATTCCTGCCCCTCCAGGTCACTGTACTAGCCTATTAACTGACCTTCTAACCCTGTTCTGATTTACTCTTCACATTGCAGCTGGGGTCGTCCTTTCTAAATAAGGAATTCCTCTTTAATGTCCAAACTCTGAACGCTAAGTCCTCAGCATGGCATACAAGGCCTTCTTTGAATGTGGCCTTGGCCGCTCTATATCTCATTTCAGTTCCTAGAGGGGGTCCTATTCTTTCTTGCCTCCAAGCTTTCTCATTTAGTGTTCCCTCTGTGTAAGATACCTTTTCTCACCCCCCTCTCCATGACACTCATTTTTCTTTTACTTCTCAATGTTGATGGCAGGCTTTCCAGAGGCAGTTTCTGACCCCCTAAGGGAGGACTGGGAATCACTGTTGTGGACTTCCCTGAAGTTTTTTTGTTTTGTTACTGAGTTTTAGGAGTTCTCTAGATATTCTGAATATAAATCCCTTATCAAATGTATGATTTGCAAATATTTTCTTCTATCCTGTGGGTTGCTGTTTTACTGTTGTGATGCACATACTTTTTCAATTTTAATGAAGTTCTGTTTATCTATTTATTCTCTTGGGGCCTGTGGCTTTGGTGTCATACCCGAGAAATTATTGCTAAATCCAAAGTTGTGAAACTTTTGCCCTATGTTTTCTTATAAGCATTTTGTAGTTTTAGCTTACACTTTTAGGTTTTTAATCTATTTTTAGTTATTTTCTGGGTATGGTGTTAGGTAAGGGCCCAACTTTATTCTTTTGCATGTATATACCCAGTTTTCCCAGCATCATTTGTTTGAAAGACTCACAGCTATATTCTTATTGCCTGGCAGATAGAATTATATATTGAGTTAGAGCCTGAGTGAAAAAGAAAATTAAAAGTTAGAAATTATATCTGTATTTTGTCTAAGACAGAATTTACAGTGTTTTTGATGCTATGGAAACTTTGCATTAAAATCAGTCAATATTGATTTTGTAGTAAAGTTTTAATGATGTATGCAGAGAAAATGTCAATAAAGCCAAATTTGTAATTGTGTAGGCAATGATCCATATTAAATATGAAGGAAGAGGAAAAATATCTGGAATAATAATAAGACCAATAATAAATATTTGAGTAGCTATAGAATGGTTGTGGAAATTGTAAAAAATAAATTCTTTCTCCTTTTTGTGGTTCTCTATTCAGAAGATGGTAAAATAATATATTACCAATAAATATTGTTATTATAATATTCTATTTTGTGAATATGATTTTTGTTTGCCCCTCCCCGGGGGGCAAATGCACCATCCTAAGATGCTAATGAGATTGTAATTGAGAGCTAGCAAAAGAGAAATAAATTGCCTCTATTTGTTCATCTATTCTATCCACCTGTCAATCTACCATATGTGGCAAATACTGGAGTGCTTACTGTGGGCAAGACACTGTGTTAGATGCTGGGGTTGCAAGCAAGATATATATCATCTTAAAGATAAAACTATGTCTATAATTTTTAAAAAATCTAAATTATGAGTCTGCTTTGGTGTTATTGATATAGTTAATACTTGCATAGTGATTTACTGCTTGCAGATGAAGAAATTGAGGCTGATAGTGATTTATACCAAGTCCGTTGGCTACCTGTGGGGAAAGTAAACTTCCATCAGGATAGGGTCAGATTCCAAATCCCATGCTATTTTCTTGCACCATTCTGTACTGCCTCCTTGGGCTACTGTGGAATACCACCCACAACACTAACAAGTTCTCAATGTCATGGTTTTGGAATACTTTAAAAAATTAGGGCATGTGTTCTAATGCTTAGTAATTTTTGAGCTTTGTGGACTAATACAACCTACTGTATTACCTATTGGGTCTCTTTAAAATATTAAAAATATGTTTTACCTTTATCGTTTCTGAGATTGTAATTTTATTTAACTTTAAAAAGAGAGGATGTATTTTTGAAATTTTGTTTGATTCTTTATCTTTGCCTCTTATAATTTCTTTGCTATATTGATAAACTATAAAGGGTGAGGTTCTTATAGCTAGGAAGGAACTTAGAGGAAGAAATGTACTGGAATTCTAGCATATAAATTAAATGCAGTTCTCGTAGCTCATTCCAGCTTAAATTATTTTATATCTGCTTATAGTATACAGAGCGTCTTCATTTAGGCAACAGTAATTCCTATGGACAATACCAATTGCTACAAATGAATGTAACCATGGCTTATTAGATGCAGTATGCTGTGAGAAGGTAAAGTGGCAGTACCATCTTCAGCCAGGACAGAGAGTGCGAGGAACAGCCCACTGCAGTCAGAGTGCACGCCCCAGAGTGTGCAGTGAGCCTCATGTTCTTTAGAAGAACAGCTATTCTTGTCTTGATACAAAGGCTTGTTTACTCTTGGATTTGACAAAAACTCTGACCAAACTTTAGTTTGGTTCCTCTGAACCCTTTACCCAACTAGGCCTTGACTCTGGGCTTTTGTGTCTGTCCTTGCTAAGTCCAGTTTTAGCAAGAATCTGAGTAACTCAGCTTCTTCAAAACTATGGTTTAGGGTTCATTTGTTCTGCTCCCTGTGATGATCTCATTCCACGTACACTTCAGTGCTTGTCCATGATTTACAACGTGGCTGCCAAATGTCAAAGTTTGGATTTGAACCTAAATCAGTCTGACACCAAAGTCGGCATGTTCCATGGAAGTGTTATATTCCTTCCCACATTTTTTTTTACTCTACCTTATGTGAATTCCCTATATTTTCTAGAATAGTGACACTAGCCATGGGACTGTCAGGCTAGGAGAACAGGTATCAATAATTCTTCCCATTTATCTTTGCATATTTTAATATTCAACACTTGATAAGACCAAATAACCTTTCTGAAGCACATGGGTAGCCTGTTTTGGGACCTCCTTCTATACACAATTTTCTCTTCCTGGAGCTGTCTGGAGTGACTGCATAAAAAGAGAAGTATAATCAAAATCAGATAAACCTCCCAGTAAGTTAATATATAGATAAATCATCATTGTTCTTACTCATAAGCTGTGCCTTCACATTGCTCGTCAGGGATTGTATAATAAACTAGCAAGTTTATAAATGTTTAGCTATAATACAATAACAGAATGATCAAGCTTTATTGCTACTTAATTGAATTGGTTTTGTTTTCCTACTACATAGCTACCGTTTTGATGGTCTAAAATTACTAGAATTTTCGTTGCATTAGGTTTTCACTCTCAATTTATTCCCTGAACAGAACCTGCCGCCTGCACAAACGAGAGAAGTGTGTGTAAAATCTGCTACATGCTGCCGCTAAGTACAGTGCCCCCACCCCCACTCTTACCCCCCTCCACCCCTGTCTTCGCAAAGCAATCATGTGGAGTATCACCAGCTACGAGAGGGCAAATGTGCTGGAGCCTAAATTTCTTTGTTTATGTTCAAAATGTTACCAGAAATGGTTTCTCTGAGCATTTCCATTATTTCCTTTAGAGATCACTAACTTGGAGCAGTGGGTGTGACTTGCTTTTATCCTCATCCTGACCTCCACTCCAATTTTCTTACTGCTGAATGTATGAACACCTAGTCTTATTTAGACATTTGGCAGGCTGTGGTTGTTCAATTAATTCCTTCCTTCTTTTCTATATATTTTAATTACCCCAGAGATCTGACATTTGAAGAATGTTACTTTTGGCCAGCTTGATAATTATGGGAAATACTCTGCTCTTTACAGCTCTGGGTTAGTTAGTCTTATGGGGCTGATGGAGGGGAGTAGAATTACTGGGCCTTACCTGCAGAGAAACCTGTTGTCTATTAACATTTTAAAAGAATTTTGCGTTTTCCTGGTTTTTTATTATTGTTAATTAGCCTATCACTATGATGTTCTTAAGAGAATTTTCAGAATTATTAGCCTTGTTTTACAAATAAAGACATAGAAAGTAAGCATGTAGATTGCAGGGAGTCTCTTTTCCGGGCTAAGAAATGAAATTATATTTTACCCTGGCCTGCCTGCTTATCATCTTTTCATTTTTTGACTACTTCCAGACAGCCTATCCTGCTAAGCCAATACATAGTGAGCGTAGTTTTGAAATGGTTTTATGTTCATGAGCCCCACACAGCCTGCAGGAATCATAATGATATGTTGGTTCTTATGAGGACTTACAGGATATTGGAGGAGGAAGAGAAGAAAGCATTATAATAAAGAAAAAAACACCATTGTATTAGGGAAATTAGAGTTTGCATAGCGTTATCAAAAGAACCTTAAGATTGTCGCGTGAGACTATATATTCATTCACGCTGTGTGTACGTGGATATCTGTCTGCTGTCTTATTTTGAATTCTGTTTGGATGAGTGCATTGGAGGTCTCAAAATATGGTCGTAAAATTTATTGTTTGAGACCTACATTAGTATCAGTAGATCTATTTAAATTGTTCTATTCAAAACCTCTCGTTTTACTATAAAGTTTAAGACTGGCACTGCATTCCATGTGAAGATGATGTTAAGCGGCTGAAGTTTTACATGCTAGCTAGTTAACTTTTTACTATTATATATTTAATTTATAAATAAGTAAGTAAAGATCAGCCATCTTAAAGATACCCATCTTTTGTAACAAAAGGGACTTGTTAAAGAATTTGTGTAGATTACTGTAAACTTACGTTCACTTTTATAAAAAACAGTTAAACTTTATGTATTACATCTATATAGTAATTTTTTTGAAATGGAAAAGCATTTGGAATATATATATTTTAAAAGGGTATCTAATTGAAGGCATTCAGTGACTAGTAAAACCCTGGTTGTAGGCTTCTGAGCTGGTTTCTCTAAGAACTGTGCTGAGCCTGCCATTGTGACTCAGTGGTTGAGTGTTGACCCAGAAACCAAGAGGTCACCTGTTAGATTCCTGGTTAGGGCACATGCCGGGGTTGTGGGCTCAATCCCCAGTAGGGGGCATGCAGGAGGCAGCCAATCAATGATGTTTTTTGTTCATTGATAATTCTATTTCTCTATCCCTCTCCCTTCCTCTTTCTCTCCAAATCAATAAAAACATGTTTTTAAGAACTGTGTTGAACTGTAGCAACTTTTTGATACAAGGAAAGGACCTTAAATAGTTTGTTAAAAGTGTTAGCCAAAATAAGCATAAGGAAGTTGAAGCATCTTTCTTCCCTCTTTAGGCCATAGATCCTCACTGAATCACTTTATCTATATAGTATTGTCTTTCATAGTTTGTGTTGTCACTAGAAACAAACTTAAGAATTCTTATCATTAAATAGAAATATTTTTAGTCACTTAAGCATTATAAAAATAGTTCCCATTTCCTGACCTCTCCAGTACATTTAGCATGTTCCTACCCATGTAGCATTCTAACTAGAGCTTATTACCAATGTGTATCTGTAGATTTAATGTTTCAGTACTCAACATCAGCAAAAGTAAAACAATTTCTTGGTCTTTACATTTCAGCTAAACACATACTGACATTCTCAAGAAAGTAGTTTGAACAAAAAAATCCCAAGATCAGGTGACCCAGTGAAAGTATCTCAAATTATGATCAGATTATGAGAGACTTACCTTCAAGGTCAGAAAAGTATGCTGCTTAGGGAAAGCTGTTTCCCAATATCAAGTGAAACAGGATAGTTTATCAGGAACTCTTGCATTGTTGTTTTTCCTGAAACTAGAGGCCCAATGCACGAAATTCATGCAAGAGTAGGCCTTGGGAGCCCCTGCTGCCTCGGCCCTCGCAGCTCTGGCTTTGTCTGGCAGGTTGTCTGGAAGGTCTTCTGGACAGTCCTTCCGCTGTTTGGCCATTCGATTGATTTGCATATTACGCTTTTATTATTATAGATAGACACTTAAATGTATGTTCTCACCTGCTTTTAAAAGTCATGGCATAAATCATAATAAAAAGCAATTGTTTTTCTCTGGATTTTGAGGTGGAAGTTTTTTGTTCCTCTCTAATAATGCAGTTTACTTTTAAGTGTGGCCTAAACTTACAGTGAATCATCCTATCTAATAAAGAGGGAATATGCAAATTGATTGTAACACTGTCACAAAGATGGCAGTGCCCATAGCCACAAGATAGTGGCGCCCAGCCCCTTCAGCCCTGCCAGAGTCCCCCAGTCCTTCCAGCCCAGCTGGGGGGCAGCAGGCACGCGGTGTGGCCAGACCCGCCCTCAGGTGCTGCTGGACCCGCGCCTGCCATCGGAGTCCCCCAGTCCTTTCACAGAAAATGGGTTGCCTCAAAAGTTGGTTAAGCTTCTTAGGACAAAAAACATTCAAAATCTTTGAAAAGGGAATTCCAATATTTATAAAAGTTTGGACTAGACAATTCAAGGTTATATCCACTATAACCTTCTATGATTTTGTGGTATTAACATTCTGAATTCACATATTACCAGCTGTATTGTATGTAAGCAGATATTATTTAAAGGAATGACCATTATTATTTAAACAACTCATAAAACCACACTGTTTTTATGTCAAGGACATTCTGTGTGATTTTCCTAATGGCTGGAGTTAATGCCTCTAAACTGGCATTCAAACATCCCCAAGGGGTCCCAGATTGGAGAGGGTGTAGGCCGGGCTGAGGGACACCCCTCCCCCTGTGCATGAATTTCATGCACCAGGTCTCTAGTCAAATAATAAGCACCTTCCAGTGGGTTTGCTGATAGTGTGTTGCTTTTGGGGGTTGTTACTTGACCACTGGGCCACAGTTAGTCCTGTGCTACAGTGGGCAATCTAACCTTAATTTTTAGGCCTTGTGAAACTTTCAGACTGTGCAGAATTTCTGATGTGCACTGCTGAGTCCTTTACATTCACCTTTCTGTGGCCAGTATTTGGTGGACTGGCATTAGTTAGCTGAGAAAAAGTGGCATGCTTTAGTGGGGCACTTGAATGTATTTCAATATTATGATATTTTTCTCTTCATTTGGGGTAATGTCTAATTTTTCTGCATGCAGGTATAAAGATCTTTAGCATCTGTCTATAAGGATAGCCCAATTCTACAACCTCATAATTGTATGGTAATCCCAAGCCAACATGTAGAATCAAATATCCTCTGGGTTTATTAAAACAGAGCCTGGTCTTAAGCCTGATTCTTATGATAGCAGCAAGCATGAGGAAAAAAGTAGCAATCATAAAGAACATTTTTTTTTCATAAACGAACTCTTAAATCATTAAAATTTAAGGGGACATAAACTTCGAGTGTTTAATATTCATGAAAATTAAATCCAAAGTGGTTTATAGCTATTCTGTTGTCTTTCCCAAAACACACCCGTTTGATAGCAAAGTACTTGGCAAGGGCACTATCTTTCTTAGAGGTGCTGAAGGCATTGTTGGTGCTCACTTCACGTATAATAATAACATTATTCAGGGTTGAAATGTGGCTAGTATACCAGGGTCAATGCCATTGCTCTTAGGAGAAGGGTGATTGGCATTTTAATCAGTGCAAATATTCCGAACCTTTGTCTGAATGACTATATTTTTAGCTCTTCAGATTTCCCTGCTCTGTGGTTCAGCACCAATTCAGAGGGGACAGCTCCAACTACTGAAGGCCCATTTCAGAATGATTCCTTTTGTTGAGTTCAGTGATTTTCCTTTTGCACAACTCGTTGAACTTTCTTCTGATTTACAGGCTTCAATGGAGTTCATGCTGAAACTGGTAATTTGTTTGTTTCAAATTCCTTGTCATTTTGCTTAGTGCTTAAATCCAAAGGAGTTATCAGGGAGCATTATAATTCACTTTATTTAATGGTTATGTTTTGTTGGGACCTAGATAGATGGTAAAACTGCCCATAAGAAAATGTTGCTGTAGATGGTCTTTCTTTAGACATCCCTAGCTTGAATTCCCTTCCACACCATCACATTGGCATTTTATTGGCAATGTCATAGAAATTACAGTGTCTTTGGTTTCTCTCACATATAACTGTAGAAATATATATGTGAGTGTATTTATATCACATGTGATGTTGCACACATCAAAGTACTACTCCTGCCCTAAGTGGTTTGGCTCAGTGGATAGAGCGTCGGCCTGCGGACTCAAGGGTCCCAGGTTCAATTCTGGTCAAGGGCATGTACCTTGGTTGCAGGCACATCCCCAGTAGGGGGTGTGCAGGAGGCAGCTGAGTGATGTTTCTCTCTCATCAGTGTTTCTAACTCTCTCTTCCTCTCCCTTCCTCTCTGTAAAAAATCAATAAAATGTTTTTTAAAAAAAGGTACTACTCCTAAATATTGTAGCCTATATATTCTTATAATAAGAGCATTATTTTACATAGCCCCAGTACCATTATTACACAATTTAATATTGATACAATATTATTTAATATATAATCAGATTCAAATTTCTCCAGTTATCCAAAAATATTTTTTACGACTTGGTTTTTAAGAATAATCTAGGATCCATGCAAGGATTGTAATTTACATTTTGTTTGTCCTGCCTAATTAATTCCCTTTAATCTAGAATAGTCCTTTCACCTTTTTTTGTTTTAATTGATATTTTTGAAGAATCCATGCCAGTTGTCTTGTAAGAATGCCCCACATCTGGATTTGTCAAATTCATTCCTCTGAATGAGATTCAGTTTGGTGAATTTTGGTAGAAACATTACATAGGTGTGCACTTTCTATTATGTCACTTCAGGAAGTACATATTACTTTGGTCTATTACTGGTGATGCTGAATTAGATCTCTTGATTAAAGTATTTCCTCCAACTCTCCATTTTAAAGGGAAAAATCTCCTTTGTAATTATTAAGCTATTTATAGATGGATACTTAGAAATCATTTGTATAGCCTCTTTCTCAACAACATTTCACCAGATTATTCTTGCTTTTTGTCTGACTCTATTACATTTGTGATTATAAAATAGGTAATATAGATTTGAAAGTAGTGTGTCAGTTACTGATTAATGGGGGTAAGGATAGATTTGATGAACAATAAATGGACCTAGAGTTGTTGGCTATCTATATGGAAAAAATGTAAATTTAAATACCCACCTCACACCATACAGGAAAATAAATTCCAGATGAGTTATCCCTCTAAGTGTGAAAAACAAAACTCTAAAACTTTCACAGGAGAATATGCAATACATATTTTCATAACATTGTAATAGGGAATAATTCCTTAAGACATAAAAATCACAAGCCTTTAAAAAAAAAAGACTGACATTTTAGAATACATTCATATAAAAATCTTCAACATAACAAGAAGCCTTAACAATAAATGAAAAGACAGACCATAGACTGGGAATACATATTTGCAACTCTTCTAAAGTAATCAAAGACAAGTAACCAGATTTTGGAAAAAGTCATACAAATCAATGAGAAAAGACAAACTATTCAATAGAAAATGGGTAAAGGATATGACTAGGCAAAAAACAGAGGAAGAAGATTGTCCAATTATGAAAGATTCTCATCCTCAGTAATAATCAGGGAAATGAAAGTAAATCCCTGGTGAGAATTCACTTTACACCTATTGATTGGCAAAACATAATAAGCTTGATAACACCAAGTGTTGGCAAGAGACAGGAAGTCTTGTATATAACTGATTGGAATAAATTGTAGTCATATTTTTAGTGAGCAATATGGAAGTATCTGGTACAGTTGAAAGTGTGCATATTCTGCAACTCAGCTTTTCTACTTATAGTTAGCCTAAAAATTGTCACACATATAAAGCAAGGGGACGTGTACAAGGATATTCATTGTAGAACTACTTTGAATAGAAGAGAAAGTAGAGAAATTGATAAATGTAGTGTAATTTTCTCCCCACATAATGGAACAGTTACCAATAAGATATATAAAGTACTTATACATGTATCCACATTGATAAATTTTAAAAACATAGTACCCAATGAATAAGCTGTAGAAGAGTATATTATATGTATGTGTAATTTATTATTATAGATATGTGTAGTATATGTAACATATAATTAACATAATATGTGTATACTATATACATATATGCATATATAAAACTCAGCCTATTGAGATATAATTCACATATCATACAATTCACCTATTCGAAGTGTATAATTCAGTGGCTTTTAGTGTATTTACAGTGTTTTGCATCTATCATCACAATCAAAATTAGAATATTTTCATTTCCTCTAAAAGAAACCCTTAGTCACCACCCCTCAAGTCTCCCATCCTCCCCAGTACAACTACTAATGTACTTCCTGTCTCTATAACTTGCCTGTTCTGGACATTTCATGAATGAAACCATGCAATATGTGGTCCTCTGTGACTGGCCTCGTTCAGATGGGTCATTTGCTTAAGGTTCACCCATGGTGGAGCATGTATCAGTCCTTCATTTATTTTTATCGCTAAATAATATCCCATTGTATGAAATGTTAGAGCACATTTTATTTATCCATTCATTCATTGATGGGCATTGGGTTGTTTCCACTTTCTGGTTATTATAAAGAATGCTGCCATGAACATTTATGTACAAGTTTTGTATGGACATATGGCTTAACTTCTTGGTTATTTACCCAGGAGTGGAACTGCCGGATTACATGGAAACTTAACTCTACGTTGGAACCCTAAAACTGTTTACCAACGTGGCTGCACCCTTTTTTATCCCCAGCAGCAGTGTGTGATGGTTTCACTGTCCCTCTGTCCTCACTGACACTAGTTACTGTCCATCTTTCTTTCTACACACATTCTAGTGGGTGTGAAGTAGCATCTCATTGTGGTTTTGATTTGCATTTCCCTGATGGCTAATGATGTTGATGATTCTTTCATGTTGTTATTGACTCCACAATTTAAAAATGAACAGAATGTTAGTATGTATTGTTTCTCAATGCATATACAGGGTGGGGCAAAAGTAGGTTTACAGTTCACATGGAAAATCATACAATAATTAATAAATAATAATACAAGAATAAACCATTTCACATACTACAACTGTAAGCCTACTTCTGCCTTACCCTGTATGTATAATCAAAGTATAAAAAATGGGAAAGGGGGGGGGGGATAGGGTTTTAGCTTATTTGTGTTGTTTTATTTCTTAAAAATGAAAAAAGAAAGCATGACAAAAATAAGGCAAAATATTAGCATTTGTTAAATAATGGTGGTTAGATACATAGTTGTCTTGTTACATTATTTTCTATTGATGTGTGGTACATGTGGTTATAAAACTATAAATCTAAATTCTGTATCTATATCTATAAAGATAACTACCCTAAAACGATACTTGATATGCTCAGAGTAGGAGAGTTTTCTAAGGAAGAATAATAAAAGAATAGAAATCCCAGAAATGCTTTGGTGTATGCTTCCATTTTGATGAGATATGAGAAACAGGAAATAAAGTTTGCCCAAAAAGGTATACGTTAAAGAATCATTTGTTAGAAGACACTAAGTAAGGGTGGTCAACAATGTCAAATGTCACAGAGAGGGAGAGAATGTGTTCTTATTAAATAAAAAATCAAAACTCATCAATACCTTTCAAGGAGTTTGATTTTAGAAGCGAGGGTCAAATTAACTTGTAAGCAGTATGCAATATATGGTGTGTGAGAAAATCAGTACAACGTTGGCAGTACTTGAAGGAGAGACATAGCGCAATAGCTTAAAATGAAAGATGGAGCACAGAACTTGATTGCCTTAGCACCAAGCTTGGTAAAGTACTTGACTATCATCCATGTGAACAGGTTGGAATTTCTAAGTGGCACCGCGGCAACACTATTCTGATTTAGAAACTTGAGAATTACTACTTTATATTTTCTCTTCTTCTTCCCTTGTTAAAACTGTTGGTTTTTTGCATATATGATTATTTTACTTTCTCATTCTTAAGATCCTTTGTGAAGGAATAATAGGTTATTTGCTTATCTTTATACCACTGCCAACCATAGTTCTTTTCATATAGTAGATGCATAAATAATATACTATCTTAATTTTAAAAGAAATAACTTTATTCTCATGGAGAGACCTTATGGGAAAGCTACCAAAAGATGGAACAATTAAATGAAACTGTGTGTACAAAGTGTGTGCAAATACCTAACTCATGATCAGTAAATGCTAGTATTTCCTCATCACTTCTCCTCTACCAGTTATTTGAGAGGAGATAATTGAGGAAAACAATTTCTGAAGACACAGGAAGGGTTAAATTTTTAAAGAAATAGGATGGAAGGAGGGAGGCTACCTCTCTGGGGGAGTAGAGGAGGAGTAGTGATGGAACGCATGGTCACTGCCCTCCATGTGGTGAAGTGAGGTCCTAGGTGATGGAGGTGGTGAGTGGGCATTAAAGACAATAAAGAACAGATGGGACATATTTGTATGAGCAAAGAAATAAAAGGCACATGGATAAAGGCAGTGTCCAGCAACATTGAAAGTTCCCTTGAATTTACATCGTATGAATGATATGTGAATATGTGATTTTTGTTTTGTTTTGGAAGCTGGGACTGAAGGAAAGCATACAGAATATATATTATATGGGGAGGGATTCATAGGGCTGCAAATGAAAAGTTGGTGGAGACATGGTCATTTTTTAAAAATGTTTGAACATTTCCCATAGAGATTAGTAATTCTTATAATTCTATTTTATTAGAAAACAGAACTCAGGCTGAAGAGTCAAAGTAGGA
This sequence comes from Cnephaeus nilssonii, assembly GCF_951640355.1. Taxonomy (NCBI): domain Eukaryota; kingdom Metazoa; phylum Chordata; class Mammalia; order Chiroptera; family Vespertilionidae; genus Cnephaeus; species Cnephaeus nilssonii. The sequence continues at coordinate 58,624,116 of NC_137083.1, read as the reverse complement.
CAGATTCCAGCTCAGTAAAAGAACTTACCAATTATTAGAGCTACCTAATATTGGAATACACTGTTTGGATAGGGAGTTTCCTGTCAGGGGAAGGAATCAAAGAGAAGCTGGGATGTGAAGGTGGGAAGGTCTGACTGTGTGTAAGGTGTTAAAAGGCTTTATCATGCCCTAGCCAGTTTGGCTCAGTGGATAGAGCATCTGCCTGTGAACAGAAGGGTCCCGAGTTTGATTCCGGTTAAGGTCACGTATTTGGGTTGCAGGCTTGATCCTGGACCCTGGTCAGGGCTCCTGTGGGAGGCAACCAATGGATGTCTCTCTCTCACATTGATGTTTTCCTCTGTCTGTCTCTAAACGTCAATGAAAAAAAAAATCCTCAGGTGAGGATTAACAAAAAAGAAAAAAAGGCTTTATCATTGGAAGGTTGATGGGGTAAGAAAATCTAGTTTGTAGTTAAGAGTAGGAAAAAATGTTGTGACTATGACCCCAAGCTAGACTGGGTGCCAGTTGTAGCTAGAAAGGAGCCAAAGAGCTAAGTTAGTTGTGGAATCTTCACGCCGCGGTTACCACCTTTGTTCTGCCTTTCTGATCTTGACACTGACAGCATGGTCATCAGTCACCACTCCCATTACTTGCAGGTATCCTCCATTTGTCTGTCTCATGGGTAACTGTGAACCATGTGTTTTATCCTCATTTAGTATTTTATTACTTTTTAAAATGAATAACTATAATTAATTTTTTTTTTACATAAAAATCAAGGAGCTTTAGGTTTATTTGTGGATGGTGCACATGGAACATGACCATTTTTATACATGTCCATTTTTTGCATGATTTTCTTTTCACTAGCATTAATCAGTAGATAAATTTTATATTTTTAGGAAAGGCCATACTATTAATAACTACATATAGTTTTTATTTTTACTAAAACAAAATTCCTAAATAATTTTTGTTTCCTAACTTTTCTTCCTCCTTGCATCTCTTCTTAGTATGAGAAAGAAGAGCAGATTAGTCAATTTCACTCATGTGGTGAAGAGAGTGTCAGCAAACTCACTATGAAGTCCAGGACAAGGGGCAGCTAATTAGTGCCAAATTCATGTACCCGTTTTTTTCTTGGTTCAGTGCTTAACATATAGGCTGTGATCTTGGAGGATGCTAAACTCAACACTTTTTTTGATGGTATTTTACTGCCCAGAAATAGAGTACTGATTTCCGGGGCTTCCCTTGCTTCATCTGAGTGGAAAAGTAGCGTGGAGCATAAGGTTGGGTAGTTAGCTCTTTTTCCTCCTTCAGGTTGAGAGTGGGTTCTTAGAGACACTGAATAATCAGTCTCTTTCATGTTGTATGGTCAAGATTCAGTAGCCCCTCCTTAACCATGGGGAAGATATTCTAAGACCCTCAGGGATGCTGGAAGCTGCAGATACTACCGAACCCTATATATACTATGTTTATTTCCTATATGCACAGCACATATCTACGATAAAAGTTGAATTTATAGATTAGGTACAGTAAGATATTAACAACAATCCTACCTAATAAAATGGTAATATGTAAATTACCATCACTCCGCTACGCCCACGATTGGGCCAAAGGGAGGCGCAGGGGGCGGGACTCGGGGTGGCCGGGGTAGCCGATTGGGCCAGCAGGATGCTGAGCTCGTGTCGCCAGTGGCGGCATGAGCTCAGCGTCTGTGCCATGGCTGTGCTGCGGCACAGAAGGGGCCTCTGGGGCAGCGAGCTCACGTCCCGCCGCGGACCATCAAAAGCTGGGGAGCTGGGTGCCTGTCTGCTCCGGCACCAGGCCTTTCAGAAGCCTCTGCCGAGCTGGAGGCTTCCGAAAGGCCTGGTGCACCAGCGGACAGGCAGCCAGCTCCCCCGCGATCGAAAGCGAAAGCGTGTAGGGGACCCTACACGTGCATGATTCAATCATGCACTGGGCCTCTAGTCACTAATAATGACATAGAACAATTATGACAATATAGTGTAATAAAAGTTATGTAAATGTGATCTCTTTCATCCTCAAAGTATTTTATTGCCCTGTATTTTATTCCCTTTTTCACTTAAAGGAAGAACTTTATGGCTTCTCTTTGGCATAACAGAATGGCTAAGGCCACTACTTAAGCACTTTTGGGCCATTATTAAGTAAGATAAAGCTGACTTGAACATGAGCACTGCAGTTCCCTGACAGTGGATCTGAACTGAGATGGCTACTAATTGACTAACTGGCAGGGAGTGTCTATAGCAGGGATGGGGAACGTCCGGCCCGCGGGGCTGTATAAGGCCGGAGAAATCATTTGGTCTGGCCCTGCCAAGGCATTAGGGGTGAGTTAAATATTTGACCAAATATAGCAGGCTAATTTTTAAGTTGATGATTTTGTATGGCCCGCGAATGATGTTATAACTGTCCAAATGGCCCTTGACAGAAAAAGGATTCCCACCCCTGGTCTATAGTATGAATATACTGGGAAAAGGGATGATTCATGTCCAGGTGTGAGATCTCATCACGATACTAGGAGCGGTGCACAATTTAAGACTTAGTTGGAATTTGTCCTTTAATATAGTTGGACCGCAGTTGACTGCAAGTAACTAAAACTGGAAAGTGAGGCTGCAGATAAATGGGGACTATTATACCACTGAAATAAAGTCATCGTATTCATGGAAAATATTGTATTAGAAATTACTAAGAAGAATGTAAAAAATGTACGCAGTTTGATGAAGTGCTGGAGAAAAAGTAGGTGTGTGCATTGAGTCTCTTGGAGTAAGGATGAGGGCCACAGTCTCTAAGGGACAACAACAGATCTCTGGTAAAAACTTCTATAAATATGCGTGACCCACCTCCTGAGGTTCTGCTGTAGCCACCAGTCTGGGATCTACATTTTCCTTAGTCCTGCTTTGAATCATTACATCTACTCACTACCTTGAACCAACTTTCAGATTGTTGTGTGTATTGCTAGATATAAGATGAACTGAGAAGCCAGTGCTGGTGAATGTACTCTGCACTGGGAGACCATTGTCATTGGTTGGCCAGCTATTTTTATAACTAACGCTTATGTAGAGTATAGGGTTAGAAAAATCCTTCATATATGAGGAGCTTGAGAATTTAAATGGGAAAAAAGGACATTTATGGGGTACTATTGTAAGGATGACAGGTATTTTCAGTGTTGAGCAAAAGGTCATCCTTGACTGTGTTTAGAAGTGATTAAGTGGTTCAATATGACCTTCCCAGCGTAAGTGAATTCAGGAGTGCCATGCAGCAGAAGAGGCAGGGTCTGGATAACACTTCATTTCAAGTAGCAGGGCATTGAGGCAGAATGAAAGATGATAGAGTGGAGAAGTGCCTTCAAGGAAAGAACAGCTGGTTTCCATATGAGTAACATCCGACCAGTCATCTGGTGATACATGTCAGTAGAACTGGGAAGATATCTCCTCTTCTCCAAGTCGGTGTTTATCATTGAAGGAGTTAAGAAGTAAGTTCTGAAAACCACTAGTAAAGAAAATTGTTAGCATCACTCTGAATAAATTTGTCATTTACCATTTAATCCTCTTGAACACATTGCCTGTGGGTGCTTGTGGTTATACACACACAGTCTTCTAAAACTAAATATGGAGATTATAGGCTTAAAATGAACACATTGCCTGTCCTCAGCTTCTCTGTTTATCCAGGTAGCTACTCAATGAAACACCCTGATCCTTCTAGGTATTTAATGTGATTGATTCCTTACAGTAACTTCCCAGCTTACAAAATCCTCTCCTTGTCTAAGAACTGGTCCCCAACCACACAGTGGACTCTGGTAGCCATACTTTCACCCTGGAATCCCACCCTCTTGGCCAGACCCTGTTCCACCAGGGGGTCCACCAACCCTCAATAGCCAATCAGATTCACTTTCCCAGGCCCGTATTAAGGGGATACAGTCTCTGTGGTCTATGTAGGTGAGGAGATATAAATTCTTTGGGGCAACTACCTTTCTATGTGGATGGAAAATCAAAGAAAGCCAATCTGCACAGAGAGAATAAAGAATGAACTAGACGACAGGAGTGCTCCAGCCATGAAGACAGAAGAGAAACAGTCCAGAGATGGAAGACGCTGACGATGCCTTGCCATACTAGCAGTCAGCAGCTGTGCGTCACTGCAGGTTGCCCAGGGCCAAACCAGAGAGGGTCGGACCTGCATTACCACCATTTGTCCACCATCCAGAACTGAAATATCATTGCTGTTATGTACACATAAGGAACTGTTTGACATAGAAATTGGGACTCAAAAGAACTGTTGGCCCAGAAAGAAACTCACTATAGACTGATTCATTTGCCTCTCAGCATAACCATTATTGCTTGTCTCATTTTCGGTTCTTATAAGTGTATTTCTAGAATCACAAGAGCTCACTCATCTAGGGGAAATGATGAACAACATAGACTGATGAACAAGAACAGCATTGATCAGACTGTCAGTCCTCAGAGGGAAGGTAGGGGAGGGTGGGGATAAGGGAGATAGATCAACCAAAGGACTTGTGTGCTTGCATATGAGCCTAACCAGTGATCATGGACAACAGGGGGATGGGGGCATGCGTGGGGAGGGGTTTGGGATGGGAATGGGGGGGATGAGGACAAATATATGATACCTTAATCAAGAAAGTAATTAAAAAAATTTTGCCACCTGACTATAGTGTTTTGAATGAAGCATATTTAAAAGGGATAAATCAAAGTTGGGATGAAGCGAGATCAGGAAGATAAGAATGGCTCAGTCATAGCCAGCCAGTACTCAGGTATTGAGTACTGTCCTGGGAGCCCTGTAGTATATGCTCTATGTTTTAAGGAGATTGCAGTCTGATCAAGGCAAGGGCAACTTGAAAGGTCAACGCAGACAAAGGCAGCATATGTTGGTGTGAAATGGGTGGTAGTACTGTTCAGAATGGGAATCTCAGAACTCAGGTGCCAGCCCATCCCTCCTCTATTTGTTTCCTGTGGCTGCCTTACCAGTCACCTCAAAGCTAGTGGTATCTCACCATCTCTGTCACATTCTACTGGTTCAAGGCAGGCCAAGTTTGTCTCACACCCAAATGGAGGGAATTATACAAAAGTGTGGGGATCAGGAAGTGGGGCTCATGGGACCATGTTAAAGTCTGTCTATGGCATTTTAACTATATTCTCCAGGTCAGCGGTCCCCAACAGGTGGTCCGTGGACCACTGGTAGTCCGAAAGGTTGGCGATCGCTGGTTTAAGGAAACCTTTGGAGCAGCGGTCACCAACCGGTGGTCTGCAGACCACTGGTGGTCCGTGAAGTCTGAAAGGTTGGCGACCGCTGCTCCAGGTGATTACATTTTAAGCTGTGTTAGAGATGATAGGTCCCAAAAGTGTTGATTTCAAGGGAGAAGAAAATTCCTTGTGCTTGACTTGGCTTTTCTTCATTAAAGCTGGTGGCGAGAATTACAATGATGTAGGCAAAACTGAAAATAAGACGCATCAGAAGCTAAGATCTGTGCTTTTTTTAATTTAAACTTGTGCATTGCAGTTATTTGCTCTCCTGAGATGACCCTCACCTGTGAGTGACTGCAGTCTTTCCATGCTTAGGCTTGTTCTTAGAGGTTCTGTGCTTCCTATATCTTGCACTACATGTAAAATTGGTATTTATGTAGCTTGTATTATATACTTAAAAGGGTACTTACTATAAGAGTTCTGTGTTCCCTATAGCTTGCAATTATGTAATAAAAAGGGTACTTATATGGCTGGCAGTGCATAATAAACGGGGTGCTCAATGTAAGAGCCTGTGTTCCCTATAGCTTGCGTTACTTAGTAAAATGGTGCTTACCTTAGATGGAAGCCAGTGAAATTATAGTCAAGCTGCATAGGCCTGATTTTAGAACCACATTTTCTTAACAGGGAGGTTATATAGGTTATATGTTTTACTGGCTCCTGCAGCTCTTCAAAATGACCCAGTTCAGAATGACATTCAACTTAGAGCTGATTGAAATGGGCATTGGTGGGAAATCCCTTGGGGATTTATGGAGCAATTTAAAAAACTAGGAATCTCTTTCTTAATAGTAGAAAACTCGGTAGTTAGAATTTTAGAGAAGTATGTGAAGCTTTATCTTCCTAAAACAATGGTGAGAAATGCTTATATTTTTAAATGAGGGAAAGGAACCAATTAGCCTTATTTTGAAAATATCATTAGGGAAAGTAATAGAATTAATGGAGAGTAACCCGAGGACGAGAAATAATTTTCCTTGAAATGAGAATTCTTCTAGAGATTAATTCTAGAATTGTTCTAGAGACTTCATAATACAGAGGTGTGAAACTACTGGTAAAACTAATAATGCCTTACAGATTTTATCCACCTTTTTATTTTGCCTTAGATGCCCCATATGTAGTTTTCTCATAGCATTCTTTATCTTACCTTTATATCACTTTGCTCATTTGGTAATTTTGTGTGTGTGTGTGTGTGTGTGTGTGTGTGTGTGTGTTCATGTGCCCTCATTTACATGTGAGCGCATGTGTAGACATTTGTCAATTTCTTCTCAGCTAGATTCTAAGCTCATTGAAAATGAGAACCCTGTAATAACCATATTGTCCCTATGTATCCAGGACTTAGGACTGTCCTTGGACATAGTAGGCACTCAGTAATTACTGAATGAATGAGGGAATGAATGGATACTTATTATTTATTCATATAACTCTGCACAAGTATTCTTTACAAATTTCCTCATGCAAATATATACCAGAAATATTTATAAGTAACATCATTTTTAGGCTCTTTAGATTATTGTATAGTTGATGGGAAGGTTAGCACTATTTAGCTCTATGAATATGGTCAGTAAATAATTCCTAAAAAATGTGATCACTTTGACTCTTATTTCTTATATTCTGTCAGAGAGAGGCTAACCTTAAAATAAGAAAAGAGCCTGGCTGTCATGGTTCAGTGGTTTAGCATTGACCTATGAACCCAGGAGGTCATGGTTCGATTCCCAGTCAGGGCACATGTCCTGGTGCCAGACTCAATCCCCAGTGTGGGGCGTGCAGGAGGCAGCCGATCAAAGATTCTCATCATTGATGTTTCTATCTCTCTCTCCTTTTCCCTTTCTCTCTGAAGTCAATAAAATATATTAAAAAATGAGAAAAGAAGAAGCGAGTGGGATCAATAGGTGGGGCATTTGTAATCTTTAAACCAGGACTTGGCAAATGACTAACAAAATTCTGTGGGGACAAAGCTTCTAGTAACTAGGTTGACCAGAGTAAATACAAGGTCCGGGGAGCTCTCACAGCCACAAACTAAGTCAGTGGAGGAAGCAGTGCTATTTTCCCAGGGCCAGAGCCCAGGAGAGCTGAGGCACGGCCAGGGTGTCCTTAGGGGGAGGAAGGTGCTCCATGGACACAGCTATGGGTCTGTAGAGAGAGGGACTTTGAAGACACTGAGCTCAGCAGCCAAGAAAGCTGAGGGGGATACGGGACGTTGGTAGGGAGTTGCCCTTTTCAAGGAGGGACAGGATTTAGCAGTTGGGTTTAGTGCTCATAGACCCCCTCCCCCTGCCCTCTTCCTTAGATGTCTTCTCTGTTCCTGGTATGGATGCTTTTGGCACAAAGTGTATCATTGGTCAACATGTCTGCCTATCTGGATAGTGGAGGTGTTACTGAATTCACCTAGGCTACTTCCGTTTCACTTGGAAGTGAGTGACGTCATGCCCCAGTTGGGGGTTGTGTCTAATTGCCACAGAAGCAGCTCTGTGTGTTGTGCCTGCAGATGGCTCTGAATCTGTCAAGGGAAGAGCAAGATAAATATTTTCTTATAAATATAAAAGGAAGAGTTAAACACTTATTGTTTAGAAACCAAGCTGATAAGCATATTACATTGTCTGAGGCACCAGAAATAAGCAAATTAATGACATGCAAATAACTGTTGTTCATGAATTGTGGAATAATAATAGTATCTGTTTGGATGTTTATGGTAAATTTATTTACATGGCTCAATGTTCTGCTAATTTTCCTGTGGAAAATGATACATACTTAGTTTCCTTTCCCTTTCTTTCAGAAATACTTCACTGAAATTGAAATGATAAAAACTGGTGCATTGTTTTGCTATCATGGCTTTGCCAAGGGTAACTCTAAAGACCGTATTTGTGGGTGTAGCGTGAAGAAAGAAGTGTTCATTCTATGGGGTTTCTTCTGCCTTCCTCAGGGCCACCACCATGGCCGTCCTTCTGTAAGGCAGAGACTCTCACTGCACAGGAGCGCTCGTGGCACGTGCCAGTCCAGGTGGACTTGCTGCGGCTCTTTCTCATGAACATCTTGGCATCAGCTTCTTGGTGAACTTCAGACCTTTCCTGTCTTCAGGCAGCCCCGGGACTAGAGCAGCTTGTGTGGGTAGTGTGATCCAGGTCTGGGCTTCTGCCTTTTCCACTGAGGAGTGGCTGGGCTTATTGTGAAACGATGGCTCTGAACTTCGCCTGGTGCTCCACACGCTCCCAGGACACCTCTGCATCCCATGTGGCTCCCCACGCTCCTGTTGCACCTCTTCCCTGAGGTGCCACAGTGGGGAATATGTGAGACCCTTTATTCTTTCAGGAGAATCAGTTCTGTGGGTCATTAACTTGGATTGCATATCAGATGCCTTGTCAGCGAGGGAACATTTTCGTTGGGATAAGGAGTAATTGTTTTTCTATACAACATTACACTGAATGCCTCCCTCCATCAAGTGATACACAAGCCTCGTGTGTTTTATTTATTTGCTTTCCATATGCTAAGTGTCGGCATTTTGCTCACCTCTATGCATTTTTATCAACAACCCTGATATTTTGACATAATTTTATTTTATTTTTAAAATATATTTTTATTGATTTCAGAGAGGAAGGGAGAGGAAGAGAGGGATGGAAACATCAATGATGAGAGAGAATCATTGATCGGCTGCCTCCTGCGTGCCCCCAACTGAGGATCAAGCCCGCAACCCTGGCATGTGCCCTGACCGGGAATCGAACTGTTACCTCCTGGTTCATAGATTGATGCTCAGCCACTGAGCCACAGCTGCTGGGCTTGACATAATTTTAAAACAATTATCTCACGGCATGCTAAACACTGTGATTAACTATCTGTTGTTCACAAGCAGGAAGTAGAATGGAAATGGACTTTTGCTTTAATTTTGGTAGAGCAGGAATTTTAACTTTTAGTCAAAAGGAAAACAGAGCATTTTGTACCTGGGGCTAGTTTGTATCAGCTACTCTTCACCTGATTTTGCCATTTTGTGGTTACTTGTACGTTGGGGTGCAGGAGAACATGGGGTGCATAGGAAGGGTGAACCACTGGCATTTTGCTCACCTCTGTGAATTCTGTAAACTGACATCTTGCTTTTGGGGATTCTCTTTGCCAGTCCTCTCCACTCATTGCCATGGCAGAGATTAGAGTTTGGAAGGCTGATAGCCAAATCTTTTCTTACTGTGTTTTGGGAGGGTAGGAGTGAGTGGGTGAAGGCAGTACATACACACACACACACACACACACACACACACACACACACACACACACCTTGGGGATCCACAGTCTGCTGTTCCTTCTTTCAGATTGAAGTCCTCAGGTAGAGAAATTATACTACCTTTTAATAACCCTGATTAAAAGAAGGAGAAAAATCAATTGGCAGATTTTGAGGAGAGAAATCAATTTCCTTATTACAGAAAAGGATGAGAGACATAACTAGTTTGTGTTTGCAAATTGTTCGCTTTTAGTCTGTGCTACTTTCAAGAGTTTGAGAAATAGGGTGTTCAACTTCTCAACTTTTGACTGATGGGATCATGTAAAAGTGCCTCAGCCTAATGGAAGCTCAGGATGCAGCTCCGAATCGCTGGGTCGCACTTGACAGTGATTTGTATGTCCACGGATTATTAAACCTCAGCATGGAGAATGTCCTGCTTTAAAATTTTCCCATTTTATCCACTTGGTCTGATGTGAGGAGCAGCTATCCTTTCTGTAGTCTTGCATAGTAGAGGATAAATTTCTCAAGCACAGGTAAGTTTCTGGTCAGGGCCAACCAAACTAATATGGAGTTATTTCGCTCCTGGACTTCTCAATCACTAATGTTTCCTCCATCCCTGAGTTTGCTCTTCACTGACATTTAAACGCCATTTGTTATTCCAGTAGCCATAAACAGGTTCCATGACCTGAGGCACATGCCTTAGAGTGGCCAGGAAGAAGCAATCTCAGAACAAATGGTAATCACCCTGTGTCATATTTATTACCTTCATCACGCAGGTCCTTGGGCAGTGTTTCTAAAACCCCCCGAGCTTCCTGCAGGTTTGGTGAGGTGTGCAGAAATCTGCTTTTGTAGAATTTAGAAACCAGGAAAGTGATTCAGTAGTTCTGGCTTGAAGACTTGCTTAACATAATTTCTAGATTCCTTCAGCTACATTCTACCTCAGTGTGTTATCTTGTAATTCTACAAACATTTATGGGTGCTTATTGTGTATGTTGTTCTGAACTGGGTTATACCAGGACTCGAATTAATTTTGGTGAAATTACTTACAGTGAATATCATCACTTCTTACATTTTGTGTTTTATTTCTTCCTTTTTTATTAATCAAAAGTCACCTTCTGCCTGTTATGAAGATATGTATATCTGAAAATTCTAATTTGATATGAGTCAAAAGCTGATTAAAGGGTGATGGTAGAAATATTGATGCCCGAGAAAGGCTGAGGCGGCAGGGAAAGTATTAACCAAAAGGAGATAAGGCTTGAGAATAGGGATTGAGGTAATTAATAATATGGTTTAGAAGAACAATGATGGAGAAATAGGGAGTATATTGATTTCTTAGATATAAGGGTACTGGAACAATGAAGTCTCAGAATATTAGAGAAAGAATTGATGGAAAAATACTTTTTCATATTCTGTTTTATTCTTGCATAATGTTTGCCTTGGATCTAAAATAATGAGCAAGGTGTAAAATTTACTTTGAAATCATAATCTGAATATTTTAAACATTGCATTAGCAAATACTTTGTTTTCTATTTCAATATGCTATTTTAAAATATTGCTCAATATTACATATTTGCACCAGTTTTTGGTAATTTTTAAAGATTAAAAAATTGGGGTATAATTCTCATATAATAAAGTTCACCACTTTAAAGTGTACAGTTCAGTGGTTCTCAGAATATTCACAAGGTGGTGCGTCCATCACCACTGTCTGAGTGCAGAACGTGTTCATTACCCACAGAGAAACTGGTCATTGGCAAAGCAGTCACTCCCAGCCCTCCCCCCGTTCTTCCACAACCTCCAGTCTGCTTTCTGTCTCTGTGGATTTATCTACTTTGGGCATTTCATATACATAGAATAGTGTAATATGTGATCATTTCTGACTGCGTCCTTTCTCTTAGCATGATATTTTCAAGGTGCATCCATATTTTAGCATGTATCAGCCCTTGATTCCTTTTTTATTGTCTAATAATATTCCATTGTATAGACACTTGATTATCCACATGCTTATTATCCATTCATTAGTTGATGGACATCTGGGTTGTTTCCACTTTTGGCTATGATGCATAATGTTGCTGTGAGCATTCATGTACAAGTTTTTGCATGAAGATACACTTACAATTTCAATATTCCTAGGAATGGAATTTTGGGGTCATATGGGTAACTTTTTAACTTTTGAGAAACTGCCAAACTTTTGCAAATTGGCTGCACCATTTTATATTCCCACCATGTAGGGCATATATATATATATATATATATATATATATATATATATATATATTTAATGTAACTGGCATGCTGTTAACAATACGTTGACCCTTTGCCTCCTGCACTTTTGGACATCATGTGTTCTGGGATGGGTTACTACCTAAAGCTTTGGAAGGTCATAGAATTTGGGAGCTGGAGGGATTCTCTGCTAATGCATCCATCCCTGCCAAGCTCTTACCCTCACCTTCAGGAATTCACTCTTCTTCCTGAGCGTGGAGGTCCACTGCTGACCTGGTACAGCATTTCCCAGACACTTTTATAGCTTTGCTTTGGGGGTTTATTGACATTTAACGAGTGTTTTCATTCCTGTGAAATCATTTGCATGTTTACTGCTGAGGATAGCATTCATAAAAGGAGAAAAAAACATTTAAATAACTGCATTTTACCTGGGGAAGATAAATTACAGTTGGCCATCAATAAATAGATAATAACTTTTATAGCTACCAGGATTATTAAATTGTGGAAGACAATAAATTTGCACCCTCCCTTGTGAGTCACTTGCCTTACCTGAAAGTGAGACAAGTTAACTCAAGTTTGCTTTCTATTTACTTAGTATTCTTTTCTTCCCTAATCACCCTGTGGATGGAGGAATCCATTTTATCAGTTTCTTCTCCCTCCTCTGCTCTTCAGAGTAATATATGTATAAGTGCAGCCTAAGGACGCGCATAGGTTCCCCTGTATCTGAGGCAATGTTCTTTGAGCCACGTTTGCATGTTAAGTGCCATCTTGTACCATGAAGGATAGGTTCATAGACGGGACTCGGAATGAAGTTGAGAATTGCTATGCGAAAGCTATAGACTGTAGTGAGAAATCAAGAGTCTCGGAATGCAAAGGTATATATTTCACCTGCTTTTGACAAAGCCTCTATTTTATAAGGCTTTATGGGAAACAGTCGGTTCAGTTACCTTAGTTAAAACTCATTCCAGGAAGCAGAATATTAAGATCTTACTTGAAGATACTGAGATTTTCTGCTTTTTGTTAACTTGTCACCAGCTGATTGATACCTGGCATTACAGTAAGGGGTTTAACAGATTCCTGAATTCGGTCACATTTGTCCAAATCTGTGGGATATATCGTAGAGAGGATCATAAGGCTATTAAAGATAATAATTGGGTTTCTAGGCTACTCAATCCACGTAGCTTTGGGACTTGAGAGTGGGAAGTATTAAGGAATTCTCCTTTTTTGTTAAAGTAAGAAATAAAGGCATTTTTAGAGATTAGCACAGGGTGGTAGGAAAAAAACACCAGGCTTTTATTTAGAGCATTTGTGTTCAAATTTGGCTTTATGCCTATCTGGTTGTGTAATCTTGTTTAAATTACAGAACTTGACCAAGGGTCAGTTTACTAATTTGTAAAAGTTAAATAATAATACTTTCTCACAACATAGCTTTTGTATTTGATGAGATACTGTATGGGACACATAGTAGGCATTCAGAAGTTAGTGAAATCTGAACCTGGGGTGTATTAGGTTGCCTTACTGAGGTTTTGTTATATGTTTGTGTATATGTATGAGTGCATACATACACACACACACACACACACACACACACACACACACACACACACATAGACACGTGTCAATCTGTCTCCATCCCACATCTTGTTTTCAGTAAGATTTATCTGGTTATGTGGTTGACAGTTAACTCTTTTTAAAAAAAAATTTTTTTAAATTGATTTCAGGGAGGAAGGGAAGGGAGGGAGAGAGAGACAAAAACATCAATGATGAAAGAGAATCATTGATTGGCTGCCTCCTGCATGCCACACACTGGGGATCGAGCCCACAACCCAGTCATGTGCCCTGACTGGGAATTGAACCATGACCTCCTGGTCCATAGGTTAATGCTCAACCACTGAGCAACATCGGCCGGGCAACTGACAGTTAACTCTTAAATGTATTGGATTAATCAGAGCCTTTTAAATTATCTTAAAATGTAGTTTATTGTAAATATTTGTTAGAAGCTGCTATAAATTTGTCATTTGCTTGTCACTCTTCCCGTTTCTGACAATGTCACCACTTTTGCTTACATCATCCAAGCTGGGAACCTTAGCATGGCCTTTTCTGCCTTCTCATTCCTTAGTAATGTTGCTGCCCAGCAGTCTATTTCTATCAAAGCTAATACTGCATAAGATTGCTGATATTGATGAAGGGTAGAAAATGTATTAGTCAACTGATTACTGAGGCGCTACTCAAGCCCTTATTGTGTCCATTTATACTCAGAAATATAATGTAATCTCAATTTAAAGTGTTTTTAAAAAGTTAATTCTTATTTTCTGATGTTCCTCTAAATGGCAAGCTTTTACCTGGATGGTGTGGTGAAGAGCCCTTGGTATTTCATTAACAGCAGGATACCAGGTGTGGGAAAACAAAAAATCCCAGCAGCCTGCATCTGAGGATGCAGTAGATTGAATTATTATTTAACAAATATTCATTCCCTATCCCCACGCCCACCCACCCACCCTTGGCTCCTTGAGAGCAGTATGCTCCCTCCCCCCATTGCTTTTGGGCTTGGGCATGTGACTTACCATGACCAATGGAATGCCAGTGGAGATGCCAGTAGCAAAGGCTTGAAATGTGCTTGTGCATTAGGATTTGGTATTTTGCCGAATCCCAGGAAACCAGCAAAATGTGAGCAAGAAGGAAGTGCTTATTGTGGTGTGTTACTGAGTTTGAGGTGGTTTGTTACATGCATATTGTTGTGACAGGAGCTGATGAGTACAAAGGAATTCTGATTTAAAGATTTTCTTTGGGCATTGATTTGGGAGCTTTAACTTTCCCTGTAGAATCGTAAGTTTCTTGTTTGATTGCACCTATTTTAATGCCAATGTTTTGTCTCTGGTCAGTGATAAACTGTTCAAGATTGAAAGCTCAGTTACAGGGAGTGCTCACAGTTCAGATCTGGCAAAAGAAGGAGGCTGGTTGACTCTGGTTATCTCTGCAAACCTGTCTGTACTCGGAAGTCATGTCTAGAAGATAGGCCAGTGGCTCTGTTCTTGTTGGGGAAAGTCCTTGTATTTCCTCAGTGGGGGAAGGGCAGTGAATACACAAAGATAGTCTCTATTTGTGGAAAGAGCCAAGAGCCTATTAAAATGCCGTTTTGTCTTTAGAAGCAAACATAAAAGAATCTGGAGGAGGCCAAACAGCTCTCTAAAATAATGATTGTCTTGGGCTAATTTCTTCACTGTGCCTCCGGCATCATTAGGTGCCAGTCCTACTGTGTAGGTTCATTTGCAAACAAAACTGAGTAGAGTGGAGGCTGGTACATGAGACTTCCTAAAGCCAGAGCTTTCAGGCACCTGCCCATTGTTTGAAGCAGTTAACCTCAGCAGCACCTTTATTCCCCCCTACCTAGGAAAAAATAGGGAACAACAAGATTGTTTATTTCAAAAGGCACTGGAACCCATCCTTTCAAAGAGAACACTGACCAAAAGAGAAAAACGGATATTGGGTAAAAGCTCAGAAGGTTTGCAGAATTTCCTTTCCTTGCCCATTATAAACATGATCTTTCCCTTTGCTCTGAGCTCCCCCCTCTGGCATTCATGGTATATTTCTCTCCTATGATCCCAAGCTTCAAAGCTCCCCCACCATGTTATTTTGCAAACCCTCTAGACTGTGCAGTGATGGCAGGGGCTGCTTTTATGTTCTAGAGTTTGGGAGGTTGTGGATTAAGGGACGCAGGGGACTGCCTGCAACATTTATTAACTTTTAATTCAGTGCAGCAAAAATCAGAAACCCAGTGCGCCATTGACAGTTGCTTTAAAGATACGTTGAGCTTGTTTGACCATGTTTTAAGGCTTGTGTGCCAGGAATGAAATGAAGTGCCTTTTCACAGAGCTCAGGATTGTGCTTTCCTAATGGAGAAATCCATAAGGCTCTTTGTTTTCATAAGTTTTATCCTTACTGCCTTTTTAAAAATATGGTCATCTTTGTTCTAATGGCGACCGATTGCTTTTATTGTAAGTAAACTTCTAACTATTGCATTTTCTTTAGAAGGAATAGTGTCAGTCCCCAATTTATGGAGCACTGTATAGGACTCTGATTTTCCATGTGGCTTAATTTTTCAGAAAACACAGTCTCACCCCTTTAAGCACCAAAGATTGTATTTTACTGTTTTTTAAATGGAAAATTTTGTACAGTATATTTTTCAAATTGGGTCTGTAAGGCAGTAAAACATTTTCCTTCACCCTCTTAGGGTACCTGGCTTGGTCTGAAATTTAAACCAACACAGACAGATTACCAGGAGAAAAGCAGACAGATTTACTTAATTAAAGTTTTACATGACTCGAGAATCCTCAAAAGGAAATGAAGACCAAAAGACATGCTGAAGCCTACTTGCTTTTTTATGTTGGGTTGAGCAAAGAGAGGCAGTTGTGGAAACTGACTAAGTGAGGAGGCTGAAGGGGTGAGAATTATTGGAATGAAGTCTATTTGTATAGAAGTCTCTTGGTCTTCAACTTGTCGCCCTTGATGATATGAGTGTTACCACTTTCCTTCTGGTGTAGAGAGAACCTCATTCGTATAGGGATTTCATCTCTTAACAAAAACACAGCGGTCAGAGTGTTTTTCTTGTATTTGCTGTTTTTCAAGTGTCTTTAACTCAAAATAGTCAGTATGTCTAAGGAACGTATTTGGGGCTGACGTGCTCTGAACTCCAGGTCTCTACTTGGTGATTGAAGGCACGTGATTTTTGAACCTGGTGACGGAGCCTTCATTGGAACTCTGTGGCACTGTCCTTATCGAGTGAGATGTGGCATGTCAGAGGTCACCTTATCACCTACGGAGCCATGTACAGTGTTGTCCCCTCTTTGACCCAGCCCCAGACTTCTGTTTCTTTCTATTTTCTTGTCTGCTTTCATGCCACCTGGCTTTCCTCCTTACTGTGGCTGTAGGTTATCATGTATCAGCTCTTTACTGCCTCTGCCTCAGACAAGCGCCTCGTGCCTTCTCAGTTGTTCAATGAAGGCTGGACCAAGGTGGTTAGGAGAAGTGAACAGAGAAATACTCTCTGACGTCAAGCTCTTGAGTTCTTAGTTATGGATTTTGCAATGTAGGTACATTTTGGCTATTTACTCTTTCTTTCCTGTTCAATAAAGTTCTCAGCGGTCCAGGTTGCCAAGTAAGTTAGATATTATTTTGCTAAAAGTGGCAATCACATGACACCTAAAACATGTTTCTTGTAGCCGTTTCTCTCTTGGTCTAATCCATCTGTATTTCTAGAACTTGAATTTCAGATGTTCCACAGACATCAGTTTCTGGGGAAGATGTTCCATTATCTAGTAATTTGTTAATTTCCAGAAGTGTCTAGATTAGGTGTAAAGAGTCTGTCATTGCTTGTTATGCTGCTGGGAGTGTGGTGAATGAAGAAGTGAATGAATAAACTTGCTTCTTTTCACACCGAAGCAAGTGGATTTTTGGTGGGGTTAAATTTTTTCTCTAATTTGTTCTTTAAAAAAATATTTTTAGTAATATCAACTATACTCACCATGTTTTACATTAGGTCCTCAGACCTTATTCATCTTACAGCTGGAAAGTCTGTAACCTTTTCCCAACCTCTCCCTATTTCCTCCACTCCCCAGCCCCTGGCAACCACTTTTCTACTCTCTGTTCCTATAAGTTGGACTCTTCTAAAAATTCCACATTCACATAGCATAATTCCCTCAAGTTGCAACTAGTTATCGCAAATACCAATATTCCCTGCTTTCTTATAAATGAATATTCCTGTGTGTGTGTGTCTGTCTGTCTGTCTACCACATCTTCTTCATCCATTTATTTGTTGGTGGATACTTAGATTGCAGCATTATTTACAACAGACAAGATTTGGAAATAGTTTCTTAGTTTGTTCTTGTCCTTTTTTCCTAAGGGTGGTGTAAGAGTGTTTGAACGATCTTAAACAGCTTTCTTGTGTGTATCTTTTGTATTAAGAAGACAGAATTTATTCTTGCCAGTTGTTTTGAGAGATTGGTGCTCGTATAGTTTTGAAAGATTTTCTTTTTCTCGGCATCCAGGTACACTGAGTGGATGTGAGCTGGTCAAACCTAGGATTGCCACTCCCCTCACTGTCTCAGCTGATGGTCTGCACTTGCCCATCTATCCACTGTGAGCTTTGCCCTCTGAATAGCGGATCTTGAATTTGATTCTAACTGTCCTTTTTAGACCAGACCTATCATTACTCATCTAAATGGTACTATTGCCTTTGAGTCTGCTTTCTCCTTTGCTCTTCATTTGGCATCAAGACTCATAAATGATGAAACATCCTTTCCCAACAATCAGGGCCAATACCTGTTTCCTTTTTTCTCTCCTTTGTCTACTTTTTTCTGAGAGAAGTCCGTGCCCATGCCCCCCAGCCCCCCACCGCCAATTCTAACATTTATATATTTGCAGAATAGTCTCTAGCATAATCATTTTTTACTAAACTCTTAGAGGTCAGTTTTAAGAATGTGCTCAGAGGACTAACCTGTGAATAAACAGTCTTTGTGAGATATACTTTTCCTGTATATGAGCTGAGTGGTTTTCCATTTGCTTTAATCAGTGTGTAGTTATTGATGGAATGCACTGTGCTCTACACAAAAAGATTATAACAAATGAAGCCCCCTTTTAATTTAGCTTGAAGAAAATGAAATATTTGAGGTAGTTTTCCATTAGCTTAGTGTCAACCTCCTGAAAAGCATATGCCTTTATGTAAATTTACCTGTCTGCCCTATTTATAAATTGAGGATTAGTTAATAAGAATATATGTGAGTATGTGACTGTGGATGATGGGGTTTATGTTGCTGTGTGTGTGTGTATGAGGGACATCCATGATTCATTAAATTATATTATGCTCATAGCAAAGGTAGTTCTTAGGATTTCTCTTTAAACATAGCATGCTCTCCAAAAACATACATTAGAGTATTTCTTCTTAAAGAAAGTACTGAGAATATTCACTCAAATTTATACTACTCATTGTACTTTATTTTGCTTTTATTTTATAGTTTGTCACATTTTCTGTATTTGTTACTAGAGCTTTTATTCTGATTATGGTTTATGATTTAATTATCCACCAGATGTTCGAGTTTACATTATGCTATTACACAGAGGGAGAAAAATGGACCATCACCTCCTTTGTGGTACAACCTTCTGCTCAGAAAGAGGTGGTAAAGTTTGGCAGCATTCACTTTGCAGCTCATTGTCTTTGCGCACGTTCAGCTGTCTGGTGATCACGTGCTGTTTGCTCCAAACTTGGTGCTAACGTTGGATAGTGAAGAAGAATGTTTCTGGACTTAGGGAACTCACAGTCTGGATGGGAGAAAATGTCACTGGTTTTACCCCTAACATTTTCTGTAATTTCTCTTTGTAATCATTTTAAGATTGATAGGATATTTCATTATCTAATTTTTTCCCCTTCAAACCTTCTGTTTCCCTATTTTTCTGTGATATTTCCATAATGATTGTGAGTGACTGCTGAAGTGTATGAATGAATTCCCTTAAGAAGCTTAGCTTCCATCATCCAGGCTACTGATTGGTATGAGTTCAGTTTTGTCCTGTTCCTCACCTGCTTTTTGTCAGTCGCTATTTCTGCAAAGTATTCATTCTCTCTATTTATAAAAGTACTAGAGGCCCGATGCACGAAATTCGTGTAAGAGTAGGCCGTCCTTCCCCCGGCTGCCAGCACCGGCTTCTCTCTGACACCCAGGATCTGGGCTTCTCTCACAGCCCCGGCTTCGTCCGGAAGGTTGTCCAGAAGGACATCCGATCTAATTAGCATATTACGCTTTTATTATTATAGACGACTTCTTCATTTTTCTTGTCAAAGACAAATTAAAAAGAATTAGTTCAGTTTCTGAGCAAGTTTAGTCTTCATTAATCCCACACCCTACTCCATTTTTAGCAGCATTTTGCTTTTTCTAGTTTTCCCCCCTTGGTAATTTTAAAAGCTCATCTTCTCATGGTTGGCTTCCTTGGAGTAGCATGAATTAATTTGCTACCTCTAACTCCTTTCTTCTTTACGTTTTAGCTGACTGTAACAAGATCCTTTCCACTTTTTTTGATCTTTAGTTCAAATCTGTCTTTGTGGATATTTGAAGAGTCATTTGTGAAACTATATTAGGTGTTTCTTGTTCATTATCGTTTTTCCCAATTGCAATTTTAATCCTGTGTGTGTTAATTATTTAATTATCCTAATATGATACTCCTGGCCCCTTGCACACGGATAGGATTAGTCCTTCATCCCAAAGCTTCTCAGAGTTCCTGATTCTTTAGTATTTGTGATTTATATTTAATTTGTACTTATATTGTTCATAACTGACTTTCCCTTTTTTATTTTTATTTTTTACCATCACCCAGTTCTGTCTCCTATGTTCTTTAGATTTATTTATTCATTTAAAATATTTTTATTGATTTCAGAGAGGAAGGGAGTGGGAGAGAGAGATAGAAGCATCAATGATGAGAGAGAATCATTGCTCGACTGCCTCCTGCATGCCTCCTACTGGGGATGGAGCCCGCAACCTGGGCATGTGCCCTGACCAGGAATCGAACTGTGTCCTCTCAGTTCATAGGTTGACGCTCAACCACTAAGCCACACCGGCTGGGCAATTTACTTATTCATTTTTCTGTGATTGCTCCTATCTTTCCATTGCATCCAGTGCAGGTCATTGTTTTCTCATAACCTTTTCTCAAACTTTAACGGCCATGAGTATCACCATGGAATTCTTGTTCAAAGCCCACGTTGCTGGGTTTGAAGCCCAGAGAGTCTAATCACTTGGCTTGTGAAGAGCCTAGATGCCTTCTTTTTTAACAGACACGATGAGGTGGTCCAGTGGCCACGCTGTGGGCTGCTGCTGCCTGCTAATGGGGTTCTTTGCTGCCAGCCTGTGCCTGGAATACAGCTGCCAGGTTTTTCATGTCTGAACATGCGTTTGTAAGTTCATTTATGAAATGCCTACTATCTGCAAGGCACTGTGTTGGGCACTCAGAATATTGTAATGAACAAAATAGACGTTGTCCCTGATCTTGCAATGCCTATAGTAGATTGAATTTTTTTCATGTCTTCCTCATCTCAAAACATCTTTGATTTCCTATTGTTTACATGGAACAGTTAGTCAGTTCATCAGAAGTTTTGCTGATGGGCTTGTAGAACCTAAGAGAGATGACTAGGAATCAGATTAGGATTTCAGGTTTGTTTTTCCTTCTGACTGTGTGTGTGTGTTTCACTTCCAAAAGCTGGGGGTTTTAAGCAGATCATTAATGTTTCCTTAGTCAATGTTTGAATCTCTGCTGAATAGTCAGGGTTAGAGGAAAAATACCATCCTTCATCAGTTCTAATATGTCACCATTTATAAGATCCCTTCCAATTTCAGAGATGTTAAAATGTGAGGTAATGTGCCTCATATAATCAATACACTGCTGCCTATTGTTTTGTGTGTGTTTGTATTTATGAGGATCATGATACTACACAAAGCTACCTTCTGACTACTGACACGTAATTACCGAGGACCATACAAGACGTATCATTGGTCTGACACTAATGAAAGAGTCAGGAGTTAAGAGACATAAAGTCTGTAACACAAAAGAAGCAGAGATGAAGAGGGAGACGATCTCTTAGCCCCGATGACCTTTCCCACATTCCCCCGAATCTGCTTCTCTGTTGGACTGTGTGGGGTGCAGATTTCTAGCATCGAGGTAATCAGGTTGACTGTAACTCCGCGGGTGACTCTCCCATCCATCACTCGGTTCAGACAGCTCACAGGCACCAGAGTCAGCCCAGCACAGAGCTTCCGTGAGTTACAACCTCTGTATTTATTGTATCCTTTTAATTAAATGTGCCCACTGAAAAGCATTTTAAAAACAAGCTCAGTGATCCAGTTGAGTAATCAGTTACTGGCAGCCCTCTCCCGCCCCCACACAGACACAGCTTACTCTCAAGTCAGCCTCTTACACAGGAAACAGCTCTACCTTTTAAACCTTTCAGAGAGTTGCCGTACTTCTTGAAAACTACAAGGGACGTCTTCTTTCTCTTCATGTCTCTACTGGGTCTTACTGTTCCTAGATGATATGTTAAGGGATGCAGAGGAGAGTACTAGAATCAACTCTGTACTTTCTGAAGGCTCTCACTCTGTTATTCTACACACCTTTGTCTCTACCCCTGCTGACCATTCACTTTCCTCTTCCTTTCAAGTGTTAGCCTTAGAGCTCACTTCTCATGCTGCATTTGGTCATCAGTGTTCGTGATTTGACTGGGGGAATTTTAGTACTACTGGGAGGTCTTAGTTGAAATCTCCCATTTCAGAAGTTGTAACTTTAACAGCTAGTGGTAAAAGCCAAATAAATGATATGGCCTCTGAGCATCAGGGGAGTTAGAGAAAGGCGAGATCACTGAGTTTTTGTAAAAGGCTTCAGGATGGGAGTGGTATTACAGACAGGTAAGCCTGTGGGACTGGGGAAGCAGAACCAGATAAAGGTAAAGCAGGAAAGGAGGAGGACTCTGTGGGAGGAGGGACTGTCCTTAACGGACTAGCACAGAGGGTGGACCTGCACAGCAGGTGTGAGAGGAAATCCTGCCCAGGTAGGTTTGGGCTGAGTTATTGGAGGGTCTGAGAATCCCAACTAAAGATGTTCAATTTTATATTTTACTAGAGGCACTGATTCGTGCACCGATGGGGTCCCTCAGCCTGGCCTGTGCCCTCTCGCAATCTGGGACCCCTCGGGGGATGTAGTACTGTGTGAAGTGGCAGGCGGCCCGGGAGGAGCCGAGCCCAGGCTGGGCACTGCTCTGCTCCTGCTCATCCTGGCCCCGCTGTGCCTGCCTCCGCTGCCTCTGCTTGGTAGCGCTCCTGTGGAGGCAGGAGAGGCTTGTGCCGCCACAGCTGTGCTTGCCAGCCCTGAGCCCGGCTTCTGGCGCATCAGTCAGCTGAGCGATGGGAGCACACTGACCACCAGGGCGCAGCTCCTGCGTCGAGTGTCTGCCCCCTAGTGGTCAGGGTGCGTCATAGCTACTGGCCGGTTGTCTGGTTGTCCGGTCTTTCAGTCGCTTAGGCTTATGTATATATGTAGTTGGAGCAATCATTTCTAACACCTTGAAGAGGCATTTATTATTATCTATAAGGCTCAAGTCATCCTCTACAGGGTAGGGTTTAAGAATGGTACAGTGGGGCTAAAATTGCTTAGCCTTTGTGTGTTTGTGTATGAATGTGTATGAGCATAAACACAGTACACATATGAATGGGAGGTCTTGAGCAGGGCAGAGGAGAGTATGGCATCACTGGCAAAGTTATCCTCTTGTCATAAACCTTGGAAAGCTGCGAAATGAAAGTCTAACCACATGGTCTTTGCAGTCTACCAGTTAGCAATGGTCCACCTGTTGACAAGTGTTGCTATGGGCTATGGAGAATCACTGGTGGGTACGTTTTGTTGTTGTTGGTTTGTTTTTTTACATTTATTGATATTTATTATACTTTGGAGATTATTATACTTTGGTCTTTGCTTCAAGAAGGCCTGCCTGGTGGGCAGTCAGACACTGACATGCGGTAACATGACTGCCTAATGGCAGAGCATGCTGAAGAGCTGTGGGAGGAGAGCGGCAGGTTCCTCCATCTGCTGGGGACTGGAACGGGCTCAACGGGAGCTGGAGAGTGACCCGCACCGAGCCTATTTATACACTCAAGGAAAGAACCCTGCAGGGAAGGAGGGATTTATTTACAGTCGAGGGGAGAGATGGATGATTAATGAAGTGGAATATGGAGGAGGTGATAGTAAATGGATTTTGATTACAACAAGAAGGCATTTGAGGGGTTTGAAGATTGGCTGGATATTGAGAAAAGTAGTAAATCAGAGCTGACTGAGTAATCAGTTTTATGTAACTAAAGAATGGTGGTACCATTTGTAATAAAGAGGAGATGAATTTGTTTGAGTTTGAGATGATGGCATTTCCATGGGAAGCTTGCAGTGAAGATGGGTAAGGTTGACCAGTGAAAGATGAGCGCCACACATCACAGAGGAGGACTGGCATGATGATGTAATCCGTAACACTAAGCGTGTGTTCGTGGGAACGGGGTTTGTCACCTGGTGAGGTGGCCGTGAAGGGAGGCATGGAGGGAGTTAAGGCAGTTCATTTCCCTGTAGGGGCAGCGCCATAGCTTCTTTATGGAAGATATTCTTCTGTAGGCGATGACTTGGCCCAGGAACTTGCGTATGGAGTGATGTGGAGGCTAGACGAGTGGGAAATGTAAACGGTGCTCCAAGCAGAAGGATGGGTTTCCAGGGAATCCCAGCAGGAGAGCCCAGCACAGGGGGAAGATGATCAGTGGTCAGACCAGCCTCTTGGTAGACTTTCTCATGTGCAGTGCAGAACATAAGCTCATCTCTGGTTTCTTCACCAGAGAGCAGCGGGGGTCGCCTTGGATGGGGTCAGAAATCAGGCTTCGGGGTAAGGACTGGTCTGAAGTGTGTAATAGTTGCCCTGAGTCTGTTACTACTTCAGTTATGGTGGTGGAAACTCAAATACCAGCAACTCGCATATGACCCTTCCCGTGGCCAAGCACGAGGGTACAGAACCCAGCCAATGCTCTGTGTGAGTGTGTGTCTGCTGCTCTGTAGGTCCAGGCGCATGCCCGTTAGCTTGCCTCTCTGGGTGTTAGTAGGTGGCATAAGTGGTCTTGAGGAAAGATTTCCCCATCTTCCTGGCTGTGATGAGGGGCCAGAACTACACACATAGTACCTAAGGGCCTTGAACTTTATCCTTATCTCTCAAAGTCATATTCCTAGAAAAGTCGGCTATAAAATAGCCCTCAGCATGGACTGTGGTGGTTAGGTGAGGGGCTGTCTTCTGTGTGCAGAAAGCTCAAACTGCACAAGGAGCACCTGCAACGAGAACATGGTGACAGCTGAAGAAAGCTCGGGGTAGAGTGGAGCCCTTATTTTGGTTGTGCCAGGACCTGGGACAAATGACAGACCCCCAGAACCATGTGGTTCAGGGAATTATGACCACTTCCTAGTCTCCTATTCCCAGGAGACCTGGGTATACTGATATCCTGGCCCAAAAGGTGTACTGAGAACCAAGTCCATCCACATCAGAGAGGGGTGTGGCTCACTCACTGACTGTGCATGGCCAGGGGTTCAGTCTGAGTGTTGTCTTCAGGAAAAGCCAAATTGCAGAGTTGAGCTGGCTGGCTAAAGGAGGTTTTAGCCCAAAGGAGCAAGGCAGATTCTAGGTAAGAGTGAGCATAATGGACCGGGGAGACCAGAAAGGAAGGAGTAAAGCAGACAGTCGCAAGTAGAACCTAGAGGAATTTTCGGTGTCAGAGTGTGTCAGAAAGTATCTTTGTATAGGGTACTTTGGTCACAGGTGTGAAAAGGAGGAAATCTTTAAAACAGCCTGATCAACTGTGGGTAGTTTATTCTTTTTCTGTTAATCTTATTGAATCGCCCTCCCTCCATATACCTCTATTTGGGCACATACTCTGTTAGTTCAAGAGTAATACTTATTGAGGACTGACTTTGTACCAGATAATGTTTTCCATGTTGGAGCCACAGCAATGAACAACATAGACAGAGTCCCTTTCCCCATGGATCGTGTATGTTAGTGGAGGGATAGAGATAGTAAACACATACATACATATAAAGATAATTTCCTTCCTGATGAGTTTCTATGAAAAATATAAAACAGGGAACAACACTGCAGGGTGTGATTTGTTCTCACGGTGTCTTCTACAAGCTACGGTGGTCAGCAAGCTCTCTTTGAAGAGATGACAACTTGAGTTGAGTCCTGATGATGAGAAAGAGATGGCCACATTAAGATTTGGAAAAGGGAGAGGAGAACTGGGGCTGGCGTTTGGCCATATGAAGTCTGTGGTGCCTGCAAGGCAGATGCTGAGCTGGCAGGTAGGCATATGCTTCTGGGTGCTCAGGAGAGAGCCCAGGCTGATAGGTGAGTGGTCTCATCAGACAGATTATATTTAAAGTCACAGGCTGGATGACATCTCAAACTCACTCTTTTCGGGGGCGGAGGGGGGCGCTCTTTTTGACCATGTCTATTTGCCTAGAGAGAAACTGCATATAAAATTCTTATTTTAAACAGAACAGGCTTTTTTTTGAAGTAGGTAGAACTTTATGGACATGAATATTATTTTGTATGTGTATATATTTTTTTCATGTTTCTGTGTGGGATGTACCTAGTATACTGGTTGCTAAGTTCCTCCTACCATGAACTTGGTTCTAAAAGACAGCATTTCTCTAAGTTTTCAACTTATATCTTGACAAATTGAAAATTTTATAACCTCATTATAGAATGTACTGAAGTGTGCATATGCAGTCATAGGTTTCTGATCTTCAGATTTATGAGTCCTGGAAATACCTTAGTAAATACTGTGTTTGAAAAGGATTGCTGGAACCTGTGCAAAGTGCTTTACAGTTAACACACATCTGAGGTTCCAAAAGCCCAGTGATGGGGGGAGGTGGGGGTGTTCTTGCCCTTACAATTGTGTAGAATAAGACTTTGGAATTCCAAGTAACTCGTTCAGGGTAACACAAGTAAACATTGTCAGGGCCAGTCTTCGGACCAAGGGGTGAATGTGTGTGCCAGGAATCCTTTCACTCCCTCTGTGGTTCTCAGCCTTGGCTACACATTATAATAATCTTAGGGAGTTCAAGAAAACAAACAAACAAACAAACAAACAAACAAAAAACACGATTCCCAGGCCCTCTCCAGAGGTCTGGGCTATGGTACTTCCCCGCTCCAGGTGATTCTAATGTGCAGTGGTGGAGGTGGGAGCCACTGCTCTATACAAAGCACCTTATCAGGAGCTGTGTTGATATCAGGTGTATTGTTTCCTTAACTCTGAGAGATTACGGAGCCAACCAGGACACTTTCTAATGATGCTGGTAAGGAAGCCTCTCTTGTCTTTCCAGTAAAGCCCTTACTCATATCTTTTCAGAGCCCTTACTCTTTTTTTTTTTTTAATTAATTTTAAGAGAGAGAGAGAGGGAGACACAGAGAGAGAGAGAGTTGAAACATTGGTTGGCTACCTCCTGCATGCCCACTACTGGGGATTGAGCTGCAACCCGGGCATGTGCCCTGACTGGGATCAAATCTGCAACCTTTTGGTGCATGAAATGATGCCCAACCAACTGAGCCACAGCGGCTAGGGGGGATCTTACTCTTATTGTAATCATTTCCCTGTCTGGTTGTGAGTTTGAAAGCATCACACAGACTTCCTCTGGCATCACCATTCTCTCTGCCTGTACCTGAGACCATTGAAGCTGGATCACCCCTTTTCTTCCCTCAGCCCAATATAGTTACAACCAAAAACGGTCAATACAGCTCTTTTCTCATTTAAAAGGGAATTTTGTTCAGTTCAGTTTTGTATTTTTTGCTCCATTCTTTGTGCTGTAAACTTCTCTCTGGCGATTTGATCATGCTTCTCATGCAGGTGTGTCTGTAAAATGAACATGGTTTCTCCAGCTGGCTCACTGTTAGCCTGTGAGTGCATGCCTGCTTCCAGCTCCACTGGAATAGTACTGCTCAAGGCGTCCCCAACCTGCACCGGCGTGTACTACATTATTGTCCTCCAGGAAGTACGGAGAGAAATTGAGCGTGAGCATTTAGAAACTCAGAGTGATTGGGCAAAGTAATCTTATGTCTGTTGAATTGAAGAGTAAAATAAAACTGAAGCTTAGATTTTGTTCATTTTTTCTTTTT
The DNA here is from genome assembly GCF_951640355.1 of Cnephaeus nilssonii. Lineage (NCBI taxonomy): Eukaryota > Metazoa > Chordata > Mammalia > Chiroptera > Vespertilionidae > Cnephaeus > Cnephaeus nilssonii. The sequence goes on along the minus strand of NC_137083.1, from coordinate 58,596,746 downwards.
AAAATATTATTCTATTTGTACTTTGTAAGAAGAGCAAAACCAGTCCCTCCTTACTAATAATTTAGAGCCATGGTCTAGATCTTAGAACCCAGCAGGGCCTGAGAGGATTAAGAACCACCCCTACTTTTCTCAGAGAAGTAGTGATAAGATTCTTGATTTGGGGTTATTTTGAGGATGTAGACTAACAAAACTGTCAAGTGGTGAACTTCATTTTACAATATAACTTTGTAAATGTGTTTCTGACACTTTATTTGCCACCTGTCCTCAGGCTGCAGTTACATTTCCATATGTTTATTTCACCTTTGAAGACACAGGGGCACTTTGGCAGGTTTAGTATTGGGTTTTTAACCATGAGTCAAGAACGAAGTGGAAAAACCGTTTTCGGTTTGCTCTGGCAGCTCATGTTTCAGTTTTTAAGTGAGTCTGGCCAAATCAACTAAGCATTTCATCATTTTTTATATTCACATGTGTTTTGGCTCTGCACTGTTATGCTCTAGAAGACATATCATTTCTAACACATGTAGAGGCATGGAAACAGCAATGTTGATCCTTTTCTATTACACATTGTTTTAGGCAATGAGAGGCTTTTGCTCGCTTTCCCCCAAACTAAACTATATAAACCTTACAAGAAGAGATTGGTTCATTTATTGTTCTTCCTGCAAAGTCCACTGTGAAATTCCCATTCTCTCTTTTTTCTTATTTCCTACTGGAAGAATAAGACATGCTCATTACAGAAAATTTGGGAGATAGAGAAAAATAGGAGAGTGAACTTTTCCATGTTTCCAGCATCTAGAAATAGCTATTGTTCACATTTTATTGGATTTCCTTCTCCAGATTTTTGCTTCATTAAAATCATAAAGTTTTCATCAAATTGGCAACAGAAAATTCTAGACCCTTACTTAAATATGGCATTTTATTCTGCTTATAATTGTAATTACATCGTCCTTATAGACATGTTTAGAAAGTAGAGAAAACTTATAAAGTATAAAATTTAAAAATCGTCCAGAATCCAACATCCCAGGGATAATTTTTAATTTGTACATATATGTATTTACTTTTGATTGTTTTAAAAGTGTAGTTGAGTTCATATGCTAAGTATTTGTAAGCATACCTAATACAGCCATAATCATAGGATCTAGATGAGAGAAGAGTTCATTTAAAAAGCTAATGGTAATATTGTATGTCAACTGTAATTTAAAAATAAAAAATATTTTTAAAAAGAATGATTCAGAATGAGTGTCAAAGATGTAAAAAAATCATTTCTCAAGTTTCTAGGCAAAAAAAGAAAAGAGATTATTATGTTGCTTTATATATACTGTTCCCTTTTAGATAGAAAAATACACTTTATTTTTAGTAATTCTTCTGAAATATTATCCCAAGTGTGTTTGAATAGTTGAACCACTATTGGTGAGTGGTTGAAAGGATGATACTGCTATTTGCTTGAGTGTCCAATTAAAATATTTAGACTGTGGGTCAAAATAAATGACTGTAGATGGAGAGGAAAGGCACAAGTCAGGGAAGCGTTTACTGGTTACTTATTTTATGAACTCTCCCAAATTATGTTTTCTGAGCTTTTTATTTATTTTTAAAACATTTATCTTTATTGTTAAAGATATTATATTTGTCCCCTCTGTTTGTTTTTTTTCTGCCCTCATTGACCCCCTCCTCCCTGCACCTTGTCTGTGTCCATGGGCTATGCATATATCCATATAAGTTCTTGGGTTAATCTCTCTATCCCCCCACCCCAAACACACACACACTCCTACCTTTCCTCTGATATTTATCAGTCTGTTCCATGGTTTTAGGTCTCTGAATCTGTTTTGTTCATCAGTTTATTTTGTTCATTAGATTTCATATGTGAGTTGAGGTCATGTGATACTTACCTTTCTCTGACTGGCTTATTTCACTTAGCATAATACTCTCCAGGTCCAGCCATACTCTTGCAAATGCTAAGAGTTCCTTCTCTTTTACTGATCTATAGTATCCCATAGTGTAAATGTACAGTGCTTTTTTTTTTTTTATCAACTCATCTACTGATGGGCACCTGGGCTGTTTCCAAATCTTAGCTATTATAAATTTCAGTGCTATGAACAATATGTTTTCTAAACTTTTTAAAATGTGAGCATATATTTTTTTTTTGGACACACACTTTTTCCTTAAAAACCTATAGACAGTATCCCATAGTCTTCTATCATATAGTGTTACAGAAAGTATAAAGCTAACCTCATTTTTGTTCTTTATGTAAGTTCTTTATTCTGCCTATTTTTTTATTTGCATCACAGATTGAATTTAACTAGATAAGAATCATTTCATTGTCACCCCTACCTCCCAATGTGGTAACTGCTTTTTGTTTTACTCATGGCATTCCCCCCCCTGAAAGCAAGAAAATATGCTTCAGGTGGATAAATATATTTCTTAAAAAGAAATGTTCCTCTAATTCTTGAATTGAGTCCCTTTTCTCAAGTTTTCATATCATCTGTTCTCAACCTTTTCAATCTTCACTGTTTGGGAATACTTCTCAGATTTGTTTTTTTGCACCTCTGATTTTATATTATGGAATATAAACTATTAACCTGTGGCCTTTACTGCATCTTTCTCTTCTGTTATAGCATTTTTATTTTCCTTGCAATTCTTATCATCTTTCCTTTGTCCATTTTTAATCTTATCCTGGTGTCTTTTTCTTTCTGCTCATTTTATCTTTAAAGATTTTTTATTATTTCAGGAGGCCATGTGTTCTTGTATGTTACTGAAGTTGCCAGAATTTATTGAAATTTTCTTCTTTCTAGTTTCTTGAAATTTTCCTCTTCTTTGCCTTTTCTTTTTACTGTTGACCCATTCTTAAATGAGAGGAAGATCACCTAGCCCCAAGGTTTGCTGACTGTTAGAATTTGAAGATGCCTCTTAGCCTATTATTTTAGCACTTGGGTGCTAATGAAATCATTTTCTGAGTTTTACTGCTAGAAATCAATTGCATGTGTACATCTGCCAGCTCAGTTCCTAGTTTTCCTATAATTCAAATCTATTTCCTTGAGATGGAATCTTCAACCTCCATTTCTACCTGACTCCCTGATAATACAGAATAGATGGCATATTAAAATAAACACAAATGCATCTTCCATGATTATTTTTGTCCTTATCTATGGTCTTTTACATAAAAGGATTCTATTTGTCAGAGCTCCATTGCCAGTCCTCTCCACCTTGCTAGCAAGCTGTTTCATTTGACATGCTGATTCTAATAGAGGCAGGAACAGCAGTGCTTGTGTGTGTGTGGGGTGAGCAGAGGGCTGGCTGCCTCTCAGGTCAGCATCTGTGTAATAGTGGGCGGTTACACACTTTCGTTTGGTTTAGGGCCGTGGTCGGCAAACTGCGGCTCGCGAGCCACATGCAGCTCTTTGGCCCCTTGAGTGTGGCTCTTCCACAAAATACCACGGCCTGGGCGAGTCTATTTTGAAGAAGTGGCATTAGAAGAAGTTTAAGTTTAAAAAATGTGGCTCTCAAAAGAAATTTCAATCGTTGTACTGTTGATATTTGGCTCTGTTTACTAATGAGTTTCCTGACCACTGGTTTAGAGCATGCAGACAATGGGAGAGTGGGAAAGGCTTTTTGTACCTACTTCCAAGTGAGCAGACACTTTCCTTCCATTGGTACAGCCCTGAAACCATTAAGTGTAAACCAAAACATATAGGTCTTAACCCTGTCCCATCAACCTTGTATTTAGTGGAAATGCTTTAAAGATTCTGGGGTGGTTGTGTGTGGGTACAGAGTTGCAGCATTGTGAGTTGTCTTGTGTCCTCTTTTTCACTCGTTGGAATTTTAGTGGGTCTATGGCAGAGATTGTGTGGGATACTACTAGCCAAATACCATCTTAACATTTTAACTTGAAGTCTGTGATGTTTCTCATTTCTACTCATAGACTTCCTATTGACTTGTAGCTTAGGGCAAGTTTCTCTGTTAAGCTTATTTTCTTTAGCTTTAAATGGGATTTTAAATGTATATGCTTAACAGAAATTACACTAAATATTTATCCAGGTCATTTATTAAAACTTTATTTATTCACATAAGATAACATTTTCTTTCTTGCATTGTTGACCAAATGAATTTTTCTTTCATTCACTTGATAGACTCATAGTATTTAAGATTTTTCATTTCTGTTTGTATATTGGGGTTTCCCTTGTCCACAGGCATATTTTATTTAAAAACCTTGAGTCAGTGAAAAAGTTACAGGGATTTTATTTAGGGATTTGAGGTGCTGGTGACCCATCAATGACCTACTGTGCTAGGGAAAGAATGAATGTCCCCAGTTCTGAGATTTCTTCAGTGGGGTCTTCAGCATGATGCTAGTGTATTGTATTGATAGGGTCGACCTGCTCAGCTGTAGCTAATGGGTGTGTTGGAAAGAGGTCAGTGATTTTGAGTTGAGAAGACATAGCTGTATACCAGGGTGATTCCAGAGAGACCTGGTACCTTGCTTTTACTTTTTTTTAAAGTTACTTATGGTAAAAACATCAAATATACCATCTTAACCATTTTAGTGTACAATTTAATAGTGCTGCTTTTAAACCTTTTTCTTCTACTCAGAAGTGAGGGTCTGATAATTAGTCCAATATACTGTGATTTTTTAAACAGCCAAGCTTTTCCCACGAAGCATATGGGAAACAAAGACAAAAAGAAAAAAGCAGAGAGGAGGGAAGAGGAATAAAACTTAGATTAGATGTAATTGCCCCATAGCAGCAATATTAGTGAATATCTCATTTCCTTGATTTAAAATACTAAGAAGTATAAGATTAGGAGAAAATGAAAAAAAGATCCTTGAAGTGTATATCTATTATAAAACAACTATTGGTACCTATTTTTAAAGACATGTTATAATTATTTCAGATGTGCAAAATTTGAGAAAATGTGTACTTTAGAATCTAAGAAATACAGGGATGTGTCGTGTGTGGATATGAGAGGCAGTAAACGTGTCTGAGGGGAAAGCTGGTGACAAAAGAGGTAGAACATTGCCCCACGCACAGACATAGTGAGGGGTCAGGAGTCATCCTCACACCCACCCGCTTTCCGCTCTGCCCATCACACGTGTCCACAATAGCTAATGCCAATCAATTCTAGATAATAGGGTTTTTTCCCTCATGAAAGTTATTTTTAAATAGGCTGTTTTGATTCTCCACCATTATGGATTGTTGACAGTAACTGACAATCTAACAAATGTACACGGTGGAAACACGTTCTTAGCAATAATGACAAAATAGCCAACAGAATGTTACGTATGTGAACTACTAACCTTTGTGTTCGCTCTGAACAAATGAGCAGTATATGGACATTTGAAATATACGTCTGTTTAAAACGGTGTCACGTGAGGTTAGTTGTTCAGTTCTCTAATCCATTTGTGTTTTTCTCCGTATGAAAAGCACCTGACAGTGGCATCGCCAGTTGTTCATCAGTCTCCTTCCCATTGTGTAAAGTCTGCGTGTGTCCACCCTCTGTCAGCCTGTGAGTTTATCATGACACAGACATGGATTGGATTGCTACCTTTTCTGGGAGGAGAATAAACCATAAATATGAACGAGGCTTTACAAGAACCTAACATAAATCACTAAGAAAAATCTGTAGTAGACTGTGAGAATATAAAAACCATTGTGAACTATAAATAATACAGCAGGGTTATAGAAATCATTTTCTATGAAAGCAGAAATATATTTCTTCTTCGTGCAATAAGGTTCAGTGATTTTAATAATGTTGGTTGACCAGATTCTACATGGAATATAGTAGAAGAAAGTTCCATAATAAAAATTCTTGGTGGTAATTGATAGCACGGAACACCGATGCTTACTTGCTGTTGGAGATTGCATTTGCTTTGTATTGATATCAGGGCATCGTCAACAGAAATATTTACCTTTTCTCTTACATTTGCTCTTAGATAATAGCATATAGATTTCTGTCCCTTTAAAAATTGAAAATATGTACTGAAAATTTCAAACATTATATTTTTACTTAATTTAAAAGTAATTTCTCTGAAGTTAGAGATTAACTTTTATGCTACTTTTTTATAAGGCATCCAGAGAATCATATATATTTTTCCTGTTGTGTCTATTTTAAGAAGATTTTCTAAGGAAAACCAATCATAAACATATAAGTTGGTAATTTTTTAAACATGTATTAAGGAGAATATATTCTCTATACTAAAGGTATCATCTCTTGGTTAATTAGTTGTTTTAGCAAACAAGGTATTCTTTGCTTTAGAAAGTTTCCTTTATAATATGTAACTGTTAAACAGTTAAGGGTAACACGTTAAATGTTAAATGTACAACTTTACTTTGAAAGCAGGATGATTTTCTTTCCAAGTTCACGTCATTGGAATTGAGCAACCACTATGGATAATGAAGGACACAAAGAAAAAGCAGAAAATGATGCTTTTTCTTAGGTGCTTCCTAGTTGAGATCAAGCTAATATTATTTTAACCAGCACTGACATTTCAAGACAATATATGATTAAATTCTAAATTGTGTGGTTCATGGTACTTTTAAATGTCAATTTAAAGAAAACTAGAGGCAGGCTGCTATTACATTTTTACACCTATTCACACATAACTGGACTGAAAACATTCTAAATATTCAGTTTCCAAATAGATTAGATGTTTCCTTTACTTCATTCCTAAAAGGAAATTTATTCTATCCTGAAACAACTCTGCTATGTTTTGTATTATGTTTTTAATTATTTCTCTAACACTACCTTTATTTGTCAGAGGATTTGCTTTGGTTCATTGTTAGGCTGAAGGTCACAAAACATAGAACTCCTTCCCTGCTAAGAAAAGAGGATTTTCTAAGGTGACAATGTGTGATTATAATGTGGTAGAGTTATTATCTTGCCAACTTTCTACTTCTCCGTGACAAAGCTCAGGAACACTACATCTGGATTCCTATCATAGATTTTTAATCATTAGACTGACACTTGAGGGAAAAAAGTCATTATTTTCTACAGTTACCTGTAGGACCTTTGACTATGGAGAGTTCTAGGTTTTTCTGAAAGCTGTTTTGGAGTTGATGAATCTGAAAATTCATGTCATGTGAAGTACTAGTATATGGACCAGGTTGAGCTAGTGAGTGTTCAAGTGGAAAATGTTCACTGCACCTTTAAAACTACATGTATAATATGTATAATTGGTGTTCTATAGATTTATGGGTTTTAATTTATTGCTATTTTGATTTAAAAATTATGATCTACCCATGGTCCTAGTGATGTTTCAAGCAGCAAAAGAAGCAGAATTCCCTGAAACATAAGCAGTGCAGCTGTTTCCCTCTCCACAATGTCCCATATCATAAACTTACATTATTTATAAATATTATTAATGTTCATTATTATATTATATATTAATTTTAGAATTATTGATTATAATAGCTTTACCCTCTAAGAATATAGATTATAATAAATTATGCGAGCAGTCTGTTTCCTCCCACATTGGGCTAAACCAGAATGTCTTTGTTTGCCTTGCTACGTTCAGTCTAGTTGTGTTCTGCCTTTATCCATGGAAGCTATTATTTACTGGTAAAACATGCATTTCAGTTGAAAGTAAATGTAAAGGAAATGGAAGCAACTATATCCCAGCCTATACATTGTCATTAACGATTCTAATTTCTACTTGTGGGTTATTGTAACTGAATCCTGGGATCACTGTATTTATATGGGTAACTAGATTCTAGAGGGGTCAACCTTAGGCTAGAAAATGTTCAGATAATGGCTTCATGGGTCCAGAAGAATGAATAGCTGTACCAAGGCCAAAAAAATAGATGCTAATTACTATATCTTCCCTGCATGAAAGTACATCACTATCAGCAATGATAAGTCTATGGCCTTCTTATCGTAATTTACATTCATATGAACATGTACTTGAACACCCCCAGGAGAAGGAACTTCAGATGGAGCCACTGGGGAGATTGGGAATACTAGTTAACAGAAAACTAGATTCTGTATTGTCTAATCTGGTGGTCACCAATTGGTGGTTCGCGGATCACTGGTGGTCCATGAGGTCCGAAAGGTTGGCGACCGCTGGTAATCAGTGTCTCGTGTGTGAGAAAACTGAGGAGATGTGGATTGAGCTCCATAAGCTGCTCTGAATGGTGCAGATGGTCATCTTGTGCTTGTTGGTAGACCTGCCTCCCCGCATTCTCAGAGCTCACTGCTGGGGCAGCTGCCATCAGCATGCAGCTGGGCATCACAGAGCCCAGGACCAAGGACAGATTGGTGAGTTGGAGAACTGGGTCGCTCCACATAGCAGCAGTGACTAATTAAGGTACTTAGGTAGGACCTACCACATAGGAAGCATTTGTAAATATTTTCTAAACTAATAAAAGAAATGACAGAAAACAAGCCAGAGAGTCTATGGAGAACAGAGATACGAACCAAGTCAGCAGCTGGAGTCTCTGCTGTGCTGCACCTTGAGATGGAATACATTCGGTGACGTTTGTTTCCAGCGTTGTTTGTCTAAGCCAGCAGAGAAGCAGTGCTCCGGTTCAAAGGAAGCACGACCACCGAGCAACGCCGTGAGCTCCCTCAGGGCACAGGTTGTCCTGTGCAGCTGTGTGCTGCCGTGCCCAGCACAGTGCCTTCCACTCAGGGCTTGCGGAATGAACAGAAACACCATTGAAAAGTTGATACTTGTGTGGGGCCTGAAAGGTGTTGGATTTGATGTGGCAGAGGGAAATGGAATGGTATTCAAATTAGTGGGACTCTGAATAAAGGCACATGTGTTGGCTTGATTTTGAGACACACTTGTTTGATTTTGTTCCATGCTACATAGGTCAGTCTGATTAGTGGCCTGGGGTGAGTATTGTGGTGGTATTGATTAATAGAAGGCTATTTTTCTTTGTTTGTTTTTAATATATATACTTTTTATTGATTTCAGAAAGGGAGAGGGAGAGAGAGATAGAAACATCAATGATGAGAGAGAATTATTGATTGTCTGCCTCCTGCAAGCCCCACACTGGGGATCGAGCCCACAACCCGGGCATGTGCCCTGACCGGGAATCGAACCATTGTTACCTCCTGGTTCATAGGACGACACTTAACCACTGAGCCACTCTGCTCAGGCATTAAGAGGCTGTTTTTAAAGACCAGTTCCAGGGGATTTTGTGTTTGTCTTTATGGACCCCTGTCCTGATCATCTTGTTGGGTAAACCCACTTCAGGAGAACAGGGCACTAATGAGGCCAGTCTTACCGAGTTTATCTGCATTCCAACCGTTTACTCAGCTGGGTTCAGTGCACACACACAGTAGACTTAGTGTAAGCTTCTTTGGGGAAATACAGAGGAGAATGAGATGCTTTTCTGCTGAGAAATTCTGCAACCCAGACTAATCTCAGCATCCCTGACCCACGGCCTTGCTGCATACTGGTGTCACAGGGGCAGCAGAAAGAAGCAGGTGTGGTGGCTCCGTCACCCATCTTCCTCCAGCTTAGGGCTCGCCATACTGAGTGGGACCACTTTCTCCATCAGATTGCTCAGTAAAGCCTCCTGATACTTGCTGGACTGAACCAAATGTAAAACTGGAGCTTTATCCTCAGGGGAGGAAGCCCCTTCTCGTTTCCAGTTGGTATAGCCCAGTGGTCGGCAAACTCATTAGTCAACAGAGCCAAATATCAACAGTACAACGATTGAAATTTCTTTTGAGAGCCAACTTTTTAAAACTTAACCTTCTTCTAACACCACTTCTTCAAAATAGACTCGCCCAGACTGTGGTATTTTGTAGAAGAGCCACACTCAAGGGGCCAAAGAGCCGCATGTGGCTCGCGAGCCGCAGTTTGCCGACCACGGGTATAGCCCATTGTCATCCAGCCCTTGAGAGGCAATTGCAGAGGCTGCTAAAAGGACCTCATAAATGTAGCTGAGGCGTTTTCAAAAGGAACCATTTAAACATTCGTCTCTTGCCCGCTTCCTTTTTTATTTTTCACCTTAAGTTGGCTAACCATTTTATTGTACTACTTTTTCACCTACAGGTTTCTGTAAAGCTCACAAGCTTTGCTTTGCTCTGTAGCTAAGTTGAATCCCAGTAGCACAATTACTGGAAGTGATTTAACAGCAGCGGTGGCTGTAGCTCTGGCAGTAACACAGGAGCCTGTGCTGCTCTCGTAAAGTGCGCTGTAGATACTTCGCATTGAACAAACACAGAACTTTCTCAGACTTTTACAAGGAATGAAAGAAAGGTGAATCAGAAGTATCATCAGAGACAAAAGCGGAAAAACGGTAGGGTTGCAGAAGGAGTTTTTTCCTCCCGCGTGTGTATATTGAGCTTAAAGAAGAATTATTTACTTTTACTGGCTAGATAATACACTCCAAATATTTTCTGAATCTGAGCTGTGCAGTTATTTTGTGCAGAGCACTACACAGCCATTCATCTTAGTCATTATTGTGCTCAGCAGTTGTTGTACCTAGCGCCTCTTGAGCTGGAGGATCTGAGATGGAGCATTAAAGCCGGGACGAGGACCTGACTCTGGGGTTTGGGATCTGCCGTTTATCCTGCTGCAGAAAACAAGCACTCGCCAATTTTGTGAAGTGCACTCCAAAGACATGGTTTTGCTTTTTCACTGTGATGACACTGTAATTGATCAAATATATTCTTTCAAAGAATTAGAAATTCGTATTGGAGGTGGAGGAGATGTCATGCGCATTTGTCAACATGTCACTCCAGGGACACAGGTGCGGCGGATTTATGGAGGAAGCTCCTCGTGTTTCTCCGGAGCCACATAAATATGAAGCAGACTTGATTGAAGACGTGTGGCTTTCGATTACTCCTCAGATGGAGAGCAATTACGGGCTGTCTGTGGAAGGTTCGCCTGCAGCACAGGCAGGGGCCGTGGCGGAGGGGACACCTGAGACATTTTTGGAGACCTGCAGATGTTGCTGCAGACAAGAATGCTAAGGCGCTTCTTCTTTGGCAGAGTGAATGCTGCACATTTTTACTCAAGTGCATGATTAACTTTGACATTTGAAAATAGAACTTCAGGTAAAAATAAGCATGGTACTTCTGCATTTTTAATTAAGATATTTAGTTCCTGTCAAGGCTGATAGAGTTTTTTTTTCCCCCCTGTGAAGGGCAATATATTCTCAACTTCTGAAACTTTAGAAACCTGTACTTAACCTTTAATCGTCATTCCATTTACATGGAAATCTGATTAGCAACTTTTAAAGTTCATGAGCTCCTGGTAAATGCAATTAAGACCTTTTTGGAGTTTCTTATGAAGAGCTGGCATTTAAAGAGGGCTAGGGCCTGGCTACTGTCGCAGTCTTCTCCATAGCAGGATGCCTCAAGCAATTAGCAGAGAACAAGAGGTACCTGAATTGTACTGTATTGCTCCCGAGTTAACATGGTTGGTATTTAAATAGCATGCTGTCTTTTTCTCTTCTATGACTGGCTTTATGTTATGAGCTTGTTACTGAGGGGTAGGATAGGGACAAGGATAACTAGGCGGAGCTGTGGCAGTTTTCATAACTAGGGGACTTTGGCTCAGTTTCCTCTCCCTCTCATGTTCTGAAGTCATGTTTACAAACAGTCCTTCTCATATCCTGCCATGTTGCATTGTATCACATCTCTCTACTGGATGGCATTGTTTTTTTTTGAGAGTTAAAATGAAAAGATGTAGATTTCAGAGAGAGAAGTGGTTCAGGTATGCAACTTCTTTCTAAACGCAGGTGTTTCAGCAGCTCAGACATTGATCTTGGGTTGTGGGGGCAGAAAAGAGGAGTTAAATGTGTTGGAACAGGTCAGTGTAGGTTGTCAATAATTAACAAATTGTGGTGTGTTGTATGGCAAATGGGACCATACAAAGCCCAAAGAATCCCATTGGACCATATGCTGCCAATCTGGCAGGTTTTTTTCCTACTTGCTGGTAGAATCAGGCTCTCTGATAGAGGCAGATAGTGCATTTCTTAGGTACTTTGCACAGCACACTGCTTATTAGTATTTAGGGGAATGACAAGAGAAAATAATGAAACAAAGTATCAACAAAGACAACTCAGTAGAATATCCTATATAATAAAAGCCCAGCGACCAAATGGCAGAATGACCAGAACGACTGGTTGACCAGTCGCTATGACACACTGACCACCAGGGGGCAGACGCTCAACGCAGGAGCTGCCCCCTGGTGGTCAGGCTGATCCCTGCAGGCCATGCCCCCCACCAGTGCATGAATCCCGTGCACCGGGCCTCTAGTATTACATATAACAGTACTATTAAAGAATACTTGAATCTTTATGTGTTTCTGTACTGCTTGAAATATTTATGAGCATATATTGCTTTTAAATAAAACATCAAAATAAAACAAAGAGAAGTAAAGTTAAATAGAAAAACCAATCTAAAATAATTAAATTGGGTGACAGAAATATCAAGAAGTAGTACTCCAGTTTTGGACCCTGGAGTTTCTACATTTACTATAAATGAACTTAAACTAGCAGTCCAGTTAATTTGGTTAACCTTTCAAATTATGGGCTAACCTCAAGTGAGTAGTAGATGAATGAAATAGTTTAATCGCATGGTTTGAATCAACCCACACCATTTTAGTAGAAATAGTGTATAACAATCACAGACCTATTATAGATTTGGGTTTCTTTCTTTCTTTCCTTTTTTGTAACAAAACTGATAAAATAGGATTAGTTCTTGTTTAACCAGGCTGTCACGGTTATTCTTCATCAGGTTAGTATCTCACTCAAGGGAGATACATATATACATATTTATTCACCTTGAGACAGAATACTTTTGCTTATGTTATAGTCAAAATCATGTAGATGTAAAAGTTGATGAAGTCTAGAAAGAGCGATATTAAGTTTCTGCCGCAGTTATAAATGATTTCGGTTAAGGTACTTCAATGTGAGATGCATTTGTGGTAACACAGGGAGGTGTTGGACAAAGTGCCTTCTTGTCAAGCCATGTTGGGAGTTCAAGAGATAAATACAGGAAAAAAACATACAGCAGCGTGGAACTAATTGCCAGATCCAGCTAATCACCTGTGGGTCTGCAGGAATTTAAAGGGTGACTTTAGACAGCTTGGTCAGAGAGGGTTTTGTGCATGTGTTAGGAGCTTCGCTGGTTCTTTAAGGAAGGCTAGAATTTAGGCACGTGGGAAGAACTTCCTAGAGAGGAATGACATACATGTGTTCCTAGCAGCGAGTACCTTAACATATACATGATTCACACCGAAGAGGGTAAGATGCGATTGGATAGACCAGTGGTCGGCAAACTCATTAGTCAACAGAGCCAAATATCAACAATACAACGATTGAAATTTCTTTTGAGAGCCAAATTTTTTAAACTTAAACTTCTTCTAACGCCACTTCTTCAAAATAGACTCACCCAGGCCGTGGTATTTTGTGGAAGAGCCACACTCAAGGGGCCAAAGAGCCGCATGTGCTCGCCAGCCGCGGTTTGCCGACCACTGGGATAGACTGAGACCTGATTCTGAAGAGCCTCCATGGGTTCAGTGAAGAGCTTCTCTGTGGGTCCTCACAGAAATGAGCCCTTTGTTTCGTGTCCTTTGTATCCCCAGTGCCTCCAAACCCTGTCACCTCCCAGTCTTTCCAGTGTGCCCCTCAAATCCTAGTGAGAGTGTACTTAACATGGAACCTGGCACTCAGTAGGTACAAAATGAACGTTATTTGGACCTAAATCTGCACTTGTTATTCCTTCCGATTCCATTGTGAATGAATTATGAGCAAAGCGTGTTTTTGTGGGCATAGTGTTCACAGATTGCACATAACCGAAATGAAGAAGTCTTTAGTAACTGAACTGCTAATTGAAATCTGGGTTGTAGTCACTTCATTGAATAAACTGTCTTTAGAGAGCAATTTGGGTCTTTTCCAAGATGCATTAACTCTTTCAGGTCATTAGGGTAGCACTTATCTCATTGGAGCAGAAATTTAATAAATGGTATTCCTGAATTGTGAGTAAATTAATGGAGCTCTGAAAGCTTCGACTTTCACCCTGGGTGTTGTGTTCCACTCCGAGGACTCACGGGTGAATGTAGAACAGCAATGAGCAACCGCCCTTCAGAGCATTTTACTCTCAGACTCGGAAACCTACTAGGGAGCAGCTACTTTGTTCAAGATACTGTGCTCGATGTTAACAGAGATAGAAGAAAAAGCATGGCCTGAACTGAGAGTCAAGAGAAAAGGCAAATAACGACAGGTAAAGTAGAAATGTATGTGGGTTTGAGTGAGAGTGAAATATCATAGTTAACATCCATCATAAGATGGATGGTAGGGACCATGACTTGACCACACAGTGTGGTCATTCAAGTTTATTCTTGCCATATATATATGTGCACACTACATACTACATACATACACACATTTATATGAACAAATATAGTATATACACATGTTTATACATGTAATGGTGAAATATGAGCTCGATTAATCAAGTATTTTTTACAATTTTTACATATATTTGTTTCCCTCCCTTTGCTTATGTTACGTAACATATTAATTATTAATGTCTGGTGTTGATCTAAAATGAGTATGTTAAAGATGTGAGAACCAGAAAATAATCCATAAATTTTGGTGATATGGTCACTGGTTGTCTGATAATCTCACTTCCTGTGTCAGCCTACTGATGGGATATTGAACTCCAGACGGTAAAGAGGATAAGGAAGGTCTATCCTACCCAGCAACGTTTTTACACATTTATGTATTTTTTGAAGATACAGGCTATTAGTTGTCATCATAGGAGAAAGGTTAAGTGACATAAAAAACTTGGTCTGCATGGCTTGGTAGTTGAGTGTCCACCCATGAACGAGGAAGGAGGTAATGGTTTCACTTCCCAGTCAGAGCACATGCCCAGGTTGCAGGTTCAATCCCCAGTGTGGGGCATGCAGAAGGCAGCTGATCAATGATTCTTTCTCATCATTGATATTTCTATCCCTCTTTCCTTCACCTCTCTTTTCCTCTTGCTGAAATCAATAAAAACATTTTTTAAAAAACACCTACTGCAGAAGGAACTTGTAAGAGAAGGAGATAGCGATCACTTCCAAGAGAAGAAAAAATTCCCAGGTGTAACACCTGCCTCTCCTTCCACATGCCTGGGGTTTGGCATCGCCTCTGGGCATGAGGACTCTGATCTGTAACATCTGAATGGAGTACATGTTTGTTAAAATTAGTCCAGTTCTACTTAAATTCACTTTCTTGATTTCATTCCCCTGTTTATGATAGATGAAACAGATAATTACAAGCTTAGGGGCAGGGAGGACAAACTCAGACATGACCAAAAACCTTGGGACGTACTTAGGGAATAGGAAATAATGTAGTTTAATTAAATGGTAGTTATTTGAAAACAACAAATAGGAAGGAAGGCGTCAGAAGGCAATTGGAGCCGTGGAAGGTGCTGAATAACAGGAGATAGAGGTTTATTTTGCTGGCAAGGAGGAAGCCATTGAAGGTTTTGAGCAGAAGAATGATGACATTGAACTCTGTGATAGTGAGTTTGGTCTGGTAACTGGTTGTGGGATAGGTTTATCAGGAGGAGTGCAGGATGGCCAGTTGAGGTGAAAAGCAGACACCTGGGCAGGCAGTGGCAGTAAAACCCTGGAGCTTTGGAGAAGGTATGGTGGCAGAGGGAGATTTGGGAATCATGTGAAATGTACAGATAACTCAAATGGAAGAGAACAAGAGCAAGAAATACTATAGGTAATACTGTAAACAAAATTTTTTAAAAATATCAATTATTCAAATTGTTGGGAAGGAAAATATGGCAATTAAACTCACTGATGTGAAAGAAAGCCTTCCAAAGGTTAGAGAATGAGTACTAGCCTGGATTTAGTGATTGAGGCCTTTATTATAGAGAGGAGGAGGAGAGGGAGAAAGAGAGGAATAATAGCAATGAGGAGATGATATGATACATCAATAATTTCATTTATTTACCTAATAACACTTATAAAGTACTTAGTATGTTCCAAGTGATGTTCCAAGTGATTTACAGCACTAACTCATTTTATCCCGACAATATGGGGTAGGTATTACTATTATTCCTGTTTTAAAGATGTGGAAACCAAGGTTCTAAGGCACAAAGATATAATGTATTAGTTACTTGGTTTCTGGGATACATTAAACAAACACACCAACAGAACCGAATCGACATAGATAATAATGACCTGTTTTGTGGTAAGCATTTCCTATGTGTTATTTATTTTAATTCTCATAGTGATTATACGCAGTAGATTCTGTTGTTATTCTTATTTCATAGATGAGGGAAGTAAGGCTTAGTGAGATTAGGTAACTTGCCAAGGTCACACAGCTTACAAGTGGTAGAACCGATTCCTAGCACAGACTTTTTCTACATGTCAGTATTGCCCTTTCATTTTTTAGTTCTGAAGTGGGCATATGTATCTTTATTTTAAAGTAATTCTACAAGTGATTTCTATGTGTAGACCAATCTTTCTAGAATTTTAGCACAAACAAAAGGCAGAGTTATATATAGGGTGGGGCAACAGTAGGTTTACAGTTGTTTGGGGCAAAAGTAGGTTTACAGTTGTTTGTATGGAAAATAATATAATTAATAAATAATGCAAGAATAAACTCTGCTTCACACACTCACAACTGTAAACCTACTTTTGTCCCACCTTGTATTTGTTGGGAAGAGATAAAATATTGTGGTCAGAAAGAAGTCATAGTAGGAGACTTTAGAGACGGAGTATTTCCAAAGGAGGAAGAATGTGAAAGTCATAGAAGATTATAAATAATTATTATGAACAAATTTTATGCCAACCAATTAGATAGCATAGATGAAATGGACAAATTCCTAGAAAGACACAAAATACCAAACCTAATTCAAGATATAGAAAATCTGAATTTTCCTATAAGAAACAAGCAATGTAAAAAAATTTCCTACACATACGTCACCCATACAAATGTTCTATTAAACATTATGGAAGAAATAATACCAATGCTTTGCAGACACTTTCAGAAATTAGAGATGAGGATATACTTTCCATTCTCTGAGGTCAATGTTACCCTGATAAAAAAGTGAGCTAGCACAGGAAACAATAGAGGTGGAAAAATCTTGAACACAATATTATCAAATTGAATTCATCAACATATAAACTGTATTATGTATTATTGTTAAGTGGGATTTGTAAAAAAATCAGTTAACATACTAACCATATTAATAGAATAAAGGACCAAATTTACATAATCATATCAATACACAGGAAAGCACTGGACACCCATTGATGATTAAAGAACAAACACAAAAACCTTCAGCAAACTAGTACTGGAAAGGAACTTTCTCTATGAAAAGACTGTGAAAAACCTGCAGCTAACATCATAAGGGGACTTTTTGAAGTGTTGGAAGTGTTCTAAAATAATTGTGGTGATGGTTACCCAACTGTATATATTGACTTAAAAATTGTCAAACTGTACACTACACAAGGTGCATCTTATGCTATGTAAATTATACCTCAACACAGCTGTTTTAAAAATATTATGGGATAAAATCAAATTACAAATAATCAAAGATCCTTCAGAGGCCATGCAGACATACAGTTAACCGTGCTAATTAAAGTTAATTAAGGTATAAATCATGGAAACCTCATCAACATTATTTCCCCTTTCACAATTGTGTATTTGAGGGCACACATGAATATGAACACTGTGTGCTTCACAAGAGAGTATACTTGAAACTAAATGTATTGTTTCTCTCAAACCATTCTTCCTGCATTCCTGATTATTGCTCCTGGAACCACAATTTTTTAGTCTTTCAGATGTGCAGTTGTGTGTGTGTGTGTGTGTGTGTGTGTGTGTGTGTGTGTGTGTAAATTTTAAAAAATTTAGGGGCGGGTGAGAGTAAAGGGGAGAGATCAACCAAAGGACTTGTATGCATGCATATAAGCCTAAACAATGGACATAGACACCAGGAGGGTGAGGGCATGAATAGGGGTAGTGGTGGGAGGGCAATGGGGGGATAAGGACACATATGTAATACCTTAACCTTTTGCACTCGGATGTCGAGTGTGACTCGACACGGTTAGCATTAGAATAAAGGAATCAAGAAAAAAGCAAGCGAGTGCAAAGGGTTAATCAATAAAGAAAAATAAACCAAAAAACCCCAACAACAATCAATCAAAAACAAAACAAAAATAAAATAAAAAATTTATTAGGGTGATGTAGGTTAATAAACTTATATAGATTTTAGGTGTACAATTCCATAATCATATGTGCAATCTTTTAGCCACTTTTTATTTTTTCTCCTATTTCCTTCATAGAATAATTGGTTAAATTTTGTTTATATTTTTTCTCTGCATTGACTCTCAAATGTGTCCTGTAATGTACAATCTTATTAACAATACTTTAGTTTAAAATTTTTTTTTTCTTGATCTGTCTTGGTAGATTTTCTCTTCTTGTCCCTCTCCCTTTATAATATTTCCTTAATCATTTATTTTATCGAAAATCCCATTGCCTTCTGATCTATTATTTTATACCTGTGGCATCCCTCAGCCTGGCCTACACCCTCTCATAATCCAGGACCCCTCGGGGGATGTCAGAGAACCAGTTTTGGCCCGATCCCCACAGGCCAGGCCAAGGGACCCCATTGGTGCACGAATTCATGCACTGGGCTTCTAGTATGCATATAAGATCTTTGGTTAATCTCTTCCTGCCCTTCCCCCTCCCCCCTTCTCTCTGAGATTCATCAGTCTGTTCCATGTTTCCATGCCTGTGCGATGTGCATCTGCCCCCTGGTGGTCAGTGCGTGTCATAGCTACTGGTCGAATGGTTGAATGGTCGCTTAGGCTTTTATATATATAGATACTGGCAGATAATTTACTTAAAGAATATTTACCAACATTTTACTTACCTATTCAAAACCTGTTGTTGCCTTGTCATTTTGTGTTTTACTTCATCACCTGAGCCTGGTGTTGAAGGGCCTGATGCGTTCTTCCATTTTTCACCTTCCCCTGCTTACCTCTCAGGCTTCATTGTTACGTCTCCAGAGCTATTTGCTGTTCACTAGAGATACCCTGAATTTCCCTAGCACTATTTATTTTTTCTGTTCCTTCTGTCATTTTTCTCTTGGTCGTTTGCACCTTTTAAGATTATATGTATGTCCTATAGTGTCATTATTTAGTACCGTGTTTTTCGTTGTCCTATTAGAAGCAGTCTTGCCCTTCTTCAGATGCTCACAGCAGTTTCTTTGTCCTGATGCTTACTTTCTCTTCTGCACTGGAGTCATTCATGGGTGTCTTCACTACTAGATAAGCCCTTAGGGGGAAGGATGAACTGACTGATTTGGCTTTTAATTCACTTAATTTTTAAAAAAAAATACATATAGTAAAATTCACCTTTTTTTATATTAGGGAAGGGTTTTTTTTTGAGTCTTGCTTATATATCTATCACAATACCTTGCATACTTTATGCATTGCTTAAATATATGTTAAATTTGGAATAAGTGAAAGCTTTATTTTGAAAGCTATAAAAACTGGGTTTTCTCTGTTAAAAACTCTGCTGTTGAGGTAGTGGGGCATTGTTGGTAAGGGCTTAGATACAGGACCAGAAAGTACATGTACTCTTGGAATTTGGGGTTTGTCTTACTTAGAACACTAGAGTGAGGATTATTCACAAGACTACACTGTTAGTGGTTTTAATTATACAATTGCCATTGATAATGAGTGTAATTAAGCAGGCAGCCGTTCTATTTTCAAAATGATTGTTTATTTTTCTTCTGGTTTCCTTACTGTGGAATATTTTAGTCCTTATTCAATGGGGAAATGAGACTGCTACATTCAAAAAATAACTTTTTCTGTTTTTTTTCTTCCTTTGTCATTAATATTTTATTCACTAGCAAGTCTGGGGGGAGGGAAATCCAATAGTTTTCAATAATTTAAAAATATTTTTATATTGTCTCAGTCTCTCTATTGTAATGTTTTCTGGGATTAAGGTGGTAGATTAAAGGCTGTATTTCACTGATTTTGCTTCTTATCCTTGTCTCGATTTCTCTTCTCAAACTCTGGTGTCCTGGGATCCTTGTCCCTAGGCCTTGTCTCCTCTGTCCAGTGACACAGTGGCTTCTGCTTGGGTCCCACCCTGCTCCAGGGAGATGGGACGTGCTGTCTCGGAAAAGCCAGGGGAAAACTTACCTGGGCGCTGCCTTTCTAGGACCATAGCCACCCGTTTCTGTTTAATTTGATTCATCTCTAGGCACGTCACATTTTAATTTTTTTACATGTTTCTTCAGCTTTTAAAATTATTATCAGTATGAAGGTTAGCTCACTGGAAGCTACTTTGCTGTGCCTGGAACAGAACTCCTGGGCATCTGCATTTTAAAGAGCAAATTAATAAAAATTACAGTATTTCATGCAAGCGCATTCAAGACATTTTGCCCAAGACATCGAGTTTTAGTTCATATTGGGAGCTCAAGGTGATTTTTTTCACTGTATTGCTCCAAACATAAAAAGAAATCTAATTTTCAGATTCATCAAGGGGGATGAATACAGTGTAGCTTTGTTGTAAATCATTGAACATTTGAAGTAGGTCAGGAGAACTGGTATCCACTGCTGTTATCATGAGATATCAGTGTTCTGCAAAAACAGTGTATGTGATATACATGTCACTAGATGCATATTGGTTTATATTCATTTATCCATAGTTACCTTAGTGAAGAAACAAAAACCTACTCAAGTTATCCTACAGAAAATGACAGTGTATTAAAGGCTCTGAGGCTATATTGTGGAACCAAAGGGCAGAGAACCTAAGACCTTATCAGCACCTGCATTTGAGACACGTAAAGCTATGGAAAACAGATTGCAACCTTTAAGTCTCTCTCCTGTGTGTCTCCTGTTTCTCTCTCTCTCTGGTCATCTAGTTCATTCTTTATTCTCTCTGTGCAGATGGGCTTTCTTTGATTTTCCATCCATATAGAAAGGTAGTTGCCCGAAAGAATTTATATCTCCTCACCTACATTGACCAGCAGAGACTGTATCCCCTTAATAGGGTCCTGGGAAAGTGAATCTGATTGGCTATTGAGGGTTGGTGGACCCCCTGGTGGAATAGGGTCTGGCCAAGAGGGTGGGATTCCAGGGTAAAAGCATGGCTACCAGAGTCCACTGTGTGGTTGGGGACCAGTTCTTAGACAAGGAGAGGATTTTGTAAGCTGGGAAGTTACTGTAAGGAATCAATCACATTAAATACCTAGAAGGATTGGGGTGTTTCATTGAGTAGCTACCTGGATAAACAGAGAAGCTGAGGACAGGCAATGTGTTCATTTTAAGCCTATAATCTCCATATTTAGTTTTAGAAGACTGTGTGTGTATAACCACCAGCACCCACAGGCAATGTGTTCAAGAGGATTAAATGGTAAATGACAAATTTATTCAGAGTGATGCTAGCAATTTTATATCAAGTTATAAATCTCAAAATCTCAGCCCTGCTTTATACATCGTTATATTTTAGACTAGCATCTTAGCAACTACTAATTAAATATTATAGTGGAGGAGATGCCCGACCACCCTAATTTGTATGTGTTTTTAAGCATTATTTTTTTTTTTTTTGCTTCAACCACAGAACTATCTAACATACCAGGTACTCAAAAAAGTATAGTGAATCATGATCTCACTGGGATATATAGATTTCAGGTGCTCTCCAACCGTGTTTTCATACTTCCTATCTTTGGTTTGACAAATTAATGCCTTTTAAGTTAAACTTAAAAACACCCATAAACTTGACTTTTCTTTTTTGAACTCTTGATCAATAAGAAACAGCAATTTCTGGTCCTTAAAAAGAGAAAATAAATGAGTGTCTGAGATATGAAGGAATTCAGAGCTAGCAAGAACACAGGATTACTTTCTGCGGATTTCTGTGGGCCGGATGTATTTGATATTATATGTAATGCCCTTTGCCCCAGAATTCCAAGCTTTAGTGATTTTCCCCAGACACTCACAGGTGAGTGCTTAGGATGTTCAAGTATAATTTAGCAGATGCAGTACATTATCCACAATGATGTAGAATCACCAAGAAATTATGTGGTTATAGTTTATATTTATGTGGTTATAGTAGAAGATTTAGCAGAATTCAGTCAGATTTAAAGCATCTTAGGAATAGGGGTTTATTCGTTCTTTGAGATATTTCAAAATGCATTTTTACCAATTTGGGTGTGAAAATCACACTTTACCTGTTTTAAAGCAGTATTTTCTGGCTGTGGTGAATGGTGTTGTGAAAAAGGTGCAAAATACATCAAGAAAATAAACACTGCAAAGCCTATGAATAAAGTTATACCTTTCCCTCTTTTATTTTTCTTCTATTATAGTTATATATATATATATATATATATATATATATATATATATATATTATTGATTTCAGAAAGGAAGGGAGAGGGAGAGAGATAGAAACATCCATGATAAAAGAGAACCATGGATCGGCTGCATCCTGCACGCCCCCCACTGGGGATCGAGCCCGAAACTGGGGCATGTGCCCTGACCGGGAATTGAACCTGTGACCTCCTGGTTCATAGGTCGATGCTCAAACACTGAGCCATGCCAGCCAGGCTCTATTATAGGTTTTATACTGAAAACTCATTTATAGAGCTCATTCTGTTTTGGGGACTATCTCTAATATGTATATCATAATATACACTGAGTGGCCAGATTATTATGATCTCTGAACACATAATAATCTGGCCACTCAGTGTATATCCTATATAATAAAAGGCTAATATGCAAATTGTCCCCTCAACCAGGAGTTTGACCAGCAAGTAGGCCGGCCAACCGCCCATGTCCCCTCCCTCTGGCCAGGCTGACCGGACCCCACCCATGCATGAATTCATGCACCGGGCCTCTAATACACACACACACACACACACACACACACACACACACACACACACACTGAGTGGCCAGATTATTATGACCACCTGACGTTTGTAGGCAAATTAGCCGTACACTGCATCGTATGGGATAAGGAAGCCGAAGGCCTGGTTGAACACCTTTGCTGTCTGCAGTTACCAAGGTAAAATGTCTCCAATTCACACAGGAACAAAAGGATTGGACAGTTGAGCATTGGAAAAAAGTCATGTGGTCCGATGAATCACGTTTCCAGTTGCATCATGCAGATGGCAGAGTGAGAATTTCGCAGAAACAGCATGAAAGCATGCACCCCACATGCATGAGTACAACCCTTCAAGCTGGTGGGGGCAGTGTTATGGTTTGGGGCATGTTTTCCTGGCATGATTTGGGCCCTTTAATTTGTGTGGAACAACATCTGAATAGCACAACATAACTAAGTATCATTGCTGATCAAGTTCATCCTATCATGTTGATGGCGTATCCCAAAGGAGATGGCTTCTTCCAACAAGACAATGCGCCATGCCACGGTGCTTGTATTGTGCAGGAGTGGTTCTAAAAACATGAGGGAGACTTGACCTTGCTTAGGTGGCCCCCACAATCACCAGATCTCAATCCAATTGAGCATTTGTGAGATGAAGTTAAAAGAGCCATCAGGCAGCTGGTTCCACAACCATCAAATCTCACAGAACTGGACAGTGCTATTCATCAGGCATGGTGACAGATTCCTTGCATCACCTTTCAACATCTCGTGGAGTCAATGCCAAGAAGAATCACCGCAGTATTGAAGGCAAAAGGTGGCCCATCGAAGTACCGATGGGGTGGCCATAATAATCCTGCCACTCAGTGTATATATATACACACACACACTGAGTGGCCAGATTATTATGCGTTCAGAGATCATAATAATCTGGCCACTCAGTGTATATATCAAGGCTTCCTTTCACATATTATTTAAAAATCAGTGAGTCACTTTTTCTTTTTGGTTTTCTGGTATGTTGCATGGCTCTATGGTGGGAGTAAAAAAATATAGTGCTTTTAAGGATTATAGCATTTACATTTAAGGTGGTCAGGCATTTTTCATGAAATAATTAATATTATTAGGCAGTTTTTGATGAATAGCTACTGAATAATGTGTAAAACTGGTAGTTTAAGAGTTCAGAAAAGGGGACCACTGGCCTGGAGTAGCCTGGGAAGGACTCGTCGAAGAGAAGCAGTGGAATTGTTTTTGGATGGATTTTTTAGGATTTATTTAGGAGAGAGGCTAAGCTAGGTTAGGCGTTCTGGAATGGAAGGCCCAGCCATATTCAGGGAAGAGTAAAGTGGGTGATTTTTTTTCTTTTTGTTTTTGTTAATCCTTACCCGAGGATATTTTTCCATTGATTTTTAGAGAGAGTGGAAGGGAGCAGGAGAGACAGAGAGAGAAACATCAATATGAGAGAGACACATCAATTGGTTGCCTCTATGCCTTGATGGGGGTTGGGGATCAAGCCTGCAGCCAAGGTACATGCCCTTGACCAGAATTGAACCCGTGACCCTTCAGTCTCTGTGGGCTAACCCTGTATCCACTGAGCCAAACCGACTAGAGCTAAAGTGGGTGATTTTGACTAGTGTTGGGTTCACTGTAAGGAGAATAAGATACTATTGGAAATACATATTGAGATCAGATGTTTGTACATTGTGAGATGAGTAGCCTTATGGTAATAGCAGCAAGTGTTTGATAGCGTCTGGAAAAGACTAGAAGAGTAAGAGGTGAGAGGCAGAAATTTAAATAGGAAAACTGAGTTGAATTAATTGGTTGCTATCAGAATGGACAAGAAAGGACAAAAATTACAGTCCATAAAGAATGATTAATGGACTTGGGGACTAACTCTCTTATGGACACAAAGGATAAAGGAATATCAAAAGATGGTTCTGAAGTTTTAAATCTGGAGAGCAGTGAGAATAAAAAACTATAAGCAAACAAAAAAGACAGAAGGAATTATTGATTTTTTTGGGAGGATGATTTAGGTTTCAGAATTTAGGTTGATTTTATCAGTAAGTATGTGACTATGTCAGTGAAATATATGATTCCAAATCAGCGACTGGAGCTTGTGAGAGAAATCAGGAGTAAAGTACATCAGGGTAAAGGAAATAAATGTTTGTGAAGGCTGTTTCTGAAGTTGGAACCTAAATACAAAGGGAAACAAGATTATAGGTAGACCATGGGGACCAAAGCAAGATTTTTGTTGAGAAGGTAGAAGTAGTACGTATTTATAGATAGGGAGAAGCCAGTGGCTGGAAGTAGACTAACAGTGTTGAGAAGTAATAAATAGGGGAATTTGTTGATGTGGAGAAAAAGAGCAGTGATCTTAAAATATTAGGGTTTTAAGGATGCTGGCCAGTTAGATTCTGGTTAGTCAGTATTTTATTGCACAAGGCCAGTCATTGAATTCTAGGACTAGTAAGTACCTCAGAAGAATTACTTGGTCAGTGTATTTCATACTTTGGTAGAAACATCCCTCTGTCATATTGGTGTTAAAACCAGTGCATTTGTAGATGTCTTCCTATGTTATATCAATTTGATATTCTCTTCTGGTTTACTAGCCCTCTTTTGATCACAGATTCCTGCAGACTTTATTGGTGTCAGTGTCAAATCTACAAATGGAGTCCCTCAGTTGAGTTACTAACGTAGAGACCCAATTCAGTAGTCTCCCTGACTACTGGGCAGTTTGAGTAATATATTAACAGAGATGGTATTTGTCATTATATTACTTTATCATCATGTTGAGTAATAGTCCAGTGGCCTTGTAAATAAATAAAAAAACATTGACCAATCTGTTAACATGTTTTATACTTTCTCAGCATAAATTTTTATTTTGCAGAATATGAAATAAAGTCCATCTACTGCCACTTACAGCCATTCTTATTGACAGTTTTTATGCTTTTAGTGAGAATAACGTGTCATGGGAAGAGAGCACAGGCTCTGGAGTCCACTAGGCCGGCTGTGCTATACTTACAAGACTTAGGCTTGTTTCATTTGTTACTTCAGACTATTTCTCAGAGTAGTTTAAGGTTCACAGAAGAATTGAGGGGAGTGTACAGAGGTTTCCCAATAACCTTATCCCTCCCATGCATGTAGGTTAGTTTCTAAATACCACTGTTTCTCACTTTCTTCCTCTCTAAAATGCAGGTAGTAACTCCGCTACCTCATAGGTTTTAGGGTGGAGGAGGATCCTGTTTTTAAAGTGTCTGATATTTAATAAGTACTCAGTTGTGGGTGTGTTCTCATATTAGAGACATAATGGCTTTAAAACTTACTTGGGGCAGCATTATGTTTATGGAGTGCTTTCTAAATGTTTTTTTATGATAATGCTTAATATGGTCCTCAGACTTTCACTGAATGAATGAGTGAATGTAAACATGCCTGTAGGAATAAATAGTTACACGGCAGCCCGGAGTCTGAGAAAAGTTTTTAGTTCTGTCTTGGGTAGAATTTCTTGCCTATGTCTATAAGACTTGGGTATCTTAAGGATTTAAATGTGGTGATTATGGAAATGAGTTGATGTACTTAGTCCAGGGTAGTTATTCTGTTTCCTTTCACAATAATGGGGACTTTGAGAACAGTGGTCTTAGGATCTGTAGAACAGTTGATTCTAGCCCAGGCCCCCACCCCTGAGACTCTATAGTGGATTCATTTTATAAGAGGCCCCACTGAGAGTAGTGATCAAAAGCTATTTTTTGTTTGTTTGCTGCTTTGAAGCTCTTAAGGTGAGTAGTGGCCCTAGAAATTACTCCTCAGCCAGGCCCTCAGCCTGCTATGGCCTGTGGCTCCTCTGAGCAGGCTGGGTAGAGTGCTTGTCCTCTGTGCCGGTAGACCATGGACCCCGAGCCAGTCCCCCAGCTTCATGCCGTATGCCTGAGCCTCTGCTGAGCCTCCTTTTCTCCTCGTAATCTGAGAACTTATGTGATACAATTTTGCTCTTTTTAAATGTGGAAAAACATCTAAATGGATTAGCTCCGTGCCAGCAACATAGTAAGCCCTCAGTAAATGTTGTGGCATTGTTGCTGATGATGCTATAATTTGGAATAATCGATGATTAAGTTATGACTAAAGGATAAACTCAACACAGTGCCTGGTACATAGTAGAACCTTAATAAAAATGTTCCCTCAGAGCCTTTGAGATCTTGCTCCCCAGTATATGTCAGTTTGGCTTAAATAAACTCTCTTTAAAAAATATTTTTATTGTTGAAAATATTACAGATGTCCCCCATCTCCCTCCTCCCCACCCCTCCCCCATCTTCCTCCCCCTCTCCAGTCCTTCACTGCTCGATTATCTGTTCATAGGTTAAGCATATATGCATATAAGTTATTTTGTTTAACTCCCTCCTGCCCCCTGCCCCTTCCTCTGAAATTCATCAATCTGTTGCATGCTTCAATGTCTCTGGATCTATTTTGTTCACCAGTTTATTTTGTTCATTAGATTCCACATATAAGTGAGATATAAACTCGTATTTTACTCCTATATTCAAATGCCCACCACACCCTTTCCCTAGTTTTCAATGCAGACAGAGAATAGATGGCTTCTGGGTATAATAACTTCCTCAGATCCACCACTGGAAATATGAATAGCTGGGTTACTATACTTCTACATGGCAAGGATGAGGATTTAGAATTAGGTTCTTAGGCTTTAAAATTGCTTTTCCTGATAGCACCTCTAAATGTGTATATTATGTTGCTTATCTGATTCTACAGATGCTGTTGACTGAGTACTTGGACATGAAAAATACTCGTACGGCCTCTGAACCATCAGCTCAATTGAGTTACGCCAGCACTGGACGAGAGTTCGCAGCCTTTTTTGCCAAGAAGAAACCTCAAAGGCCGAAAAATTCTCTTTTCAAGTAAGTATCTCCCTGTTTGTCATATAACAGGTGTTAGGAAATGTTAGATCCAGGCAGGACTTGCTACTTAATTGACAGCCATTACTTCACCCAGTTAAAGTTTTGAAATAATTTATAGGAAGTGAATGTATATTCACTTTGGTATACTTTAGTTTTTTTAAGGGGAAGTGGTCATATTGGAATACGGTTACTGGACTATCTAGAACTTAAAAAAAACACACACAAAAAACAGCAGGAATTTATTTCCGGGGAGTTTTCTATTTAATGAAGGGAAATTAAACTCTTCAGTTGTTTCTGAGGAATTTACATGAAATTAAATGTAATATTTCAGCCTTTGAAAGACCCCAACTTCCAAGAAGCAACCTTTGTTAATAAAGTTATGTAAATCTGTCTAACTAAGTGGTATTGGGTTTTGTTTGATTTCATAAATGTACAATCTGGACTTTTTTTCCTTCTAATTACTATCTTAGCTAACCCCACTATATGTCACTAGGTAACGGCTAACAGTTATATTATTATTAACATTGATAATAATGACAACAATAACAGCTACCATTGATTGAGTGCTTACTATTGCCAGATACTGTGGAAGGTAAGTTACTCCAAAAAGTCTCAAGCATAATTCAGGTTCCATCAAATTTCAGCAGCTGGAGTATTGGCTAACACTTACTGAGTCGTTACTGAGTGCTAGCCAAGGCATGAAGCCCTTTTCATGGATTACCTTATTTACTCCTTATGATCTTACAGGTGTGGGTTCAATTTTTAATCCGATTTTACATGTAAAAACAGCAACAACAACAACAAACTGAAGCACAAGAGAGGTTAGGTAACTTATGTAAGTTTACACAGCTAGCAAGTGCTAGAAGCAGGATTTAAATCTTGGTAGACCTATGTGTGCTTTTGAAGCGTTAATAGATATTTAAGAAGTTGTTTCTGTAAATCTAAGTATGTCAAGTGGCTACAGAAGTATGGATCATCGCAGTGTTTAGAACTAATGGCAGCTCCAGTATTCTTTCACTGATTCACTTTTGAGGCTTGTTTTTTTGGGCAGGTTCTTTTCTCTTTTAATCCTCACCTGAGGATATGTTTTTATTGATTTTGAGAGAGAGAGGAAGAGAGAAAGTGAGAGAGAGAGAGAGAGAGAGAGAGAGAGAGAGAGAGAGACCTCAACTGGATGCCACCCTTATCACTCTCATGGGGATTGTATCTGCCCCTAGGCATGTGCCCTGACCTGAATGCAACCAGCACCCCTTCAGTGCACAGGATGACCCTCCAACCAGCTACCCCACACTGGCCAGGGCTTTTTGTTGTTGTTGTTGTTGTTTTTTGTTTTTAAATCATGGACTTATAGAGTTCTTAATCATTAAGGAAAGTTTTAGCACTTCATTTATCTTGGGGCTAGAAGAGAGGAATTTATTCTTTTCACAGTGGAATAAAATCCATTCTGTTTATTGAGTACATTTCTTTCTTTTTCTTTTTACAGTTTTATTCAGAGGTTAGATGCAGTATCAGTAAAAATGTTTTCCTCTGCAAATGATGTAGAATCCCACATGAGCCAGAAGTAGATTAAAGCGGGGGCAGTTATTATCTCACACAATAAGGATGAATGTAGAGGACTCCTTACCTCACCAGCCCTTCCCATTTCTCTGCCTTCATTTCCACTCCAGTATGAATGGTGATGCCAGCAAGTAGGCGGTGATTCTGCCTATAAATCTTTTTTTAATTAGTAGTCTTTATTGTTTATAGCAATTTTAGGTTTTTTGAAAAATCGAGCAGCCAGTACACTGAGTTCTCTTAAGTTCTCCTCTCCTATAACCTCCTCTATCAACATTTTGCATGAATCTGGTACATTTGTTATACTTGATGAACCAATATTTATATAATTATTAGCTGAAGTCCATTGTTTCTATTAGGGTTCACATTTTGCTGTCTATAGTTTTATGGTTTTTGAGAAATGTATTATGATATAGATCACCATTACAGTCTCATACAAAATAGTTTCACTGCCCTAAACACCCCACATTTTCCACTTGTTTATTCCTACTCCTTTTTTCCTGTTCCCTGAACCTTTTTATTGTCTCTTACTTTGTCTTGTCCAGAATGCCTTTCATAGTTACAGTCATATAGTATGTATCCCTTTCAGGCTTTTTTCCACTTAGCAATATGCATTTAAGGTCCTTTCATGTCTTTTGTAGTTCAGTAGATCTCTTTGTATTGCTGAATAATTCCGTTGTATGGATGTACCACCATTTTCCCATTCAGCTATTGAAAGGTGCCTTGTTGCTTCCATAAAGCTACCATAAGCACTCACGTGCAGGTTTTTGTGGCCCTGTAAGTGGTCAGCTCATTTGGGTAAATACCCAGGAGCATATGGTAGACCACGTTTAACTGTATGACACTCCAAACTGTCTTCCCAGTGGACCTGCCCCTTCAAATGCTTTTAAAATTAATTTAAATTATTGCTTATACATTCGTTAATTTTTCCTGCCAGTGACAGAGCCCCTCTGCACGTTTTCCTCAGGAGACGAGGATTGGGTCTCTGTCCATTCCTGAAGTAGTCCCTGGCAAGGGCAAGTAGACTGGGTGGTCGTCTTAAACCAGTTAGCTTCCTTCTGGGGACAGGTCTCAATCTGGAGAGGGAGCCACTTCCCTGAGCACAGGAAAGAGAACTGCTGAGAAGAGAGGGGGCAGGTAGCAGAACCCCCCAGTAGAACTGGAGCTGCGGGAAAGGTAGTGGATAGGGACACTGAGACTGCCTCAGATGCTGCCTGTTAGGCTACCCCGCCTCTCCTGTCTCCCCTCTCCCAGCTCCACCCACCGTCTAAATGTAGGTGTAGTGCAGAAATCAGGTTTCAGGGTTTTTAGATTTCATGCTCTCAACCGTCACCCCTGAGACCACATAGCCATTTTAAAACATTTAGCCAATCCTGAAATTGTGGTACTGAAAAACATAAATTGTTGGAAATGATTGTGAATAATTGTCACATGTTTATTATGATCGCATAGAAATAAAAACTCCTCACCCGCATAGGCCATTATCTCAGATCTGCCTTTGTTAGTCTGGGTTCCACCCTCGGTGGGCCCTGTGGTCTGGAGCAGATCTCCCGGCTTGAGGACCTTGTGCCTTTGCTGCGAAATAAGGAGGCGAGACTAGGTCATCTCTGGAGCCCCTTTTACTGTGAAATTGTACCAATCTGTGACTTGTTCCAAACATAAAAGGATTCCGAAGGATTACATCAGGTCATGAGGATGAGGATTTTGGTGAGCTGTAACCTGTTTTATCACATCCGTGAAGGACTTTATTGCTCCTTTTAATTGCCCTGAGCCAAGGTTAATTAAGTGTGTTTAAGTTCTCTTATTGTATAATGTGTGCCTCTCCATTCTTTGCTCAAGAGTTTATTTCTTTCCCTTGTCATTTCTGATCAATAGCTGTCAGCATGCTTTTTGGAGGCCAGCGGCTTCCTTTTTCTACTTGACTGGCAGGTGGTACTTTACTGCACACTGGGCCTTCCTTCTGGCTGTGAGTGTCCTCTTAGTTCTTGGCAGGGTGCAGAGAGAGGATCAAGCAGCCCAAGTGTCCCCCTCAGACTGACATTCAGCTTAGTGCGCATCGTCCTTGTCAGAGGATGGATAAAGGAGGCCGAATTAAGGAAATGATGGTGCTCCCTCCTTGTGGCCAGGAACCTATTCTGTATCACCGCTGTTCTTCCATTGTGGTGCTGTTTACGCCTCAATGGCAGCAGTTCTTCCATGGATTTCTCCCGTCAGCCTGGTATTCTGACTTTGAAGTTACTTGGTTGGAAGTGGAACTACTTAGCAGAGGATTTACTGTTTGATAGAGTCACAGTTTTAACTGTTTCTTCCTTATCTGCAAGTTTCTCTTAAGATTGTGATTTTCATTTGTGTGTGTGTGTGTGTTTGTTTTTTTTTGTTTTGTTTTGTTTTGTTTTTTTTGCTATGTATTATTTTAGATCTATGTTCTATATCATGAACCTTTCCTTCTGAAACAGTTCTGGGTAGGTGTGGGCAAGCACATGTCTGGAGCTTGGTATGTTCCAGAGCATTTCATGTGGCAGGTGCAGGTCAGAGCCTGGCAGCCCTTTCGAAGCTGTATTGTTTGTGAGGATTTAGCTGCCTTGCTCCTTTGGTGTAGTTCAGGGATGGTGAACATCCGGCCCATGGGCCATGTAAGTCCCGTGAAATCATTTGGTCTGGTCCTGTGAAGGCATTAGGGGTGAGTTAATTAAATGTTTGACCAAATATAGCAGGCTAATTTTTAAGTTGATCATTTTGTATGGCCTGTGAATGATGTTATAAAGGTCCAAATGGCCCTTGCAGAAAAAAGGTTCCCCACGTCTGAATCAGCAGCATTCCTAGCATGCCCTTTGTCTAATCCTCTAACTGGGGACTTAGAATGGCACGACGTCTGCTCTGAGCAGCCAGGACTTCGGTGTGACAGCTGGCAGCTACCGATAGCTCCTGAGCTGGGCAGGCAAAGTTAGAATGACGTTATGAGCTACTCTTTGCTGTGTGTGTAAGGATCCTGGCAGAGGATCTGGAGACCAAAGACAGTTGATCAGAGTTGTGCCATCTGAAGTGGAGAGTGGGCAGAAGATCCCAATACCATTGTGGAGGAGCGTTAGCCAGGAGCCCGTTCATAAATCAAGGTCTGTGCCAGCCCGCGCCTGGCCTTTCGTGGCATAGCCTGAGTGTCCCGGTGTGGCCCATTGGGGGCATCACAGACTAGAGAAGAGTACTTTGGAATCTGTAGCCCGCATCGCCTGTTTGGTTACCACCTGACCATTGTTTCCCTGCGTTTCATGCAGGTTTGAATCGTCCTCCCATGCCATCAGCATGAGCGCCTACTTGCGAGAGCAGAGACGGGAGCTCTACAGTCGGAGCGGAGAACTCCAAGGTGGGTGAGCAAACTTTTGGGGAGAAATTAGTTTTCTGGAGGAAGACCTGAAGTGTGCAGCGTGTGAAGTTCAGGTTTGAATTCACAGGATTCTTTCAAGGTGGCATGGGTTTAAAGACTTGATAACCTGCTGCTTCTATCATTTCCCAGCATCTGTTGACAAGCAGCTAAAGCTATCACTGTGGCCACAGGACTTACACACCTGCCACCATTCAAGTGGGAGCTCAAAGCAAAAAGAGACACGATTAGTGTCTTCTGCTTAAAGATGGCAGAGGTGAGTCCAGTCACAGCCTAGGGCAGTGATGGCGAACCTATGACACGCTGAGGCGGCCGCATGCCGAGGATGAAACATTTGCTGCTCCTGAGGATGAAACATTTGTGAAATAATGTTTTTTCCTCAAAGTGACACACTACCCGAGTTATGCTCAGTTTTTTGGCGAAGTTTGACACACCAGGCTCAAAAGGTTGCCCATCACTGGCCTAGGGGAATGCCAGTCTTCCGTGGCTGCCACCGTCGCTTATGTTCTCAGTCCCTCCTGGAATAATGCAGGAGTAGCTGAGATGTGGAAAAAGGCAAATCCAGCCTCTGTCATTATTTAAAGGGAGGAAGGATGCTTTTAAATAGTACGTTCCAAATAACATAACTTTGATATACTGGTTATTTGATACCCAGACGTGACTACTAAACAGGGCTGATCTGAAGAAAAAATAAGTTAAGTAAATTTAATTAAATAACAAATCAGACCAATAGCATTTCCTTCTTTGACAAAAAGGACCTAATCCTGGTAAATGGAAAGATCTGTGAGGGCCTGCACATCCTAGGCTTCGGAAGGGATACAGGTCAAGTGCAAGGAAAAGATAATGACTTAGGATCCAGTTCTGAAACCAAGGCATGCATGTTAATAACAATATCAGGAAGTGAATGTTACCACCTGAGTAGATGGTATGCATGTAACTGCTAGAGGAGATGAGGGAAGGGAATGATTATTTGAGCTGTTTTAGAACTGTGGGCTTTCCTATGATGGATGGATAAGACCACTTTCAGTTTAGATGCATGGGAGGCACTTGGGGTATTTTGAGGTGACCAGCCTAGACAATTAAATATTTAGTTTTTAAGACTCGCTATAGCTCTATATCAAAATATTATGATGTAAACAGCCAGTCTTTCTGGATTTAAAGACTATTGCCTTGTCATTCCTACGTTTACCTTCATTTTTAATATAAATGCCTATACACTTTTCTAGAGATCCTGCTGTGCTCTGTCATAATTACATCAGAGTGATAATTCCAGAGCTCATATATATAGTTATCAGAACTCAAAGCCTATAGATATGTTTGAGGACATAAGGAAAAGGAGATTAGCCTACCAGCGTTTTATTTAATATGAAAGTGTTGCTGTATGTCCTGGAAAACATGAGGTTGCATCTCGGAGTCTCCAATCACAGGAGTACGGAGAGTTAGCATTGGAGCACAGGAAGGAAAGACCCCCTCTAATGGCACACAGGCGAAGGAGGATTGTGCCCCAGGCTGTGGCAGGCGGGGACCTCCCGGGAGCATAGGGTGGACTGCAACCATCCGGAGGGACTGATAGAAACAACACACATTTTTGTAGGACTGACTGGACTTAACTGCCACTTGGGGAGTGGGTAACTGAGTATCTAAGGCTAGAGGTGTCTTCCATACTCTCAGTTGTCCTGATTTTAATTTCAGAGTTGGCTTAAGGAATAGTTCAAATTTACCTTCATAATTTCTTGCCCCCTGGCTTCTAGTACATAAAATTCCTTCAATGGGGACAAACAAAATCTTTCTTTTTTAGCATGAATCCTGATAATTTCATTTTTATTCATTAGTAAGCTTAATATTTTAGAGCAATTTTAGATTCAAGGCTTAATTGAGTAGAAAATGCCAAGTATGCTGAGTTCCCACATCCTGCCCCCCCCCCCCCCCCCCCCCCCCAATGCACACACAGCCTTCCTGCCATCACCTTCTGCTCCACCGGAGCCCTGCGTTCGACACTTAGACCATCATGTGGTTACGGGCCAGCAGTGCAGCCTGTCACTCACCTCAGGCACAACTAGTCAACAAGGATAAACCACTGACATTGGATTCTTTCTTTTTGTTAGATAGTGAGTAAGAATAGTAAGCACTCTGGGCCCTCGCCATGTGGGATGATTTTCAGTTGTGTCCCCCTACCTCCCTGGTCTCTTGAGAGACAGAATAAGAAATCAGTGAAGACTAGAGGGTCTGGATCCAGAGTGCTCACTATTAAAATTTAGCTTCCCATTTACTAGCTTCGTAATCTCTGTGCCTCTGTTTTCTTATCTCTAAATGGGCATAGAAATAATAGTACTTATCCACGAGGTTGTTGTGAAAGTTAGGTAAGTTAAGATGTGAATAGTGTTTACAAAGTGTCATTTTATAGTAAGCTAGAGGCCCGGTGCACAAAAATTCATGCACTGGAGGAGGTTCCTCAGCCCGGCCTGCCCCCTCTCACAGTTTGGGAGCCCTCAGGGGATGTCCTTCTGATGGCGTAAGCCACTGGGGAGCGAGCCTAAGTCGCAGTCTGGCCTCCCTTTGCGGGAGGCGACTGGGCAATTGGGAAGGTGCCGCCCCCATCATCCTGCTGCTACTGCCACTGCTGGCCACTGGCCCTCCTCGGCTCTAGCAGCCGCAGAGGCTTTCTTTGGATGACATCCGGTTTATAGGTCTAATTAGCATATTACCCTTTTATTAGTATAGATGCTATGCCTGTCTCTTTCTCCTCAAGTATTATTGTAATAGCTAGTACTGTCTCTATAGAGTTTTCATATGCATTCTGTTTGTTTCTTTGTCTCTCAGCTTTCCAACTTAAATTTGTCACTTATACTGAAGAGCTCTCCTCTCCCTAATCTAACACACACACATACACATGTACATGGACACCTGTGTGTGCACATACATGTGCAAGCACACATGAGCATACACACGTGCGCGCACACACACACACACACACACTGAAGTTGTGGGCCCTAGTGTGTGCTCACATCCTTAATGTTTCCTTTCTGAGCACTTTCCACACTGTGATGTGGATTAATTCTCACTCTTTGGAGTCTGCCATAAAACTATAAGCTCCACGGGGGAAATACTATTTTATTTCCTGTTCTTAGTATAGTGCCTGGTGTAGTAAATGTTCAGTAATTTCTAGCTGACTCAGTGACAGGAGGAAAGAGGAAGCTGAGGTCTGAAGTAGGATAAAGAGCTTACCTTTGAGAGGTAGGAAGATGCCCAAAGGAGATGTAGAGACTATGTGTAGATTTTTGTTCTCTGAGATTGTACACACCTTTATTACATAGAAATGTTGCCCTTGAGTCTGGCCTCGGACAACACCGCTGTGTGTAATTGAAAAACATTTTAAAATCTAACTAAGTTACAGAGGAATTTCATTATGTAAGGATGGTTAATTGAAGAGTCACTATAATCTAACTAGGAACTTTCCCATCTTTCAAAACTTAATTGAAGTATGGAACTTCCAAGCAATAGTCCATTGTACTTTCCAGTGTTCAGCAAAATAGGAGGATTTATCTCTGATTACAGGGGAGATAGTAGTTAGCAAACATATCAAGCTCAACATAATCATTGAAAAGTAATTTCGCTGAGATGACACATCACCTGCTTGGTGAGAGAATAGATCAGCTGACCAGTTTTTATAAGATTTGCTGGCATTTCATTCAGAAACAAAAGTTTCTCTAATGAATGCTTTTCACATTTCAGCAGGGAAAATCACACCTGTTTTCCATTAAAAATGGCCATCCTTTTCAGTTATTCTATTGATCTGACTGGTCCTAGGACCAAAGTGAGATCTGCCTTTCAGCTTATCCTCGAGAAGGGATAATGGAATAGTTCAGTCAGATCATTGGAGAGAGGCGGACGATCTTTGTCTCTTCTCAACACCATGGAGCTGCAGGCTTTGCCTCCTAGTGGTTTGGTTCATAGGGTCAAATTTCCTTCTGTTGCAGGCAAAGCAGTAAAAAAATCCACCAGAAAAGACCATCAAAGTAACATTAAAAATAGCTCCAATTTTACAGAAGTTAAGTTCCTGCCAACATTTTCAATTTATCATGCAATTAAAAATGTTACTCAATAGCACACAGGGGGGGGGGGGGGGGGGGGAAGAAGGGAAAGAAATGAGATTTCTTTGGTATCATCAACCCATCTCAATTGGCTCTGACTGTTAGAGTACAGATGGTTTGTTACATAGTCTGCCCTTGGCAATTGGGCTGAGTAGGTGGGGATGCTATTTCAAAGCGTGTGTGATAACAGGTGGAAATCTAACTTGTGAGTGTGTGTCTACGATAATCTTAGACTTCCTGTTGTTTGGAGCCTCTCTACTGCTTCATTGTAGTGCTTAGACAGCCGTGTTGATATTAGTTGTAATGAACATTTAGCTTGAGTATAGCTTTTCAGGTTTAATGTGTGATTCACCAGGAGGATAAGATAACTGATGAACAAATTATCTCAAAAAAATAACAAAATATTGCCACTCATGTCCAAAATAAGCTCTTAGGCTGTTTAGCACCACTGTGCCTCAGTTTTCTCATTTGAAAAATAGAGCTGATGCCTGGCTTGTGTGGCTAAGTGATCAGAGTGTTGGCCCTCACTGAAGGGTCTGTGTTTGATTCCTGGTCAAGGGCTTGTACTTGGCTTGCAGGTTTATTTCCTGCCCTGTCCAGGGCATGTAGGAGGCAACCAATCGATGACACATGGATGTCTCTCTTTCTCTCTGTCTCTCTCTCTATCTCTTTCTCTCTCACCCCTTCTCTCTCCTCCTCCTCTGCCTCTCCCTCCCTTTCTCCCTCACTTCTCCATCCCTTCCTTCTACTTTCTCTAAAATTCAATGGAAAAAATATCCTCTGGTGAGGATTAACAACAACAAAATAACAATAATAAAAAATAGAGCTGTTATTAGTTCTGATCACTTTAGGGGGCTGTTGTGACTATAAAATTAGATGTTCAAACCCTGGAACCATTAGAATAGCTGTAATAGATTTAAATTAAAATGGTGCTTTAAAAATGTATCATTGTGGAACCAAACCTGTGCTCGCTTCTTTGTCTCATTTTCTCCTCTCCCCAGTCTCAGTGCTGCATTGAGTTGGGTTTCCTCAAGGCCACCAGTGACCTCCATCTTGGCCGGGTTAGTGTTTGCTTTTCTGTGTTCATCTCACTTGATCTGTCAGCAGCTATTGTTTTTGTCTCCCCCTGATGTTCTTTCCGAGTCTTCTCAAGCGCTCTCTGAAGTGTCTCAAGGTTTGGTCTCGAGATCTTTCCTGTATTCACTCCATACACTCTCCCCAGGTGATCTCAGCTGGAACCAAGCTCAGCTTAGTGCCTGGGTGCAGATGACCTCCAGATCTAGGTCTCCTGCCCACATTTCATTATTCTCCCTGACCTCTTCCAGCATCCTGTCCCCCACCCCCATCTGACCATTCTTTACTACATGTTTGTTTTTTTTAACTTTATTTTCCTTGTAATACTCTTCTTCATAAGTACATGTCTTGTTAAATTTCTGCACTTTCCTCAGCATACACAGAATGCAAGCTTTATTCATTAGTGCATTCCAGTACCACGGACAGTGCTTGGCTTGAAGAGGTACTTAAAAAATATACCGTGAAGGCAGCCTCTAGCCTCAATATCTCCTTATTTGTTATTTGTAGGAACAAGCCTACTTATTTGAGAAGACCTAGTGGGAGGGTTGATAAACAGAATAGGAGTCCTGTGATTTGTCTTCACTCATTTATAAAGATAATAAAACTCCTGAATGGGTAGAGACCATTACTTGTCATTGATCCAAGTAGAAGTATATACTCAGTTTTTATTACAGTTTCTTTTCTGTCTTGGGGCTACTTAGTGCTTTTATTTGTACTTAATAATATTAGCGTTAGAGTGCCACTTTCATTCCCATTAGTTTAATGAGTGGCATTTCTATAGCTTTGGCATTAAATTAGCCTGTAAAGCTCCAACCACTTGAGAATTTACTTCTCTAAGTGGGTTTGCTTTACATATAAAGATGGAAGTACTGGCATCAGGGAAACCTGGGCTCTGATACTGACCTGACCTGTATTTTTGGAGTTTTTCTCTCTAATGGGTATTTGGTGACTGGGGTTGTGAATACTTCATGGTTTTGTATGTAATTAATCTGTTTGGAAGTACCTTGCTTTAAGGCAGGAGTGGGTGCAATATACAGAAATCCACACATGAAACCCATATGTTCATCTTGATCAATGTCACACCAACCAATATAATAAATAAAGTTAAAAAAATAAATTTAAAAAAAAAAGATAGGAGTGGGGAACGTTCAGTCCGTGGACCATACAAGGCCCTGAAAATCATTTGGTCTGGCCCTGCCAAGGCATTAGGAGTGAATTAATTAAATGTTTGACCAAATATAGCAGGGTAATTTTTGGCCCTCAAATGGTGTTATAAATATCCAAATGGCCCTTGGCAGAAAAAAAGTTCCCACTCCTGAAATAGGTTAACTATGAATTGATTTTTCTTTTCACAGAAGGATATATAATAGGAATCTCTTAAATAGCAAGTTGCTCTATAATGGAGCATTTAAAGCAAGATTTAAATTGCACACACATTTTCAGGGACATTTTGGCTGAAATGAGGTACAGCAATTTTATACTCATACCACATATTTGTTCCACAGCCTTAAATATTAGAAGCACTTGTAAAGCTTTATGTCCTGAAATTTGATTAGAAAATTCTTTGTAGTCTTTTCAGTTTTGCTTGATGACTTGTTAATAACAATATGCAAGGGACATAAAAAAATGTATGCTCTTTTTCTTCTTAAAGTTGCATATAAATATTTCAAAATAACCTTCATCTTTCATAATTATCTCTTCTGTTTCAGGTTCTAAAATAGTGCATAAAATTAATTCTTCTTCCTCTTGTATATTTTAAAAAGACTGATCTTAACTTATATGTAAGATTTGTCCTATAATGAAATTTATAACGCAGTTTTTATAAATGCCAACTTCTTTATCTGGTCCTAAGAAGTACTATTAAATATGTTTTCCTCACATTATGCACAGACCAGTGCATTATTTCAAATTGTTTAGGAAATAAGAATATTCTTATGCCAAGATTGTTATTGAGTGTACCATCTCGTAGCCTTACTCTATGCAATGTAAATGTTTTACTTTAAAAAGTTCTTTGTGGATTTAATTTACATAAAATGGATTTATTTTTCTGCATAACCCAGTTCATTCAGCACCCTCTGTAGCCATGGTGGCTGGAGCAGGTGGGAGGGCCTGAGGTCAGGGCACAGGGGATCCTGAGAGCGAGGAAGAGCCGCCGCAGAGCCTCGGTGAAGCCTGAGAGGAACCTCACTTTGAGAAATAACCTTGGTTAGCGAGCAGAACTAGCTGGTGACGAATAATCTTATTCTTTTTTTAATACAAATTTTGTTCTACTAATTGTCATTCATTCATACAGAAAGAAGGAATGCTTTAAAATAAGATACGTATTTGAGTTTTAAAAATTGTACATATGCATTTTTTCTTTATAATTCAAGTAATAGTTATTTTGGATAAAAACACACACCAAAGTATAAAAAAAATAACAGTAAAATACTTCTAACAAAATGTAACAGAAAATTCTAAAGGCTTCTTTGTTATTTTTCATTATTTGGTTCACATTAATGTCTTA
Source organism: Cnephaeus nilssonii (assembly GCF_951640355.1). Classification (NCBI taxonomy): domain Eukaryota; kingdom Metazoa; phylum Chordata; class Mammalia; order Chiroptera; family Vespertilionidae; genus Cnephaeus; species Cnephaeus nilssonii. The sequence continues at coordinate 58,556,454 of NC_137083.1, read as the reverse complement.
ATAAGAAAAAAAATAACAGTTTTGCTCATTTTTTTAGTCTTTCTTTTGCATCATGAGAAATTAAATTTTTGGCAGTTTGAGTACTTGATAGGATGTAACTAATTCTCATTGAGCTTTTTTAGAAAATAGAGAGGACGACAAACATTTATGGCTTATAGTGAGAGACATTAAAAACTGATGAGGATGCTACGTAAGTTTATCATCATTTCAGTAAGACACGCTTCAGAAAGTAGTTTTACATTTACTAATAGAGATTGTCTTACCTGAAGTGATGTTATCAAAATTCAGAAAAAATTTATGTAAACATGTATGTAATATGATGTTTAGAAAGTAAAACAGTAGGTTTTAATGGTAGAGAGTGCTTTAGAACTCAAACCTATTGCTTGCAAACTCACTTTTCAATCATAGAACCTGTCTTCTATTTAAGTCTTATTTCACACTTCAGTATAGAAAACAGATTAAACTGGAGATGGTTGATCTAAGTGGGGTTGTGGGCCCTGAGACCCAGCTGCTTAAATGCTCACTTCATCGTCCCCTTTTCCCTTCTTCTGCGGGGCACCCCAGGCACCATTATAAAACTAAGTACTCGGATGTAGGACAGAGATGACATTGCAGATTTGAAGGGATATGATAGAGTAGTCAATAATGGGTGCTGAGACCATTGATTCTTCATAAACAAAACAAGACATTGACTTTGAACCTTATGTCATTTAGGGAAATAAATTTTTGATGGGTTGAGAACTTAAATTGAAAGGCAAAACCTATTGACAAGTGTTCTTCATAGCAGAATAACAAAAACCTGGAAACAACTCAAATACCTAAGACAAGAGGAGAATGGATTTATAAATTGTGGTATAGCCATACAGTGGAATGCTATGTAGCAATGAAAATAAATGAACTACACTAAACCTTAACTTGGTTGAATCTCAAAGGAATATGTATAGTCTAACTTCATCTGTATGCAGGTCAGAAACAGAAGTGAATAGTTATCTTTTTTAGTCATGTACATCCTCATGTGTCCAGAGTGTGAAGAAGGCAAGGTGGGAGCATAAATATGAATCTCAGGCGGGAGATCACACTTGGAGAGGAAGGAGGAGGATAGACAGAGAGAGGAGCACAGTGGCTTCGAGGGTAATGGTACTGTTTTAAGCGAAGTGGTGGAAATACTGTTTTTTGTTTTGTTATTTTTAAAACTGTGCAAATGTCATATACACTCATACATACATTTTATAAAAAGTAGAAATATAACTAACTTAAAAAATGTTAAATCTTTAAACATAAAACCATACAGGTAGTGTAATATTTCCATTTAGAAGTCTAAACCAAGTTTGGAGTTTTCTGTGACACGTGATTGGTTGTTTGGCCTGCCCTGTTCCACTGGAACTCATCCTGTGCCTCAGGTTGTTGATCTAACTGGCACGGTACCTAAGGTCGTTCATGAGAAGACAGCTTCAGGATGGGGGGCTCCCTCCTCATTTACCTGTTTCTAACTCTCCCTCATCTTCCCTTGGGATGTCAGAATGTAGCATTGAGGCAAGCCAGCAGTTATACTACTGTCACCTCACCTAGGTTTTCTAGGGCTTTCTGTTTATTTATTGAATCTGTTCAGATTTATGATGATTACTTCACCAGGCCTTTAGGATACAATAACAGAACCCCTTGAAGGCCGAAGGAGAGGAAGGGAACATGACTGTGTCCCAGAAACTGGCATTTGTCCCCCACATTTGTTTTCCCTTTCTGCGTATTAATAGAGGCTCTGATTTTCAGCCAAACACATGGTCACCCAAAATGTAAACATTTCTCAGCTTTCCTGGCAGCCACCCATGAATGTAATTTAATTCTCACCAGTAGGGAGTGAGTGAATTTGATATGTGCAACTTCAAATTCACTGCAACTTACATTTAAAGGGGAGGAACAGGCTCTCTTTCCTTCCCCACCCAGTGCAGGTATGAGGATGTTCACACACACAGTCTGATGAAATGTGGTGATGCACCATGCAGGTGAGATAGCACCATCGCGGTGGTAGAGCTAGGAGGTGGAAAGAGCCTGGGTTTCTCATACTGTGGGGTGTCTGTCACACCTCTGGTGACCAGAGCCCAGACTTCTCTATGAGAGAGGAAAAAACTGTTTCGAGTCACTAGTATTTTGGTTCTCTGTTACTTATAGCTTTACTTTTAGAAATCCTAATTAACTCAACATGCAAACAAGTGATCACAGACAGTGGTACGCATTCTGATGGAGTTGTATATGTGTAGCCGAGATGTGTATACAAGAGCTGGGAAAGGCAGGGAGGAGTTCATAAGCACTTAATTTTCAAGCTGCTGATAAAGGATTAAGAGAAGATTTTCAGATAAAGGAGGGGTGGGCATTTCAGGCAGTGGGCATGGCAGGGGTAAATGTATAAAAATGAGGATAGCTTTTCTCGTTTCAGAACATGAATCGGTTATAATATTTTCTAGTAATTAAATCATTTTATGTTTCTAGATCTCTACTGATTATAATCTGTTACTTTCAGGATAGGAAGAACACTAAAGCTGCTGTGAATGGCTTTAGCCATTATCATTATAACAGTAAAACATTAAGAATTGGTAGGAACCTCTGGTGTACTAGTGATGATAGGAAAATAAACGTCATTACTATACTTGAGCAAAAGCTAAGTGTAATCACATACTGGATTTTCTGAATGGTGGTCAAGTGGTATAGCCATGCCACTTTATTATTAAAAGTCCCCTAGGAAAAACAACTTTGCTTTAAATGCAGGTACTGTGTGTAGTGTATCAGAATGCCTATGGTGATTGGGCTGGAGATCTTGACGGGCTGGATCATGAAGGACCAGCCTAATCTAATGCCTGGGTAGCTTGTTCAGCGTGGACTGCAGGTGGCAGCTGGTTCCGTATGAAGGTTGCAGAGTTCTGTGAGCTCACATCTAATTCCAGCATCGAGTTTTGGTGTGGGTGAAAATATACAGCAAGTTACTTTTGGCTTCAAAACAATTTTAAACTTGAAAAACCCACATTATAGTAATACTAGTGGCTAGTACTAGGGAATTAGTTAGAGGAAATATTTTAATATTGTTATTTGCCCTTTCTCTAAATATAAGTGTCAGAGATGAAAGAAAATTAGTAAAATGTATATGAAAATCTCCCTCCTGTCAGAGTCTGGGGTGCACCGCGGGACCCAGAGTCAAGTCCCACCCCACCCGCGTGTGCCTTGAAATTACGCGAGACCCAGGCCCTGCTGGGCAGAGGGCACAGCCTCAGGTCCCCCGGCCCAGCGCAGGGGCGAGGGTGTGTGGCCTCAGGTCCGCTGGCCCCGGCACGAGGGTATGAGGGTGCGAGGGCGTGATGACCATTTGCATATTAGCTCTTTATTATATAGGAGGATAGGATATGACTGCTACATGAATACAGCACATGGCAAAAGTAGGTTTACAGTTGTGAGTACACAAAATAGAGTTTATTCTTTTATTATTAACTATTGTATTATTTTCCATGCGAACAACTGTAAACCCACTTTGTCCTACCCTGTATTGTAGTAGTCAAAATATAGTATGTTCATTCCTAGAACTGTGATGACATTACTGAATTGCAGCCAGTTCATTTGCATATTAATGCCCACTTAGCTCAAAGAAGTCCCTGTTTGTACATTAATATCTGATTTCAACCCCAGTTAACTAATTTACATATCCCTGTTCACTTAGTTAGTGATGTTCATATGTGGAATATTGGTGCGGCTGTTTGTGCTTTGAGTTGTTTGGGGTGCATCACAGTTCAGTGGAAGGACAACCTATTACGTATCCTGCTTTTACGAGGCAAGTCACTTTACCTTTCTGAGCCCCAAGTCGCTCATTTGTATAATTAAGTTAGCAACACTTATCCTGCCTATTTCTTAGGGCTGTTGGGAGTATCCATTGAGATGTTGTAGGTGACAACATACAGTCAACATTTTTAGGCCAATTATATTCTAGATCCTGCTCCCGGGACACTGACTATGGGAGAGTTCTAGGAGCAAGGAAGATAAGACTTGCCAACAGATAGTTTTAATGAATGTTATGAGTACTTTGGGCAGTATGGCGGAGAAAGCACTTAACATTCCTAGGGGAAGGCATACACCTTGTAGGTGTTTCAAAGGAGGAATCTTTATACTGAACTTGGAAAGATGAGATAACCAGACTGAGCAGGGCAAGGGCAGTCACTGCAAGTTGGGAGAGGTTGTAAAACAATACATACAGATGGGTGAGAGCATCGTGGAATTGTAGGCATTTTGTTGTGGTTGAAGCACAGAGTATATGGGGAGGATTGGACCTAGATAAGGGAGACAGGGCAGATCTCAAAGGACCTGGTACAACAACAAGGAGGCATGGTTTGGTCCTGTGGGTGATATGGAGTCTGTAAAAGTTTAAAGCAGGAGAGTGACATAATCAGATCTGCACTTTAAAATATTCTGGTGACTGTGAGGATGTATTGAGTACAGTGAGGTTGCAATCAAGGAGGCAAGTTTTGTTGTTATTTCAGGTGAGAGCTTATAGAAGATTTTGCCAGCTTTTTAGGAAGGTAGTAGCAGTGAGGATGGAGAGGTGGGAATAGACCCAGAAGCTAATTGTAGAATCAGTTGGACATGGTGACTCATTCTGTGTGGCGTTTGAGCAAGAGATGGGTATTTTGGCTGATTCCCACTTTTCCAATATGGTGATGTGGATAGATATTTTTAGTATCTAATATAACTGTATGTAATCTACCTAATCTAATCTATTGTCAACTCCTTCCTGTTCAGGGATTCTTGATTACCTGTCACTATTTCCCTTCCTAAGTCCAGAGTGTTGGAGTTATGGTTTTCTTCCCTCCTTCTAGTTAAAAATTGCAAATACTGCCTTCTCTTTTCTAAACTTTGGTTGCTTTATTGATATTAGTCTCTTATTTTAGTCTCTGAAGAATATGAATTCTTCAATTTTTATTCCGAGATGTACTCAGTATTTTTATTATTATTAAAATCAAGCTGCCGTCCTTCTTTCTTAATAGTTTGCTCTTTGATTTCGTGCAAGTCACTTAACCAGTGTTCTCAGTTATGAAGAGAAATTAAATGATTTCGGTGACTCTGATTCAGTCCAGAGCTCTAGCTTCTTGAGTCTCAGTTACTTGGTCACTATCTTGTCCTTGTTCAGAGTGTGGTCTCTGCCACCAGGCTTACTCCCTGCGTGAATTTAGGCAACTCCTTTGTGCATGAGTTTTATTTTCTAGGACCATAGTGAGGAAGAAATGAGTGAAAATGTGTAAAATGTTTAGAGCTGCGCCTGGCACATAGTGAGTACTGAGTAAATATTAACTGTTGCTAATTTATCTGAGACCTCGCAGCACCTAGCAGCATTCTTCACACATTGGAGACCCTCAACACATTTTTGTAAATTAATGAATAAGTAAATATGCTAATGGACAAATACATTCAAGTAGACTCTCCTAGAATGCTCTTTAGAAACTTTTTTTTTGGCCTCTGTTTTCTTCTTTAACAGAAGTCCTTCAGTTAGAGTATTGATCAAAGGTTTACCTGAGTGATCCTCCCACCTGGTGATGTTAAGTGAGTGGCATTCTTTGTGACAGTGTGGGTGGGATTCACAAATCTCTCCTACCAAGAGGGCAGCACTGAGTGGCTCTCTAGTGATCTGCGCTTTCCACTTATATCCACTCCAGAGATGAATATTTAGGGCCGTAATGAACATGGCCATTTCTCTTCAAATTGTTTTGATATTCAGTGTCACTAACTCTGAATTTTACTCCACAAATAATTTAAATGATTATACTATAATGCCCAAGGGGAATAATTAACTCAATTTTAGGTGGTGTTTGTTTAGTCGTTAGACATAATTATTTCATTTTGCACTTTGAGATTTGAAATTTGTGATATACATTATGTAAACAGAAATTGTCTCTAACACATGAACTTCTAGTTCCCTATGAACTGAATCCTTTCTCTTTCTTCTCCCTTTTTTCTACTCCCTTATTTTTTATTATCATTTTATTATATTTCACTTTATATTGATATAGAATATACCGACAATGTGTAAAAAAACTCTTAAATGTACAGCTAAAATTTTGCCTGTATGTTAACCTATGTAGCCAGCAACCTGAAGGCTTTTCATGTCACTTTCCATTCACTCCTATCCCCCACACCAACGTAGCCACTATTGTGATTTCCAATACTATCACTATTAATAGTTTTGTCTATTCTTTAACTCTACATACATATAATTATACAATGTGTATGGATGTAGCTTCTTTTGCTGAACATATCTGTGAGATTTATAATATCTGTGATATTCCTTCTTTTTTTTTAATGAATCGGTTTGATTTATTGCTATATAGTATTCCATTGTATGATCGGCAATTTATTCCTTCCCTGTTAATAGACATTTATTATTTCCACTTTGGGGTTATTATAAATTAATTAGAGGCCCGGTGCACGAAATTTGTCAGCCCAGCCTGCACCCTCTCCAATCTGGGACCCCTCATGGGATCGGGCCTATTATAAATTAATATGCTGTGAACAATTTTGTACACATGCTCTTGGGGGAGACCTCAGAGTAGAATTGCTGGGTCACGAGAAGCATGTGTTTAGCTTTAGAAGGTACTGACAGGCACTTTAAACTTACAGAATTAATGAGAAATTGCATGAGAGTTCAATTGTTCTGTAATCTCAATAACATGATTTTTATCAGCCCAAGTTTTCATTATTCTGGTGGGTGTGCAGTCTACCATATTAAAAAAAAAAAGACTCTCTAAGCTTTCTCTTCTTCTGCCTCCACCCCTCCCCTCAGTCTGCAGGAGTTTTTGGGTATGATTATTTAGTTGACAGGCTGTATCCCAGTGCACTGGTTTACAGTGCAGCTTTTCATGATGAAGTGACCTTCTGTTCTTCCTAGAATGCCCTGATGTGTATGTTCAGTTTACCCAGAGTTCTGGGGTAGCCTTCCTTGCTAGAAATCACCCACTAATATGTTAGCACTTCCGAGGTGGAATGTAAAGGTATCTCCTTTCTTCCCTCTTTGATATTTTTTGGTCAGTGACTTTCTGTTTTGGATGATATCTTTCTTACTTATTCCCACTAGTGCGAGGCAGAACTGTTAAATGACCCAAATGAACCATGACCTTTATAATCCCTCCCTTTGCGTGTGGGCCAGATCTGTTAATATGCTGTACCATCACTCTCAGGATTAGCTTACATGATCTGGAAACCATGATGGGAGTTTGCAGATGTGATTGAAGTCCCTAATGATTTGTCTTTGACTTAATTAAAAGGGAGATTATCGTTGGTGGGCCTAACTTAATCAAGTGAGACCAGGCAGTAGCAGATGCTAGTCTTAAAGAAGCAATTCTTGTGAGAAGAGTGGGCCATGTGGCAAGGACTGAGAGTAGTTTGTAGGAGCTCAGAGTGGCCCCTGTCAAATGGCCAGCAGGAAGCCAGGGCCTCAGTCTTACAACCACAGGGACTGAATTCTGCCGAGAACCTGAGTGAACTAGGAAGAGTCCCCTGGCTGACACTTCCATCTCAGGCTAGAGAGACCCTAAGCACAGTACCCTGCTAACCCATGCCTGGACTTCTGACCCACAGTGTTTGTGAGGTAAATGCCTTTGTGTTGCTTTAAGATGCCAAATTTGTGTTCATTTGTTACATATCAACAGAAAACCCAATCTGAATACTTCATGATTCTTCCTTTAAGACGCTCAAATATTCCCTCAGACTTTGGCTAGAAGTTGCTAGACTAGTTCTCTTACAGTACGCAAGGCAAGAACCACCTTTTCCCTCCTACCCCACATGTAGTCCAGTTGTCAATCTTACAGTTACTCGGTGTCCTTCCAGTTCTCTGTCACCATGTGGGAGGCCGGGAGGGGCTTTGAGAAAGGCTAGAGGTCCAGGAGGCTTTCTGTGTTTCTGTGAACTTTATATGTAAAATAACAGTTTTAAAAATGTTTATTATAATTTCTATATGTAATAGAAAGCATTGTCGTCAGTGACCCTCTGAGGCAAGCAGTACAGATTCTGTGACCTCTCTGGGCTGTGTCATGGGCACTAACACAGGACACGTCCAAATCAAACTCACATCTTACCTTCTCCCTACCCCCAAACGTGATTGTGTTAAAGGGCATTAAATGACATTGTTGACTTACCAACTGCTAAACCTGGAAGTCTTCCTTGTCTCCCACTTTTGCTTTGCACAATTACTCTATCACCAGATCCTCTGATACTGTCTCCCAACCCATCTACTGTTGCAGCCTGTCTACTGTTTCTTTTTCAAATGTCTCCTGCCTCCGCCCAGGTCCTTACTGCCCTCTCCTCTTGGTTGTTCCTGCCTATGTCCTGACTCCTTCAAACCATTCATTATACTGGAACCAGAGTGATGTAAAAGTATTCTGTGATTTCTTGTGTCCCTTTCGTACTAAGCCCCATGTCCTTAATATGCAAGATAGGGCTCTGCATGATTTGGCCACCACTGACATACAAGTTCTCCTTGGCCCCTTTCTCACCATAGCCATGTTGGGCTTCCCAGAACATGCCATTCTCATTCAGGCCTTCAGGCCTTCTTACATGGTACATCCAAAAGCAGAGTCCTACTGAGCAATAAAAAGACACAAACTACTGATATACACAACAAACTGGATGAATGTCAAAATCACCATCTTGCCTCTATCTTCTCTGCTTAAAAGAAGACTTTGTATAATGCTTATTAAGTACTTACCATTGTCAGTCAGTATTCTAAATTTTTACATCGAGTATCTTCTTTTATCCTCTTTACTATTACCTCCTTAGAAAAGCTTTTATGATTTTTTTTATTTGTTTAAATTACCCCCAGACTATGTTAGCTTTAATGTTTGTATAACATGGCATACTTAAAATTATTCAGTTAATTATTTGTTGTTGTTGGTTTAAAACGTGTATTTGTTATTTATTTTATGTTCCACGTAGGCAGGAGCCACATCAGTTGAGTTTACTTATATACCAAACTCCTGGTACAGTGTCAGGCATATAGTAACCACCCAATAAATCAGGGAGGGGAGACCTTTTTTCTGCCAAGGAACATTTGTATATTTGCTACATCATTCATGGGCCATACATAATTGTCAACTTAAAAATTAGCCGGCTATATTTGGTCAAACATTTAATTAACTCACCCCTGATGCTTTGGCAGTGCCAGACCAAATGATTTTGCAGGCCTTATACGGCCCTCGAGTCTGACATTCCCCATCCCTGCAAGAAATAATCATGCTTTTTACAAACGAAAAGAAGGTCAATATCATATGTTAGTAAAAAGTGAGCTAGTCAGAAGCTTAGGGTTTTCTCTCCAAATTTAGAGCTTTTTCTAATACAGGAATACTTGAGGAAATACATGAATGTCATAAATTATATTAAGAAGGAAGATAAGGGGAACTATATTTTTTTTGAGGGAAAAGGGAGAAGTTACTGAGATAGCACTTTTTTTTTTTTTTGAGTACATACATAATTATTACTTGAGTCTTACAATCATTTTGTCAGGTACTTATTTCCTAATTTTTTATGACCAAGAAAAGCAAGGCTCATATAAATTATGTAACTTGACCAAAGTTACACAACCTATAAATGATAAAGTTGACTAATTAATATACTAGAGTTTTATTACATAAGGTTTACAAAATAACTAGCATTTGAAGTGGCTTGTGCATTTTTCTATTTTATCAATACAGTTTACATACAATAAGCCACATTCAGTTAAAATGAACAGTTTGATGATGCATTTTGATAGATGTGTACACCTGTCAAGATACAGAACATTTTCATCACCCAGGTTTCCTTGGTTCTTTCGTGGTGCCCTGTTTCTCCCTCCATTCCCAGCCCTGTATAATTACTGAAATTATTTATGTCACAATAGATTAGTATGTAATTTCTAAATTTTATATAAGTGAAATCATACAGTATACAGTTTGTGACTGGCTTCTTTCATTCAACAATGACTTGTTGTGTACATCAGTAGTTTGTGTCTTTATTGCTGAGTAGTGTGCTGCTGTATGGATGTACCACAATAGATATAGAGATACTACATCATATATTCTTCCACTGGCGGTGCATGTTTGGGCTGTTTCCCATGTTTGGTTATTGTGAATAATGTTGCTCTAAACATTCACGTAGAAGTTTTGTATGGGGCATATGAATTTTCACTCCCCTTGGGAATACCTTGCATTGGCATCGCTGGGTCATCTGATTGGTGTATATTTAATTTTAAGAAACCGATAGTTTTCTGGCATGAGAGTATCATTTTATAGTCTCACCAGCAGTATATGCCAACACTTGGTATTTTTAGTCTTTTTAATTTCAGATATTCTAATGGGTGTACCATGGTATCTCATTGTGGTGGCTTGCACATTTTAATGTAGTTGCTTATAAATGTAGAAGGTTATAACTGGGTTTGAGTGTTCTATATTCAATTTAGAATTAACCTCAAATCTTTTTCTCTTGTCATAATTAGTCACAACCTGTTATTCTGTGTCATTCTTTTGGAATAACTTTTTTATATCTACCTCCATGAAGTTTTGTAGTATAGGGAAAATAGATGTAACTATTTTACAAGTCAACTGGAAAGCCACACATGTATTTGCTTATATGTTAAAAATAGTGCTTACGAAAAATACTCATTGGGCAGCTATACAGTTCCAGCATCTTCTGATAGTTGTATAACATTATCAAACAGCAGAGAGTGAGTTCTAAATACTAGTAAGCTCTACTCTGAATGAAGCTAAAAATTACCAATTGTTGCCTTATTGCTAACCACAGGGTTAATGCAAAATACTTCTAATTAAGACTATCTGTTTTCCTTTGTGCGCCACATGGCAGCAAATGGTACCGTAAACTGACAAGCTGTAAATTAAAACTTGCAGAATGCAAGACCTAGCATGGGGAAGACAAAGTTATGTGTAGGTGACTTGTTCCATTTGAATTAATCCAAGGGCCTCTGGTGTAGACCAGCTGTGTTCTCTGATGACAAAAACGAATCTTGACATTTTGGATAATGAAAACTCAGTTCAGCACCTCTTAGAGATATGTATGATAATGCACTGTCAGGCAGGAGAGGGAAGTGGGGAGGCAAAACCCGTCTTATTAAAGTAGACAATGTGACAAGTGGACATTGCTGGATTTCCAGCTTCTAGGGGGGAAATGTCAAGGAAAACTTCTTTTTGAAAAATGATAGGAATAGCTGTTTTATGGAAGGAGGGTGAAAAGATTTGACTTCTGATGCATGGCCCCTTTGACAATTGTCTTTGTTCATGATTCCTGGTTTCATGGTTTATTTTGCTGGGGGTGCAGGGCGCCGTCTGAAAAACCTGGAAAGGAGGCTCACTCCTTCGGTTTGACAGTATTAATGCAATCATCTAGTTTGTACCTTGTGAGCCCACTTATTATTTCCTCTGCGTGTGTTTTTTCTAGTTTGGCGGATTAGCTGCACTGTCTCTTCAAAGGCTATCCAATCAAGGAGGGTTATTAAAACCAGGGCGATTTATGACTGAGAATTAATTAGAGAAGCATTTTCATGCAAAACATCCAATTTTTTGATTAGCAATGGAGCAGGGCCGCAATTAACACTCTAGGAAGCTTAAATTTCCAGCTTTTTGATTCTCAGGAAATGAGATTATCAAACCAGGGTCAGATACTTGACAGCAAAGCGGGGGTGGGGAGTGTGAAATTATATGTTAAAAAAAACATTGTCTCTTGATTTTAATTCTGAGATTGCTGTTAAAGCAATGGAAAATTCAATGAAGGAAGAGAACAAAAATCTGAAAATGTAAGAACCTGAAATGACTGGTTTTTAGTGGCCTGTTTGCTATGCAAAACATCAGTGGCAAATGTTTGCTTGGAATATGTTTAGAAGCACAGCATATTTTTTGTTTTTGTTCCTGTATTATTACTTATTATTCAGTCTTTCCCCAATAAATTTCTTTTAGACATTCAGTGGCTGAACCAATATTTAAAGTACTTATATGTTTTAGAGAGAAGCCAAAATTTCTTTCATTAAGAACAAAATCTTCTTTTTTAAATGGTGATTTACTATTTTTTGGAGTCTATTGTTGTTGATGTTTTTATTTACTTTAAATCTCTGAGGCATAGGTTGGGTAGTGAGTTGTCTGTCTCAGGGCAGGGTGACCACTTAATGATCTGTGACCTTGCTGAAGCCCGGGGCCTGAGAGAGGAAGTCAGGCCACCCAGACTCCTGTAATGCTGTGTGTGTTCTGTCATCGGTATAATTGGTGCTCCACACGGAGATACAGCATAATGAAAAATCATTTCTTCTGGAAAGTAGTTTCACCTCAATTTCGACATCTCATTTCAATTGAAAAATAGAGGAGCAATGTATCTTTTGTGTTAGCTCACTCTACCAGCCAGGGTACAACTGTTATCCTTCTCCTCTTTATCCATTAGATTTTTTTTAAAAATGATTTAGAGCGAGAGGCAGGGAGAGAGAGAGAAACATTGCTTTGTTGTTCCACTTATTTATGCACTCATTGGTTGATTCTTGTATGTGCCCCGACTGGGGATCCAACTCCCAACCTTGGTGTTTCAGGATGACGCTCTAACCAACTGAACTACCTGGCCAGGGCTACCCATTAGATTTTAAAATTCCTTAGTTAAAGGGACCTTATCAGTATTTTTGAATAACCCAACCTTCTCTTCACTGCCCTATTTTTTGAACATATGATGACTTAGGATATCTGAAGCTGTCAGCATGTACCATTGATGGACTGCCTGTTCATTGATATTAGGGATATTGTCCGCATCCAGTACTAAGATGAACACAGGTGAAGAACCCATCCTAGGGTGGAGGTGGAGATGGGATTGAAGGTTGGTTAATAGGCCTTTGTGAATCTGGCTTTTCTTGTGTTCTTCCCAGCGTTGATTTTCTCTAGTTATATAAAAGGTAGGCTCTTGTTAGAATCTTGGGGGTTGTTTTAAAAAACATAAGCAGTTTCTGGACTATCCTAACCATAAATGGAAGAGACCACATGGCCTCTGTATAATCAGTGATTTTTGTCATTGCATTTTTTCCCCCAAAGCATCTCTGATTTAGGAACATGATTCATTGACTCCGTCTATCATTATTCCAATCCCACTATGGATTCTCAGCTTTATTTGTCAGTCTTACTTAATCCTCCTTCCTTTGATGGGGAAGAGGAGCTCTCACTGGCTGGGTGAACATTCTCTGCAGTTCAATTTGAGGGAAAGAAAGAGGAAAAACTGACAGAGGCTGGAGAGTTGATCTTATTAGATCTATAGCTTTCAGACTCAATGCTGGTCTTTACGTTTTTAAACGTTGATGGTTATATGCTTTTTTGTTGCTCATTAAATATTTGCTGAAAGAATTTATAGTGTTACGCTTACACATATTTTCCAGGTCCATTACACAGGGAGCCTAAACAGAGGCATTAGGGATTCAGGACCTATCTGTGCATCCATTAGATATGCTTAATGATTAGAGGGAGGTGCTTGGGTGGCCTGCAGAGAGTCTGTGACTGGGCATTGTATGCAGATTTATGGGGGAAGGCAGAGGGTACCTAGGTTTTACTAGGTTTGCAAAATGGTATTATTACGTGTGTTTGTGTATAAACACATGCACATTCACAAGTACAAATACAAATCAGTTCCCACTTTTGAGAGCCTTATTATATCTATAGATTAAAATAATGAAAAAAATTCAATGAAAACACGTGAAATGATATCCTTTTGTAATAAGTGTGAACTAAATACAGACATACCTATATTCAAATGTTTACTTAAGTATCCATGTAGACAGAAATAATTGAATTTGTAAAAATGGGAAAAATTAATCAGGAGAGGCACGGTAGTTAAATATGAATCATTTTAAAGAAAGCAAGGATTATTGTTTAGTGGAGTGAAAAAACCAAGGGTGTCCTAGGTATGTTTTCCTTCTGTAATGTTTGTTTAAAAAAACACACACAACCACTGTATTTTGGTGTAGCTAAATCAGTCAGTTAAGGAACTTGATTTGCTTTAAGAGGCTCACAGTTGGTGATAACCTCATTACATTCTGGAATTCCCAGCAGTGGGGTGAGGAGTGTCATCTGTTCTACTGGCAACAATTCTGCTTTGTTTGGTTTGCTAGGTGCTCTGTTTCTGTAGTAGTGGAAAAAGGCTGTTTAAAAATCTTTGCTGGTGATATTGGAAAAGATAGCTTTTACTTTGAAGTATAATGTAATTAGTCTTTAATAGTGTTTGACTCATGTATGTTTATATACATGATTATACATGATTACATATATCTATATATATAGATAGATACCGATATGCTTAAGTATATAGATATTTAATGATTATTGAAATTGCTTCTGGGAAAATTATGTTGTTATTGAGTGGTTGAAACTCTCTATTCTTTAATTCCTTTTTTCATTAAAATACTTAATTTGATAAGGATATCCTATTCTAGCAGAAATAGTGTAGGAACAAAGAAGCCCATTTTTTTTATTATCAGTCTAATTTATGAAATTAGATTATAATGTGCATGGTGGTCAGTATAGGCCAGTGAAATGAAAAGTCGAAACCTCAGGATTCAAAACAATGGATTGGGACATACTCAAGTCAGAGATTGAAGTATATGAATCCTCTGTGTGGTCGGGGAAAACCCTGGACTTGTTAAGCTTTTACAGAGGGATGATGGGAAGAGAAGCTTAAGACTAAGACATGGATGAAGAAGGCATCACTTCTCAGGGGACTTGGGTGTCCTGCATAAGTTAAGGAGAGGGCAGACATGTGGCCAACTATAAGGCAACTATAAGGTTTATAAGTGTAAAAGTCTTCCACCATCAGCTTAAAAAAAAACAAAACTCACCTAGATGCAGTCTTAATGATTCCCAGTAGCCATACTCAAATGTTTGTTTTTCCTTCTAGTGCCCTTGTCAGTTTTGAGCCCAGTGTATCCAAAATTATGGGTTTCTTTTAGTGGCGTAGTAGTCTCTAACTCTGGAATGCAAGTTTCTGAGTTAGAATTATATATCTTTTGCAAACATTGTGATAATGGTCAGGGAAAAACAGCTAATTAAGGGCACCTGTCTTTAATCTCTTGTTCTGATGACATGGAATGGACCAGAGCCATGAAAATTACTATATAACATCAAAAATTTCTCTCCATCTCTTACCTGAACCTTCTCTGAGGCCCAGGCAATTGCAAGACCTCCCATGTTCCTGAGAAGACCTCAAGCTCACTCTGATTCTTCTAAGAATTTAGTACTATTGCAAATCACATTAGTGTTTTCAGATTTCTTTCTAATTGCTTGATAGTGTAATAATAAAAGCTTGATTTTCTATAGCTAAATAAGTAAAAAAATGTTGTAAATGATTAGTAGCTTGGATGACTTTCCATATTTTTCTCTGGGAGTCTTAATTGTTACGACTTTGTGGTCGTGTTCAATTTAATTGCCATTAACCACTGCTGAAGTCTCCTGCTTCCTCCTGTGCACTCATTGCCCCTACGCAGAGTTTAGTACAGGATGCGTGAACACTCCCTTCTTCGTGTATTCGTCCAATGAATGTGTATAAGTCCTTCAAAATGGTCTTCTTCAACCAGAGTTTCTTTAAAATGGGAGACATGCTGAAGAAATACTTTTTAAAATACTCTTTTGCTATAGGAGTTGGCTTATTTGGTAGTTGTAATTTAATTTTCAATTGGGTGATGGGGTATATCTTAGGATGTCTAAATGGACTAGGGAGCTATATCTATAATAATAAAAGTGTAATATGTAAACCAACCAAACTACTGAACAGCAGAACGACCGTCGGACGACCTTCCAGACGACCATGCTATGACACCTACTGGCGCCAGGCCAGCCAAGGTGGGTGCATTACGATTGATTGGTCGGGGGGCCGGCCGTTGCCCCATGATTGCCCTGTAGAGAGAGGCCCAGGCCACTGGCTGGTGGGGGAATAGATCAACGGGGGGCTCCACGATTGCCTCAAAGAGGGAGGCCCAGGCCACTGACCAGCGGGCTGCGGCGGGTGGGGGGGCCTCCCTCTGCAGGGGCGATTCATTGAGGAGCCCCAGCCCACTGGGTGGGGCCTATCTCTTTGGGGCAGTCAATCACAGGGCTCCCTGACTGTGAGAGGGCACAGGCTGGGCTGAGGGACCCTCCTCCCCGAGTGCATGAATTTCGTGCACCGGGCCTCTAGTTTTTTAAATATTGGTGTATGATTTATTTAAGCTCTGGCCTAGTAATCAAAATGCACTCATGTATGTGACTGAGTTTTGGATGGGCTTCCATGATGCTAAACCCTTAAAAAATATTAAACTGTCCTGTGGGACGAGGAGGCACCTTCTGAGTTACTACAGTCCACTGTGATTGTTTCCTGGAACATGGAGAAGCCTTGAGAGGTGTAAGAAATGGGCTGCTCAGGATTCCCAGTTCCCCGGAAGAGCATCAGCCAGGGAGGCTGAAGGGTTTTGTTTCTTCGTTTTATATGTTGGGATTCAATGTAAGATTTTTTTTTTCTTTCAAGTGTTCCTCTGCATACCTTTGTATTTTTTGAATTTTATACATGAAATTGTTGTTCATGTTTGACTGGTGTGTTGTTTTTTTAAAGTTAAATAAAATCTTTCAACCTCTCACTCCTGTTGCTCTGCCCAGACTGTGCACTGTAAGGAATTCCGTGGGCTCCCTTCCAGTTCCTGTTTTGTGGACTTATGTATTGTATCATCACCTGACTTCATATGTGCACATTTTTCAAGTTTTGCTATTTCAGAAATGTTGCAGTGAACACTTTTATGAACACTTGTGAATACTGCTTTAAAAATAGAGGTGTAGCCCTGGCTGGTGTAGCTCAGTTGGTTGGGTGTTGTTCCATGCACTGAAAGGTTGCCAGTTTGTTTCTGGGCTCGATCGTGGTAGGAGGTATGCAGGAAGCAGCTGATCCATGGTAGGGGGCATGCAGGAAGCAGCAGATTGATGTTTCGTTCTCACATTGATGTTTCTCTCTCTCCCTCTCCCTTCCTCTCTCTCTAAAAATCAATAAAAAATCTTTTAAAAAAATAGATGCAATACAAGAGGAATTCCTGGGTAAAGGGATAAATAAGCCTATTCAAAATTTGTTTGAATAGGCCACCAAATTATATTACCCAAAATGTTACCAGTTTACCCTTTCTCCAAAGTCTATGAAAGCATCCATTTCTTTCGGTCCCTGACATGGTTTGATTTATTAATTTTAAAAAACTCAATTGGAGTGTATACCTGATTACTAGCCAGGTTTTGTATCATTTTCTACATTTATTTGACATTTGTACTTTTCACTGAGTTATTATTAAGAGTCTAAAACTATTTGATTCTTGACCCCTTTTCTAAATTTTAAAAATTGAGTTGTTTTTCTTCTCTTTGATTACTTTTTTATACTTATATGTCATATATATATATATATATATATATATATATATATATATATATATGATACTTTCTCTAGTCTGACACTTAGATAAGGCTTTGAACCTTAGCTTGTCTACTTAATAGTCTGGTAACCTCAGTTAAGTGGCCTAAGTGCTCATCTCTAAAAGAGATGACTTCCTTGTCTCTGTAAGCTTTTGGTACTGTCTTCCTCATAGAATTGTTGTGAAGATTAAATGAAATACGGTAAGAGATCCTTTATTAAGAAATCTAAATACTAGAGGCATATAAGCAGTAGAATTATTTTAAAAACATACATAAAAAAATCACACCATTACAATGATTTTTAATAATGCCCTGGGTGATAATGGGACCCACAGGGTTGCAAATGACTAATTAGTATTGTCATGCTCTTCTGGTCAGTTCCTTATGGACAGGGCAGTACAGGTCACTGCAGGATTCTCCTGGAATGCGCAGTTGTAATGTTTTGGTTGTTCCCTTGGTTTGACAGGTAAGAAGCATCTCATATTTCCAAATCCCAGTGTATAATTACACATTTTAAGTAGAAAGGCAGTTAGAATCGAAGATAAAGTATGTGAAAATTTTGATCCCATGCTTGATTTGATTTTTATCTTTAAAAGTTTTACCCATTTTGTAGAAGAAGCTTCCCTGTTTTTCTCATTTCTTGAACAGAATGTTTTAAACATATAACTTTTTAATGATAACTTTGAGTCAGTCTTACAAACTTCAAACAGTACATGATACTGAGCTTTAAGTCTCTCTGTTCTGGATTCAGATCACCTAGGATCCTGGCTCTGTGTTCTTGGGTCTGCTCTTCAATTTGATTTTTCTTTAGTTTTTATGTTTCTTTCCTTATTGTCAGGCAGCTTCTTCTGCTCTTTGCTTACTTTCTTCTAGTGATCTTTGTTTGTATTCCTTCCTTTAGACACAGAAACTGGATATAAGAAAGCATTGCTTCGTGTAAAGTAAAAGTAAATAGACCTGAGATGAGTAGTAAGGCTTATGAAATGTGTAACATCTATCTTATCCCTTGAGAAGCCTTTTTTGTTTACTTTCAATTCTTGCTTATTACCTGGATTCCTGAAATTGCTGGATATATATGAGTTGTATCTGCTCTCCAAATTGCTGGCCCATAATTGGGCAAAGAACAAAATTGGTTGTTCCATTGGGTGGTGTTTTTTCAGCACATTTATGGCTGGCTCAGGGCCCTGTATCATGCTTGTTAATTCAT
Organism: Cnephaeus nilssonii; assembly: GCF_951640355.1. NCBI lineage: Eukaryota > Metazoa > Chordata > Mammalia > Chiroptera > Vespertilionidae > Cnephaeus > Cnephaeus nilssonii. Next base: position 58,537,809 of record NC_137083.1, on the reverse strand, counting down.
GTATGTATTGTGATATGTAACACTTATTGAGTATTGTATCCAGATATTGTTTTAGGTGATTTATATGTATTCATGATATTGATAGTATCTTGTTACCATTGTGTACTTCAATTGATTAATTTAGTTCTAATATTCAACTTATAAGAACATTACTATATTTTAAAAAAGTAGAAATTCCTCCAGGAAATTTCTGATAAATCCCTTACTGGAATGAAAGTTCTAGAAAATTGGACAAAGAGATGCTCTGGGGAGCACCAGATAACCTCTTCCGTATCTAAGCAACTAACGAGACAACACAAAGTGCTAAAATTCTGAAAATACAAAAATGTGTAATAAACAGTAGGGTAACATTTAGTAGTTGATTAGAGAGCGTGAAACTCTGAGGTCTCAGACTTACGGGTACTGGGCGCTTGGTTTTATAATGAGAGAAATCTGGGTCCTGCAGGAGGGCTGGGTTAGTTTTGATCAATGTTTTGTGTTCATTATACAATAGTAAGTTATATTCCCTGCATATAAGGACATTTTCTCTGATATGTTGGACTAAGGATATTCTGAACTTTTTTGTTCTTACCAGTTTATTATTAATGAGAGGTTCAGATTGATAAGACAAGTATTAAATTCAAGATCTTGTTGAATTCCACCCATTTTAATGACAGAGTTCTGGAGATGGATGATGGTGATGGTTACAAAGCAATATAAATGTACTTAATGCCACTGAACTGTATATTTAAAATGGTTAAAATAGAAAATTTTATGTTATACATATTTTACAATAATAAAAATATATATTCACTGTGGCAATTAAATATTGGCAGCTTCCTAAATGCTTAATAGTAGAGATATTGTAGGTAATTTTTAGAAAATATTAAGTATTAATTTAATATTATGAGTGTTTAATAAGAAATATTTCTTGTAAATGAAAATTATATATTCAGTACAACTGCAAACATGTAAATAAAATAATTAAAAACAAGTATGTGTTACCTTTTTAACCATGAGAAAAGTTAAAAAAAAAATCAGAAGGGAAAAAAATGCCAAGCCAGAGAGAAATCCATACATACATCTTTATAGAAAATAAACACAGCCCTGGCTGGGTGGTGTAGTTGGTTGGAGCGTTGTCCAATACACTAAAAGGTGATGGGTTTGATCCCGAGTTGAGGAACATACCCAGGTTTCAGGTTAGATTTCCGGTTGGGGCATGTATGGGGGGGCAACTGATCAATGTTTCTCTCTTTCTCCTCCCCTTCCTCTCTCTAAAATAAATTAAAAATAATTAGAAAAGAAAATAAATAAAAAAGTTTGACAGAAGTTGACTACAACCTGATTAGCCTCCAAATGAGAATTCTGTATAATAAAAGACTAATATGCAAATCGTTCTCTGGACCTGGAGTTCGACCAGGGGGCGGGGCCAGACGGCCAACCACTCATGGTCCCTGAATTCATGCACCAGCCTCTAGTTGTACATAATTTAGAGAAAATGGGCCTTTATAGGAATGCAGGTCTGCCAGCCAGTGCCATTGGGAGGCAGTTTTCAGAGGAAGCTTTCCTGGTAAAGCAGACACTGACAATGGGATGCACAAAGGGCTCAGTTTCTTTGAGAACTCACTGTGTGTGATAATTCAGTGTGGGAGCGAGGTAGCCAATGAATGGAACTGGAACAATTGAGAAGAAAATGTTTCTCTAATTCATGTCATATTATTTGACAAAAATTAGTTACAGATGGTGAAAAGAATAAATAACAAATCAGAACATAAAATTAGAGGGTGAAAGTAAATATTTGTTAAATGTTTGGAATACAATGACTTTTTGCATAAAAGAACCCCTGAAGGAAAGGATAATTTAATATCGCTACATAAAAGTGTAAAAACTTTACAAATATAAAATTAAAAGCCAAAAATTTTTGAATACTATCACAACAAATATGGCCAACCACAAAATCTAGCACGTTGAAGGAACTGAATAATATCTGAGTGGAAAAAAAAAAAGAATTTTGGTGCCCTTGTTTTATTGAGTTGTGAAAGACTGACAAAAGCATTGGCTTCAATTAATGAAGCCAATTTGAGTAAAGGGGAGAAAAGCTCAGTTAAATTACTGTACAAATGTAGCATCAGTCATGATTTTTTGTGCAAAATATTTAAAAGATAAAATATATATTGCAGTAAAAACCTGAATGGCTATTGGAGTCACATTATAAATGCAAATAACACAAATTATTAGTTTATATGAATTAGTTATTGGAGATCTCTCTGCTGCTGTGCTGATTTTTCTACCTTACTGTTCCTGAAGTCCTGCCTTCTCTCTTCCTATTCTATTTCATCTCCTTCTTTCTTCATCTCTCTCCTTCTGCCCCCTTACTCGCTTTTCTGATCTATAGCTCTCTTTCCCTCCCAGCAAGAGAGTGAGGGTTTTGAGTTTCATTTATGCCTTTCCCCACTTAGTTATAAACATCTACCAAGGATGTGAATCAGATAGCCCCAGTTTGATGGGAAACCAGCTTCACATGCAAATGATTACTGTTGGTGATGGTGTATAAAGTAAATAAAAGGATGTTATATAGAATGTTGACCCTTCAGGGCTCTTAGGTATACATTACATGATCCGGATAGTAAGCTGAGCCAACTAATATTGGCTAGTGGAAATGACAGTGTTTATAAATTTACAGAGTGGCATTTGTATGAATCAGGCTCAACTTTTATTGTATTGAATACACTTACTGTCATTATTTCAATATGATTCTTGTAGAGCTCTTCCTTGTATGGGCAATACTAGTTGGAAATTTGAAATCCTTAGAAATTGGAGGATTTTTATTTTACCTATAATCTTAAATGGTGGCTATAATTAAGATTTTATGTTTGTAAATCAGTTTGCCATAACATGTGAGAAAAAAGCTTTTTCTTTCACGATTTTCTCACTGAAAATTGTTTTGTCATTTCTGTTTAAAAATGCCTTCCCTTAATAAGTTCTATATTTATTTCTATAGTTTTTGAAGTTTGTGTTGTCTCCAATGCATTTCAACAATAATGGGAAGAATGAAAGATAACCTAGAATTATACCTCTGAGCAAAATATATTGTGTGTATTATTTGTGATTTATTCCAGTTCTATTTTTTATGTATTTGTAATTTTAACAGCATGATAATAATGGTGTGGATTTAGCTTTCCTTCAAGATGGACTTAAGCAGTTTATCTCATGACTCCTATTCATTAAATCAGAATCAGCGCAGGTATTTCTTCAGGACTCACATTTGTTCTCTTCAGCCATTAGGGCATTTTAAGAAGTGAAAGTGGAGTTTAATACCAACCTTCAGTAATGTGTTATAGCTTACTTTTTAAAATAGACAAACTAGCAAAGGTTCTTCCAAAACAAACTTACAAACCCCCAAGCTACAGGTGTGGGCCACCATTCTCTTTTTCTGAGTTTCGTTTTCTTTTTTTCTGAGTTTTGTTTCTTTAATGTGTTTTGCATCTCTGAGTTGCTCAATATGTGTGACTTGTTTGAGTTTCAGCCATAAGTTAGTAGTGATTTTTCTCCATTATGGACTTCACACAAATGAATTTCAGGAAACACCTTCTTCTGCTTGTAGATAAAGACAGCAATATGATAGAGTGATCAAATACAAGTGCTCCTTTAATTTATTTTACCGAGACATTTATCCATGTTTTATTTATAAGGCGATTGAAGTCATTCATTTTGTATGGAACTCTTTCTCTTCTGAATAACAAATAATATATTATCATATATACCACACTGGCAGAGAGAGTGATGAAAGCCATGCTCAAAAATCAAAGTTTAATATTTGGGGCTCATTGGGCACAATTATATTGGCACTGTCTTTGTTTTCACTGAATCATAATTACCTGTGAGGGTTTTTTTAAAAATTGAGGTGGCATATAACAGAGTAGTGGAGCATATAGAAAATTCTTTGTTCAAAGAGAGAAAAGGTGTTTCTTCTTGGCTGCAGAGCATGCTACATGCACAGACTCTGTCTCAGAAATATCCTGTGTAAGATCCTTGCACACACATGGTGCTAAGCAGTTTCATTTTACAGGTGACTGGGATGTCTGCCTGGGATCTGTGCTGTGCCCTGTGAAAGCCATGGCCCACTGGTTTGCTTGGGACTCTTCAGAAACAATCTCACTTGAAGGGCGTCTGCAGCTTTTAATTTCTGAAGCAGTTCAGGCCGCAGACTAGGGTTTTACTCTCCACTTTGTTTGCTTTTGCCTTAAAGAACTATAGCTAGAGCTGCATTGTGATGGTAATTGTTATTTACCCTCAGTTAAAATTCCAGTTAATAACTATCATCTGCCACGGCTTCTTTTGTGCTGATTGCTTGAGAGGACCCATCTCTGGGTGGTTTAGAAGAAAAGATCATGCCAGAAAAAAAAGTTTGAAGTTTGGAATCTCGTGTTATAAATGGCAGGTGATTAGTTAGCTGGTGCAGACCCCTGTTAAGGCACACGCCACATATTAAATTCAGTAAGGACTTACATGTATTAATGCTTAATAGCCCCTTATAAACTAGTTTGGGTGGATCCGTGTGATGTGATCATAGTTCACTGCCCTGTTTCTCCAAAGCATGGTCTCCGACAATCAGGTCTTACTGTTAGAGTCCTCTCAACAATGAGCTCTTGGCACATTGAAAGTATCTGACTTATAAGCCACTATTTCGGGAATATCTCTTGTGTGCAGAGACTGAACTATCAAAACATATCTGATAATTATAAACATACTGGTTTGTGATTATCTTAATCTCCTACCTAGAATTTCACCAAGTTATTCTGTTGCCTGGCATTTGAAATCCTTTCTGTACAAACAGAGCTTTTGACCCATTCCATCTTGTCAGTGCGACACTCAGCCACTTGAATGGTTCACCACAGACTGCTAGTGGCAGCTTTGATTCTTGAAGAGCCATGACTCTTGGAATGCCTTATCGCGCCCCTAGTGGTGGTTCGGGTATTAGACTGAGGAAAACGTGGCTCCCGATGGTGTCACTGCTGTTAGGTTAATATTTCCAAGGTCACAGTGGTTGCTGGAAATTCCTATTGAGACCACATAAGTCTTCTCAACCTTTTAAGGTGTTTCTGTAGTTTGCAAGCGAGAATAATAAATTGGGGTTGCTTCCCAACCTGTTTGTGGATTTCAGAAGAGAACAAAATGCATGTGATTTCTTAGAAAATTCTTCCTCATGGTAGGGTTTATGCTGGAGTTTCTGGGACTACTTGCAAGTATTTCCTCTTTCTGATGCTACTTCCTTCTTGCAAAAGTACAATTCCTAGCCTTTTTTTGACTCATGAACCCTCTCACATTTTCAAAATGTTATTAAAAAGCACATAGGAATACAAAAGAAACCAACTGTTGAAATACAGTGATAATAAATAACAAGAGCCAGTGGCATGTCTAGCAATACTATAACAGCTTTAACATACTATGAAATATTGTTGAATTCTATCAGTGACACAGTTAGAGGTATGTTAATACTATTATAGTTGTTACCTATAATGATAATGGAAGGAAATGCCAAATGTCAGTTAGCAGTGAGAAAAATAAAAATAATGTGTTTTCCCTCCTTGAAGTTTATTCATGGATCTCTTTCCTATAGGGATTCAGGCTTATCTAATCAACTTTTTTCCTGAGCTGGTATTCCAGAGTGGGAGAGACTTGCCTTTTGTTCCTGAAGGGCTGACTTCCTTGAACATTAGCCTATCAGTCCTGTCATGCTAAGGATTCAGTGTCTTTAGCTTCTTCTGCCAGGAGAGATGTATGTTTGGTGCATTATTTTCTTTTCCCCAATAATTGGCTCTTTCTTTACTTGAGAGGCCAATACAATATTGTTATGTAAGCTGTTGAGAAATTCTTATTTCTTTAAGATGTTGTAGACCAAAGCATAAATCAGTTTGACAGAAATACCCAAGCTTTTTCTTTCCAATTTGCTCAAATAAGTTAATCCCATTTATAAATGTTGACCACTCCTCCTTTATCCAAATGGATGTCAGGCTAAGAATTTGTGATACAGGATCAGTAATTTGAAATAAACAGTTATTCACTGCAGTAAGTAGAAAGACCAAATTGATTTGAAGAGAATCTTTAAAAAAAACACCACATGATCTAAGATTCTGTAAAACTTTTCTCATTTATTCTGCATTTTATTTCTCAAGAGAGAGAGTGTACCAGGGTATAACTTCCTGCAGCAAACAAATGTATCATGACTATCTAGTTTAGCAAATCAATACACAAAGGCATTTCATGTCTCTGGGCGCATTAGAGAGAATCAGCAGTAAGAATATAACTAATTTTACTGTAGAGACTTAATGGGAAATAGATTTAGATGACAATAGAAAAGGAAGCAAAGTTACAGGGACACTAACCATAATATCACTCCCATTAATTGGATTTTTCATGCATCAAGCTGTAGTTGATTAGAAATAAATAATACACATTAAAGTCATTCAATAGTTGGGCCTTTTATGTTGCTTAACTAAGGGCTGGGGCATGCAAATAGAGACGTTTATCTGACCTATCTGAACCTAGGATCTTACTGTGGTATGTCTGTTGAGTTATATACCCTGAACTATAGGTAACGGAATGAGAAGATTTAGGCATTGTGGTAGAATGCAGTTTGGGAAGGCTGGAGAGCTACTGTAAAACTAAAGAAAAAAATTAGTTTAAAACCCTAGTTAGAATAAATTTAAAGTTTTATAGAAGCCAAAAAAAAATGTATATGAGTAAACCAAAAGGTTTCAGTTCATTTTGTGATGCATGAAAAATGTGAATTGCACCCAACTAATAAAAATTGCTGTAGTTAGTGTTCTTTCTATTTAGTAGGCCACTATAGGAAACCCTATAAAACAGTCATCAAAATTCCCAAATGAAATACAACATTGTTCTAAAACTAATCAAAATTCTCTTCTCTTTTTAGCAAGGAGGGGGGAGCATATTTACTGTGCATTTTCACTTTCAGACATCCTTAAATATACTAGTCATTCTCACGCTTTCCTTGCATCAGAATCACCCGGAGGGCTTGTTAAAACACAGTCTCCTGGGTACCTTCCTAGATTTTGGACTCATGCTTAGGTCAGGAGTGGGACTCAAATAATTTGCCTTTCTAACCAGTTAGGTACCACAGATTGAGAACCTCTGCACTGTATTAGTCACTTGACTGTTTTCTGGCTATAGTGATGGCTTACTTACCTGATGATTTTTTGCTTAACTTGTCTGCATGACCCAATAGAGCACCTTATCTTATTAAGCTGTCTGATAAACGTAAGGGAAGCTCCAAGCCTTGATATCAGGAGCATGTAAGTCCTTTAGATTGGAGATTAACCTGTATGAAGTGTTTCCAAATGTGGAGTTCACAGGAGATGTGTTAATTGGCTGCAAAAATTCGAATTCTTACAAATATGCCTCCCACCCCACCCACCTGTGGTCTTACTGTTCTTTGTTTCGGTTACCCAAGGTCAATCGAGGTCTGAAAATGTTAAATGGGAAATTTCAGAAATAAACAAGTCATAAGTTTAAAATTGCAAGTCATTTAAGTAACATGATGAAATCTTCCGCCATCCCACGCGCTGTCCTGACTGGGATGGGGGTGTGTGCATCATCCCTTTGCCCAGCGTATCATTGCTGTAAACGTTCCTTGCCTTTTCATCACTTAGTCTCTGGTGGTCTCGATCAGCTGTCCTGGTATCCCAATGCTGTGTTCTAGTAACCCTGTTTTACTTAATGGTGGCTGCAAAGCACAAGAGTTGTCTGAACTTTATCATAGTTTTTTATGTATAGGAAAAACAGTATCCTATCTAATAATCCTATCTAATAATAGACAAATATGCAAATTGACCATACCTCCAACACACCCACAAAGCCACGCCCACAAGCCACATCCACCATCCAATCAGAGCGAGTATGCAAATTAACCCAAACCAAGATGGCTACAGCCACAGAGAGCAAGGTTTCCTAGGTAACAGAGGAAGCCAAGCTTTCTGCCAGCCGTTGCAGGCCTAAGCCTCCACTCAAGCTACAAAGTTTCAATTATAGAAGGTAAACAAATTCAAACAAATGGTGGCAGAATGGAGCTTGAGAGAGCAGGCCAGGGTTGCCGCCGGCAACAGGGGAAGCAAAGCTTTCTACACACCCTGGCCGGGCCCACCCGCTTAAGGCAACAAAGTTTCAATTATAACCCCAACACAAATGGCTGCGGGCCTCGGAGGGAGCCCCAGGCTTGGCTCTGCTCCAGGCAACAAAGTTTCAATTGTAGAAGGAAAATAAATTCCAGATACCAGGGCCTCCGCTTGCGTTGCCAGGGGGCATGGCCCGCCTGCAAACCACCACAGGCCCCTCACTCAGGCCACCCCATGCCCCAAGGGAACCCCACTCTGATCAGGGACACCCTTCAGGGCAAACCAGCTGGCCCCCACCCCTGTACCAGACCTCTATCCTATCTAATAAAAGAGTAATATGCAGATTGATCATCACTGCAACACACAATATAGCTGCCCCCATCTGGTCAAAGATCCTGCCCCCATGTGGACACAAGATGGCCACCACAAGATGGCCAGCAGGAGAGGGCAGTTGGGAGGCACCCAGCCTGAAAGGGAGGGCAGTTGAGAAGGACCAGGCCTGCAAGGGAGGGCAGTTGGAGGTGATCAACCCTGCAGGAGAGGGCAGTTAGGGGTAACCAGGCCGGCAGAGGAGGGAAGTTGGGGGCAAACAGGCTGGCAGCAGAGTGGTTAGGGGGTGATCAGGCTGGCAGGCAGACGCGGTTAGGGACAATCAGGAAGGCAGGCAGGCAAGCAGTTGGGAGCCAGCAGTCCTGGATTGTGAGAGGGATGTCCGACTGCCCGTTTAGGCCCGATCCCAGGGATCGGGCCTAAACGGGCAGTCGGACATCCCTTGAGGGGTCCCAGATTGGAGAGGGTACAGGCGGGCTGAGGGACAACCCTCTCCGTGCACGAATTTCGTGCACCGGGCCTCTAGTATATATATATATAGGGTTTAGTACTATGCACAGTTTTAGACATCTACTGGGGGTCTTGGAACGGATCCCCCATGGATAAGGGAGGACTACTGTATACTTACATGTTTTATCAGTTACCATGATTTTGTCTTTAATGCTGCCCTGTATCTAATAGGTACTGTATAAATCTGCGGCTGTACTTTTTGTTTCTCTTACTGACTGATGTTCATTGTATTATATTCAGATTGTTGTTGCTATCACTTGGTTTATGCAAATCTAAATAGGGAATAGGGTCTCAGATTCTCTTCTGTGGTCATTTTGTTAATTGGTTTATTTAAATTCTGGCTGACAACTTAATATTTAATTGATCCAGGGCCCTTAAAAGTGCTCAGATTGAGAAGATGTATGTGTGGGTACTTTCTAAAATAGTTAATTTTCTCTGTAAACTTAAAACTATTCTAAAAAAGAAAATCAATTAGTTGTATTTTTAAAGTTCTCAGAGCCAAAACATTTGTCTGAACAAAGAAAGGGATTAGAAAATATACGTAAATTTGACAATTATTGGAGAAACATAAATATGCGGGATGTGCAAGGTGTTTTTTCAGTCGCTGTTCATTTATCCTTCCAAACACCAGCAGATGCATGATTTAGCATTTGCCCGCCCCTCTGGCTCCGGGGACTGTGGAGTTTTGTGTATGGAGTCCTTGCAGCAGAGAACTCTGTCATTGTTCTGAGCAGCTGGGAATGGAGTGCAGCTCATTAAGACGGGAGATGTTATCCAAGCCTCCCCTGGCATCCAAGAGCAGCCACTGTGCTTTGCTTCCCCAGATCTAAAGTATCCATTCAGTTACCACCTAGTGTTCGCTTTGCTTTTATTGAAAACCTCTGTTGGCCCCATTGCCTCTTTGAATGATGTGCACCGGTTCTACCAGCTGTTCCCTTGTTCTCTTCTCCCTCTTCTTTGGCTTTTTATTAGGTTTATGGTGTTTGGAATGCCTTTTATTTCAGAAAATAAAACCACAGTGTAATTAGTACATATCACTTGTTTATGTAACTAGAAGGATATTAAGAACAGATTTCCACAAGTAAATCGCCTTTCAGACATCTCTGCCCACCTGGCGATAAAAGCAACTTTGATGGGGAGGGGCTTGCTTCTCAGGGGAGGGAGCGTACTTTGGAGTCCTTATTTTGTGTCAGGTGCTTCACTTATGTTACTTTATTTCAGGGGTGGGGAGCCCTTTTTCTGCCAAGGGCCACTTGGATATTTATAACATCATTCATGGGCCATACAAAATTATCAACTTAAAAATTAGCCTGCTCTATTTGGTCAAACATTTAATTAACTCACCCCTGAAGCCTTGGCAGGGCCCGACCAAAGGATTTCTTGGGCCTTACCTTATACAGCCCACAGGCTGCATGTTCCCTACCCCTGGTTTTTGATTGTGGTAATGAAATCGAGGAGGTGTAAGTATTATCATCCCATTTTGTAGATGGGACCCCGAGCAAGAGAGAGACCAGATAACTCAATAGTAAGTTGTGGAGCAGGGATTCAAATCTGTGCCTTTCTGATTCTCGAATCTGTACAACTTATGCTACCTTTCGGTGAGTTGTACATGAATTCAAATGCCCATGCTCATTTTCATGTGGCATCATAGTCTACTTATGAGGCATGATTATTCTGAACAAAAAGAAAGACAACTAGAGAAATCATGTTAAAAATACCATTTTTATCTGGAGCTCCAGATGCATACCCATGTCATCATTTTTCTACTTGGAGAATTATTTCATCTTTCTAATGAAATAGGCAGAGATGATCAGAAATAGCAATCTGGAGCTTCATTTGCAATTGGAGAAACATCTCAAGCTTTCTAACATATATTGGGAGTTTACAATATGCCAGCCATGTCCATGCGTTATTTCATTTAACCCTGTAGAAAGTGTAGGAATAGAGGTAGGAAATGTCATCCAGAACACTATGAGCCATAAAGAAAAGAAGGACATCTTACCTTTTGTGACAGCATGGATGGAGAATATTATGTTAAGTGAATAAGCCAGTCAGAGAAAGACAAGTACCATATGATTTCACTTATATGTGGAATCTAATGAACAAAATAAACAAAAGAAACAGACTCGTAGATACAGAGAACAGACTGACAGCTGTCAGATTGGAGGGGAATTAGGGGACTGGGTGAAAAAGGTAAAGGGATTAAGCAAACAAACAAAAACCCCCTCATAGACACAGATCACAGTATGGTGATTACCAAGGGAAAGGGGAGTGGAGGGAGGTAGAAGAGGTAGAGGGGATAAATGGTGATGGAAGGAGATTTGACCTATGGTGGTCAACACACAATGCAAGATATAGAATAATAGAATTGTACACCTGAAAGAGTCCTGGTTGGGTGGCTCAGTTGGAGTGTTCACCGAAAAGGTTGCTGGTTTGATTCCGGTCAGGGCACATACCTAGGTTTTGGGTTCGATCCTTGGGGTGTGTATCGGAGGCAACTGATGTTTCTCTCTCTTTCTCCCTCCCTCCCTCCCCACTTCCTCTTTCTAAAATCAATAGACCGTATGAGGTCCAGAGCAGTTGAAACATATGCCGAAGGTCACACATGCAAAGGCATACAGTCCAGGCAAGAGCTGCTGTCAGACCCCAGATCTCGGGCAGGTTAAAACATGGGGGTGCTGGGATATTGTAGCCTAAAAAAGAGATAAATTGTTTGACCAACTGGTCATTTTCTTTTCTATAAACCAAATAGAAATATTAAGAAAATTCGGGTATACTTATTTATCCCTCCTTAAATACTAATCTCCTAAAGAGAAGTTAAACCTGCAAATTTACTTTGTATACTTTGGATTAATCCATGGCAGTTGGTTATAAGATTTCTGAGTCACTCTAGTTGGGTCCAAATGGAAGGATCTGGGGGTTTTGAGAATAAAATGGTCTAAAGCAGTGACAGAGAAAGGCTAGAGGTGACACGTATACAGCTTGTCATAGGAAAGAGGTGAAGGGTGTGAATCGGATTCACTTTCCGTACCAAGGCCCCTGCGAGGAAGGGACAAACACTGCCAGGAGTCTGGGCATATTAACTGCATAACCTTGAGCATAGTGAGGGTCTCACCCTAATCTTTCTCCTGGTTAAAGACAGGAGGCATTTCTGACAGCCTGGGAAGACTCAGGGAGACAGGGCCTGCAAGAGACTGTCCTCATTAAACATTTGGGGGTGGTAATAGATACCTTTAATATACATGTTTTCTGTAGCAAAGCTAACTAAGGACAAAAACTTTCCAGTGAGGAAAAGGTTTTAATTCAAATTAATAGTATGGTAATTATTATCCTTTAAAATATTGCTGGTATTACATTTACATGCAAAGGTACCTTTATTTTATTTTGTTCACTGTGAATGCACTCCTTGTCTTTCCTAGGTTAACTCGTGACCACATACCCGTGCCGTTGCTGTTCTGTGAAATCTAACCACGTTGGACAGTGTCCATGCTTCTTTAATTAGTTTTAATATAATAAACCATTTTATGTTTAGCATTTTAGATTTACAGTATAGTCTCCTTGGCTTCTAACTGCAGACTCATTAACTGAATTTATAGTCTATTGTTAAATTTTGTCAAGTAGGTGAAAGCTGGAGAGGAGACAGTGGGATATTGTAATAAAACCAGGAGAGACTGGGCCAGTGGCACTACCACTTTCTTCTGTGAGACCCAGGACTTGGGGATTTTGGTGTGCCTAAGTATAAATTGGCCACTTCTGCTCTGAAGTTTGGAAACCACGTTTGATTTTGAACATTAGCAGAAGAAAATAAAAATTATTTACTTCAGTATAAATTTGTTTGGAGGCATCTGTAATTGGCTTATTTAGAAGCAATAAGTAATTCAGATAATTTCATAAAATTTACTTTTGAGAAGGAATTCTAATAAAGTATAATTTAGACAATTATATTATACATCAGAAAAGACTATTAAACAGGGAGTGATGTTACTATAAATGGTTAGAGTTTAAAATGAAAGATTCTCTCTGCATATAGTCTGTTCTCTGAGATTTCAAGGAGAAAATTACATGGATGGAGTATGACCCAGAAACATCCCTGTCAATAATTGCTACTGGGAATGCAGTCCTTCAAGATTTGCCTATGTTGATTGACTTTCACTATCTGATTACAGAAGCTTCCAGCAGTGTATCTTATCTTTGATCTCTTTTGTTACCTCCTCACAGAAATGTTTGTAAAATGTCTGGTTTATCTATAGATTTTTGGATTCTTAGCAGGCCACTTAACTATTTCTTTCCTTTTTTTAAATTCTCACCCGAGGATATTTTTTGTCATTGATTTCTTTTCTTTTTTCTTTCCTTTCTTTTTCTTTTTCTTTTTTTAAGAGAGAATGGAGTGGAGGGTGGAAGTGGGGGCGGAGACAGAGAGACATCGATGTGAGAGAAATTCATCAATTGGTTGCCTCCTGTTCACACCCCCACTGGGCCAGGGATTGAGACTGCAACCGAAGTACTTGCTCTTGAACAGGAATCAAACCCGCAGAGGGCGACGCTCCAACCACTGAGCAAAACAGGCCAGGGCAACTATTTCTGTTTAGTGTTTTCTAAGTAGAATGTTTCCATTGATAGCAATATTAGCATTATATAAAACCTGCATTAAAATTTGCTAGACTTTGGGTACTAGTATTTTTGGCATATAACATATTTTCTTATTTATTCTTTGTAGAACCCCATATACATGAATATTTGTGTGACATACTTCTTGGTCTTGAGTGCTAGAATGAGGGCCAATGCTACCAAGACATTGTAGCTTGTGGATGCCAACCATTTTAGAAGGACTCATTGGCGCTGGTTATGTTTTGAGTAAATCTGTTTTAGGAATTAAATTCAATACTGGTAACATGACAGTCTGATCACTTTATTTAGAATTTAACTGTGACAGAATGTATTAATGTTCCTTTATTTAAAAAAGAGACATTATCCTGTTCTCTCTAGTGCTGAGGGTAGCCTTACAGTGTGGATTATTTAAGGTCAGCTTCTTGCCAGCTGACTATGACATCTCCACATAGATTTTCTGGGTTTTATTTTTGAAACTCTACTATGCTGCTAGAAACATAAGTGACTGGACTAAGACGACTGTGTTGGAAAATAGACATACGTTAACAGCTTCTTCCGTTTTTCAGGAGTGCATTTTTACTCTTATAAACCCAGGTCAGTGGCTCTTCTGTTCTCCTCGTGTTAATATACTGAATTTGGCCCCAATGGCATGGGAGCGGATGGTGAGAAAAGGGAAGGTTAGGATGGTGAGGAAATTACACCTAACTCCGAGTCTGTGAGAATGAGAAATGCGAGAAGTCCACATGGCACTTGGGAAGGCTTTTCCTCAATCAGCCGACCAGAGAATTTTATTTCAGCTGATAAGCATGTGGATTGTGTTTCTGGTGTGCCCTGTGTTTTCATACTGAAACCATACCCTCTACCTTTTGACATGTTGTTTTGCTTAGCACTTGGGTTGCACGTATCCATGTTTCTATTGACATTTTTGATTTAGTGCAGGATTTGAACAATGACTGCCTACATTTTAAACGATGTCACATTGTGATGTCTGTTTGCTCTAATTTATGTGTAATCAGTAAACATGCGTTTTGAGTGTTTCCTTTCTGATTCAGAGTGCACGTTTCTTGCAGTTGCTTTCAAAGCCCCTTCGTTTTGTCCTGGGCTGAAGAACCTCCGCCAATTTTAATCAGCCTGAGCTGTCATTCTGTTCATCACTGTCACATTAACATCATTCCTGTTCATCACTGTCACATTAGCAGCAAATCTGAACTTGCTGATTGGTAAAGTGGATGGAAATCACAGCTCTGTGTGTGTCCAAATAGCTTCTCATCAGCAAGGCTTGTGATGGGGTCTGATGGTTTAATGCAGGCCTTAATCAAGGGCCAGGGATGTTTTCTCTGCAGTTTAACCTAGATGCATTGAATTACATTAACATGTATATACACTGGCGTGCGCACACACAGAAGTGTATGACATCAATGTTCAAAGTCAATCAGGCCAAATCAAACAAAGGACGGAAATATATGGCTGAGGATGGCTTCTCTGGTGATTGCAAGTCAGCAAACATAGCATGTTTACCTTTGGACTTGTTGAGTTACTCATATTCAATGGAAGAATGATTGATTGAAAATATATTGTCTTTGGGACATAAACGGAAAAACTGTGGGGTAAATGGGATAAATTTATGTTCAGAGCTGACATTATCCCAAGTGTGGATGGTTGCTTACTTCTCAGTGGCACTTGTGTGGATGTGTGAACACACATTTGAATTCTTGTGCTAATGAGGCAGAAAACTAAAGGGCATAGGAGTCATTACGTGAAAGGGGCGGTCCATACATTATGTAACATCTCAACTTGAGCACACGAAATAACATTTATTTTTTTTTTAAACAACCTTTTTGTGCGTCAGTTAAACTCAAGTACTGGATATTTGGGCATGCATTTTTGCTTGGGGATGTGGGTGTCATCCTGACTTTATTGATGAAGTCCAGTCCGGAGCAGGTAAGCGACTTGACCAAAGTCATGACTCTCTATAGTAAAAGCTGGGCCTTCTGACTCCAGAGGTGGTAACTTTGTCTTTTAATGACATAACAGCTGTCCTCTTTGGTGCCTAACACGATGCTTGATAATTATGATCAGGATTTCATTTTTGAAAAAAAAATTCCTCTTACCTTGATGCTTATAACCTTATCTGAGCGACCGCAGCCATTGTGAACCCTAACTTCACTTCGGATTAATAGTAGCATTGGGAACACTGCAGAAAGCAAGGCTCATACCAAAGTTCACACCGAACAGCGTTCTCCGAGAGACCGGCAGGATTTGCATTCAAACTAAGGACTGCATGAGGGTCAGGACTCTGGTGTGAGTTTATAGAAACCAATAGGAGGCACATTTTAAAGTGATATCAATTCTTTGATTTGATTAAAAATTGTTTTCATCTTGGAGATTTTGATTTTCTGTTATAGACTTTAGCCTTAGAATCATATGTATCTACCCTCCAAACACGTTGCCATTTTCTTTCTACTAAAACTAGTGGGTAGTGGGCGCATGTTCACGTATGTCCAGCACATTTTGTTGCTGTTATAAACTGAATGAACATACTCATTTTCTTCCAAGATTTCTATTACTAATATATCATCTCTTTCTTTTGTAATGGCTCAGACTGATAGAGTGTTAGGTATCACATTTATTTTTCTTATCTTTTATGTCAGACTGGATGTCTTACTTTGCTCCTATTCTGAGTCTAGTAAGTTTTGTCCAGAAATAGGAAAGAGTGTAGGCTTTTGAGATGAAGATTCTTGTTTCTCCAGTTGCTTGCTTTTTGAGTTGCTAAGCTTTCTGCAGCCACCTTATCCTGATCTGTAATGATTGGGATTAGTCACGTTATTGTGAGGATTAAATAGGGCCACTGAAGAGATGGCTGCCATAATCCCAAAGAACAGGTGTTCAATAATTAATTCTCTCCTATATGCAGTATTGTTTCTTGTACTTTTACATCGTTCTCCTCCTCTACCTCCCCCCTCCATTCTGCTCTTCTTGTCTTTCTCTGTTTATAATCCCAAGGTCTTAGTGATGCTTATGAGATCACACTGAATTCACTTTGAAGATTACTTTGACCCTGCTCTGGTCATTAGTGTTAGACAAACAGGGTCATCAGTGTTATTTCTAACCAGTCTCATTATTTCAGCAAAATATTACTAGATACAATCGTCACCATACTATTTTTCCCAGTCATACCTGTTGTGTCTCGTTGCCTATTTTCTCTGGGCTTGATTCTTTCTGTCAGTCCATTTTAAAACTCTCCTGATCAAGTTGATGGACTTTCTGCCCATCATGTCTATCTCCGCGTAGGGATAGGTATGGTGTGAATAGCAGGCTCGACACAGCAGTGGTGCAGACAAGAGAGCATTTAATTCTATCACTTCAAAGTCTTGCAGCCAAGTCCTGGTATGCTGGCTTTGATCCATGGCATCCACAATGACCCAGGCTCCTTTTTTCTTAATGTTTCATCCTGTGTGTGCTGCATTCCCAAGGTCTCCATCTACATGTTCGTCAGCAGGAAGTAGGCAGGGGCAGAGTAGGACACATGCCTCTCCCTGGAAGCTGCCCACACTGGCCTCCCCTTCCATTTTTCCTTGGCCAGAACGTAGTGATGTGCCCGTAACGAGCTGAAAGGAAGACTCAGAAACGTGGTCTGTTTGAATCATTTCCTGTGCTGGGAAGGAGGAGAGATGGATATTTGAGGGAAAATAGCAATTTATGTGAGCTATGCTATAGCCTTACCTAAAGTGTCAGAAAATCAAATTCTTTTCTTTTACACCATTTATGTAGCTACTTACTTACTTCTTGTACCATACTTTTTTTTTTTAAGTCTACACTATTATGGAAATAGAGAGAATATCACTTACACTCTATTTTGTTCATTTTCTTGCCAAGAAAAGATGGTCTGCTAGTTAGGTGCTTTGTTCAGCATGAATCAGCTGCCATGATCACTGGCTGCACACTGAGCAGGGGAACCTAGCAGTGCCATGTGGGATAGTTGTCTGCACATTGCTCTGAAGGCAGCCCAACATGTGGATTTTAATATTGTCTTAAACCAGCCTAATGGTAGAGCCCTCTTCAGTTTGTTTTAATGCAAGCATCTGTGGAAACAGAGTTCATGTTTAAGGTTATCAGTAGCAAGTGTAATCATGAACTATATTGAAGATGTAACTGAAAAGTTTTACACATTGATCACAATAGCACATACTTTTGGTTCCTTTTTTTTTTTTTAATTAATAAACTAGTGGCCCTGTGCACGAATTCATGCACATTGAAAGGAAATTAATTAGAAAAAGTATTTTAATATCGCTATTCGCCCTTTCTCTGTAATAGACATGTCAACAAAATTCACGATCGACAATGACAGATCAAAACACATGCGTGTGACTGGCACCAGTGAGAGCTTTTTATGTATCGTGCATGCGCAAGTCAACTTAGCCTTTTATAGATATAGAATAAACTTGCTTAATTAGACCTGCTTTCTGATTTATCCAAACTTTTTCCAGCCCAGTGAAGCACCCCAACTTCTTTTTCAGGTAATTGTCGGCAACACAGCAGTAAATATCAACCCGAAGCAGGTTATTATTGTAGATCACGCAGGGAGAACAAAGGATAAAATATTTAACTGCAGCAGTGTTTGACTATATTCTGTGCAGTGAGAAAACCTGAAGTCATTTTCAAGGTCCACCATTTCTTTCTTCTTTTTAGTCGGGTCAAGTTTCTAAGCATTTTAAATCTCCATTTTCCAACTAATGAAAAGAAAATAGGATTCTACTGCGTCTCCTTTCTACCTACTCCAGGAATTCTGTGAGGATCAAATGAGATGACGCACAGGAAAATGCTTCACAGGCATTTGGTTAAAGTGTAAAATGTTTGCACCTGGCTATAAAGCAAGTCATGTTCCTGGGCTGAAGAAACTGCAAGGGGGCTAGTTGTCACTAGGGAGAGGAAGCCAGGCATTGCTACATGACGTCATTACCTGGCACCCACAGCGACCATTTCTGGGCGGGGCTTGGCTATGGGCTGCATTTTGCGCCATGGGGTCTCAGCAGCATTGGCTGTGATTTGGTGGGCGGCTGCTGCTCTGGGATGGTGGCAGGGCCTGTGTCCCATTTGGGGGAAGCGGAGTGTTGCTTTGTAGGTGCCAGGTCCGCAGTGCCATTTCTCTGCGCGTGTCACAGCAGCTCCGGCATTGAGTGTCTGCCCCCTAGTGGTCAGTGCACGTCATAGCAACCAGTCAGAAGGTGGGAAGGATACTTAGCATATTAGCCATTTATATAGATATTTCCTTTCTTCAGTAGCAACAACTACAAGAACTTTCTCTGCTTTTTAAATATGCTATACTAGAGGCCCGGTGCATGAAATTCATGCACAGGTAGGGTCCCTAGGCCTGGCTGATGATCAGGGACAATTGAGGCCTTCTTGCTGCTGGCTGGGGCCTTCCTTTGTTCTGCATCGCCCCCTTGTGGTCAGCACACATCATAGCGAGCGATCGAACTCCCGGTCTCCCAGTCAAACTCCCGAGGGGACACTTTGCATATTAGCCTTTTATATATATAGATTGTGATTGACAAATATATGAAGTCATAAGAGTAGTTTTATTTTAATAAGTGAGGCAACTGGGTTCAGAGGTTGGGCAATTGGGTAACTTGTGCAAGGTCTTATAACCAGCAAGCAGCAGATCTGACTCAAATCTGGATCTCCTGAATCTACCAAAATGTTCAGCTAGAATAGAGTTGTTTTCTTTAAAAATTAATTTGTTTTCCAATTCCAGTTGACATACAATATTATATTAGTTTCAGGTGTACAACAATGATTAGGCATTTATATACCTTACAAAGTGATCACCCCAATTAGTCTAGTACCCCTTGGACACATATATAATTACAATATTACTGCTGTGCTTTTTACCTCTGAAACCATTTTTGTAAGTGGTAATTTGTACCTCTTAATCCCTTTCCTGTTTTCACCACCCCCATTACCCCCTCCCATCTGGTGGCCATCAATTTGTTCTCTATATCTATGAGTTTGTTTCTGTCTTGTTTGTTTATTTTGTTTTTTAGATTCCATATATAAGTCAAATCACATTTGACTTTGCATGATCTATTATTTCACTTATCACAATACCCTATAGGTTCATCCATGTAGTTGCAAATGGCAAGATTTCCTTATTTTTATAGCTGAGTAATATTCCATTGTATATATGTACCACATTTTCTTTATGTATCTATTGATGGTC
The DNA here is from genome assembly GCF_951640355.1 of Cnephaeus nilssonii. Lineage (NCBI taxonomy): Eukaryota > Metazoa > Chordata > Mammalia > Chiroptera > Vespertilionidae > Cnephaeus > Cnephaeus nilssonii. Next base: position 58,518,027 of record NC_137083.1, on the reverse strand, counting down.
ACATAGTTTGCTTCCATATCTTGGCTATTGTAAATAACGCTGCCATGACCATAAGGGTGCAGATAATTTTCAAATTAAATTGCTTTTTTTTAAAATGTATTTTATTCATTTTTTACAGAGAGGAAGGGAGAGGGATAGAGAGCTAGAAACATCAATGAGAGAGAAACATCGATCAGCTGCCTCCTGCACACCCCCAACTGGGATGTGCCCACAACCAAGGTACATGCCTTTGACTGGAATCAAACCCGGGACCCTTCAGTCCGCAGGCCGACGCTCTATCCATTGAGCCAAACCGGTCAGGGCTGAATTGCTTTTTATTTGCCGTTAAACAACTTCTCTTCACCCATAGCAAATATCTCCTTTCTCTTTCATAAAATCTCTTCTCCTTAGTCCTTTTATGATTGAATTTGTAATGTATATTAAAAATTGTGTACATGCTCTCAAGGAACTTAAAATTTCTTCAGGGATATATAATATATGCATGAGGAGAGGGTCACATTGCTGCACCTGTCTTAGTGTAATCACTGTGTATTTTTTTTTTCCTTCTTTTAGTGTCCTTTATCCAGTACATTTTTAGTACAAACTGATAGTGATCTGTCATTCTATATTCTGGGAATATTTACTTGTTTGTCCTTAATTTTTACCCATGTACTTTGTATCTATGGTATGCTTACGTATCTGCTTTATTCCATTACTTCTAGAAAGAACCATTTTATATTTACACACACACACACCATCATCTTATCATTACAAGGAGTGGGACAGAGGCAGTGGCAGTGCCCTCCTCCTGCATGGAAATGGGGATAACATTTTTCTTTATTCTATCCTACTTCAAGCACAGTTATGCTTTGATTAGGTAAGAGATATGTTTTCTTTTATTGTCATCAGCTGGTGTCTGACACAAATAGCCATCTCTTCTTATTGCAGTTTGTGCTTAACCTTCCCTCCCAGGCTATAGTTTTCCATTTTGCATAAGTGCCAATATGTAAACAAACTCAAATTGTAAACTCAGGAACCAGCTTCTGTTGGTAAGTGATGTAACTGAGTTTGTATCTGCCTTCAATTCCTTGCTGATTTAAGTGAAGACAGGCTATCTTCATACCTGCTAATCAAGAACAGGGAAAGCCATTTGTCTTAGACATAGCTTATCTCTAAACACTAAGCTAATATGCATGTAGGTTGTGATGATTCAGTATTGTGGAGTTTCTTCTTGTGTGACACAGCAGTTTTCAAGTATAGGAAAGAAATTTTAATATAGATTATTTTTTTAAAAGATATTTAAAAAATATGTTCTTATTGATTGCAGAGAGAGGAAGGGAGAGGGAGAGAGAGATAGACACATCAATGATGAGAGAGAATCATTGATCGGATGCCTCCTGCACAGCCCCTACTGGGGATTGAGCCCACAACCCAGGTATGTGCCCTGACTGGGAATCGGACCTTGACCTTCTGGTTCATCGGTCAAAGCTCAACCACTGAGCAACACCAGCCAGCCTTAATATGGTTTTTGTAAGCATTAAACCTTTCTCCAGATCCCATTATGGATATAACTTGAAGTTTGAGTTGTCCTTCTGGATGAAGTTCATTGCTTTATGAATTTTATGAATTCCTGGACCTGAGAATTTGTAGACTCTCTCCCAGAAAACTCTAAGGAGGCATGCTGAGGGGTTCATCTGCTTTAGAGATAATGGGTTTGCTGTAGATAATCTCTCAGAATCCCTTCTTGCTTTATGATTCTTTGATAAGCCATTCTGTAATTCAGGTATATAAAAATCCACCACCAGCAACTCCAAACCCTGGGAGGAATGGTGGGCTATTTCCTGTTGGTAGTTTTGAGCACTTCAGAAGGAAAGCATTAGATAAACATATGGCATTTTTGTTATTACTATTGCCATTACTTGTTATCATTTTTGTAGCACCTGCCTCACTAATGCAATTGCTTATAGGAGCTGCAATTTTATTCCTTATGGCCACTTTTTGTCATTATGTAATCTGTGGTAAACCACATACCACCTAAATGTTGCCATTTCTTTTTTTTCCTTCGAACTCCAGCCCTAGAATACTGTTTCTGTCCCATTTGTCAATGAGCTACTAATGGAAATTTCTCAGAAACATATGGTATTGGGTGCTCAGGAAAAGAAACAGTAAAAATCAGTGTAACTCCAACTGGTTACCTCAATTATTACCTTAGAATACTATTAAAAGAACATTAATAAGTTTTCCATGCATGGCTTCATTTTTATAACCAATTGCTAAATGGTAAGTTGCCTTTTTATTTACTTTCAAATTTACAAACATAATTTGCAAATCTGTGCTTTAATTTGCTACTGCATCTCTCTCTCTCTCTCTCTCTCTCTCTCTCTCTATATATATATATATATATATATATATATATATATATATATATATATGTGTGTTTTTCTAGTAAATTGCCATTTCTTCCTCTTCAAAGCTTTGGGTCTCTTTCTGAGAAATTTCTGCCAGCAGTTATCAATTCGCAGGTTGTGTAACAATACACTGAACTACTAGAGTGTCCATTTCACTTGCAAACCTAATAGTTTTCCATGATAAAGTAGACTTCGTTGCAGAGATATGTTTGTTTATTCTTTATTTACTTCTCATCAAAAAACTTTTTTTCTCTTCATCAAAACACTTTCAAAAATATTTTTATTTCAATTGTAGGATTTTTACATAGAGAAACAAAGTACTTCTTGCTAGCTGTTTCCCTTTGCTGACATTAGGAGCAGTTGTATTTTTAATTCTGGGAACATGAAAGTTTTCAACATGAAAATAGGTGACAATAAGATAGATCGTGAATATTTTGAATATTTATGTCTGTATGAAGCAATTAGATTTAATTAAGCTAACTCTAGTCATTTTGTTTTTGTTTTTTTCTTTACTGGAAATGATTTTCTCCATGTTTTCAAACAATTTAAGAATTTGTGCTCTAAACAGGAAGCGTCAAGTTAGGTGTGCGGTCTCTGAGAATCTATGCCGAATGGCACTCAGATTAATTTTCATGTCTGAATGTCCATCCCTGTTACCTACTGCATTTTTTAGCATCACTGCTTAGCATCTCCCTGATACCATTGAAAGCTGTTGACCATACACAGTTGGGTACCCCATAAATAGTTCCCTTTAGGGTGAATCATGCACGCAGGTGTATTTGTATTTTAAAGATAAATAAATTCTTATCTGTGTACTTGGGCCTCTATGTGGTATACATTTTAGCTGTATGATAAAGTAGAAAATTCCAGGCAGTGTTGGGAGTATTTGGGAGGCAGAGGAGTCTTGCCGAGGTGCTGTGTGCATTGTTTGTGCGGGTTGACCAGTGTTTGTGTGGGTTGACACAGGCTTGTCTGTCTCGTGGGAGACTGAGAGGTCCTGAACTCTCTTACTAGTCTGTTTCTTTTGTTGTACACAGGATAAGTGCATTTTGTAAACGTATTTTTAAAAATTATTTTGAAGTAACATGTCACTTGGAGAATGCACATTTATTTATTTTTATTGATATATCTATATATATAAAAGGCTAATATGCAAAGTGTTCCCTCAGGAGTTCTACTGGGAAACCGGGAGTTCGATCACTCACTATGACGTGCACTGACCACCAGGGGGCAGCACGGAATGAAGGGAGGCCCTGGCCAGCAGTCAGAAGGCCCCAATCGACCTTGATCACCAGCCAGGCCTAGGGACCCTACTCGTGCACTAATTTCGTGCACCAGGCTTCTAGTAATTTCATTTAACTTATGTATGTTAAAGGTGTGCAATGTGTTGATTTAATACACTTATATATTGCAATATATAACATTAGCTAATAGTTCTATTGTGTCACATAATTATCATTTCTTTTTTTGTGGCAACAACAATTAAGATCTTGTCGTAGCATCTTTGAAGTTTATGATACAATATTGTTGACTAAAATCACTGTCCCTTAAATCTCCAGGACTTATTTATCTACTAGCTCCTGATTTGTAGCTTTAAATAACATCTCCTTTACTTCCCTACCCCCAAGGCCCTGGTAACAACAGTTCTACTCTCTGTTTTTCCAGTTCAGCTTTTTAGATTCCATATATAAGTGATATCACACAGTGTTTGTCTTTCTCAGTTTGACATTGCACTCAGCATAGTGTCCTCAAAGTCCATGTTGTTGCAAGTGACAGGAATTCCTTCTTTATCATGACTGAGTAACATTCCTGTGTGTGTGTGTGTGTGTGTGTGTGTGTGTGTGTGTGTGTGTGTGTGACAACTTCTTTACCCAGTCATCTGTTGATGGATACGTAGGCTGTTTCCATATCTTGGCCATTGTGAATTAGGCTGCAATGCACATGGAACATAGATATCTCTTCAATATCCTGTTTTCATCTCTTTTTATATATACTCAGAAGTGAAATTGTTGGATTATATGTTAGTTCTATTTTTAATTTTTAAGGAGCAGCAATTTACATTCCAACCAACAGTGAGCAATGGTACTCTTTTCTCCACATACTTGACAATGCTTATCTCATCTTCAGAACTCCCATTTAAAGCTATAATGTCCACAGAATGATTTGAAATGATTTGAAAGTAATTTTAATGAATGGCATCAAATTCTATAGTTGATTATCAGTATCATTTTTATTTTTCTGTATATTTAGGAAAACTTGAATTATTCTTTCCAAACTCATGGATAGATTCAGAATTAAAACTTAGAGATTAACATATTAATAATATTAAATGTGTTTAGACTAGAAATATGCCAATTGAGAGCCATAAGATAACCATAGTTATCAAAATAATTTTTTGCTTATTTTTAGTTAGACCACAAGCATAATGGCTTAAGAGTTTTAGAAAACTTGAGCTTTTTGGATTTGTTCTTGAACTCTTGGTTGGCTTTGCACTTTATGTTTTTGGTATTTAGTTCCCTTTTGTAATGATTTAAAAAGGCAATCATATATATTTTTTATAGCTCTTCAAAATCCACTTTGTATCTAAATAGAGTACCCACACATAATCTCTATAGCCTAAGATTTTCCCCAAAGGCAGATTTTTATGTTTCTACCTAATTTATTTTTGTTTAATTCAATATTATTTTGGAATCTCAGTAGATTACCTGGAGTCTCCAGATATAATTTAATTACTTCTATCTACTCCTTTCAAGCTGTTATTTAGTTGATCTTCCCTCATGTTGGGTTTCAGAGGAGTACTTTTTTACTTTCCACATCTGATGGTTATTCCGGGGGCAGGTTCCTTTCTTCATTTACCTGTTTCCTTAATTCCCAGTTTGGCTTGAGTTGCTCACTTGAGCAGCATCACCTATCCTTCATACAATGAGCTTTCATATATTTAATAACAATGATTAGGTTATCCATGTGCTGTCTTTTCCTGCAGGCACAGGGACCCCCGTTCCTTTCATCTTTATTTCTATTCTGCTCCTATCCAGGCTTTGGTAATTTTAGTAGCTTCTTCTAGATCTTCGTAGAAAAGAAGGTGAGATTATAAAGTGAACCCTCTGCAGGGAGTGTGCTTGTTGTTATCCTCTGTATCAGGCAGATTCTTTGAGAGCCTCAAACTGGCGCCTCCATGGGAACATTTATTATTTGTTCAAATATGGCCATAAAAATTGACTTTGCAATCATATTGAGTCATCTTGACAGTCCTGTGAGTGACAGAAACTAATCTTATCTGCTGGCTAGCATTTTAAAAATGATAAATGGACCCTCAGTCTTTAGTTAGCCTGCAAATTAAATTAGGTTTATTTTATTTCTCCAAGAAATATCATTACATAGAAAATTTTGAATTATACCTTTCCAAACAAAGTTAAATAGTAAAGGCTAGAGGCTACATTTTGATTACTATTATATACATATATTTTTGCTGGCTTTTTGCACCAAATAATGGTGCTTTTGAAAAAATGAATTTTTCCAGAAGACTATAAAAAATTCCTCATCATGAATACTTGCAATCTAACTAAAAAATTAAACCTAGGTAGACTGAAAAAAAATACATGTGTAAGATAAATTTTGCCAGATATTTGTACTTTGATTTTTTTTTTCATCTCTAAAATCAAATTTAAGTCTTAATAATCATAGCATGTCTAGGACTAATGTCTTCATGGTTTATCTGTCTTCCTCCCAGGCCTGTAATCATTAAAGATCAAGTTAAATTGAAGTTTAGGACAATTCCTCTTGTTAAGTGACTTTCATGGTCAGTTCCACCATTCATTTGTTTTCCCAGCAGGAAACTGATTTACCTTAATCTCCACGCAATTCTGTTATCTTTGGTTTGAGATTCTTTTCTTTGTCTATTAGGATTGAGGACTTTAGAACCCATTTTTATCAACTCCTATAACAAATTAAAATAGGTCACTTCACAGTTTTTAAGCCTTTTTCTTCTGCATTTTAACTGAAATTTCAGAACCTCAGTGCTGTCATTTTTTTCCTTTCTTCTGTTCTTGATCTCCAGGACCATGCCAATAAGTTCATTAGATGGTATTTTGTCAAATGTGAGCTTTATTCAAATCAGGGGAATTAAAGCATCAGTCTCCTTTCTGTTCCGTTTCTAAAGTAGCAGGATACTGTTGTGCTGGGTTATCTTCCCTTTTGTAGGTTTCTCTCCTTCTTTTTCCTGGTCACATGCTGCAGAGCTTTGTATCTTGAACATGAAATACTGAGATAAGGTGTGAATGAATGGGAGGGCAACTCTTTACCTTTTGCTCTGATTATTTTAACTCCATTTCATTTTGGAGTTTTAAAAGTCTAGGGATCTATAATTATGCTTGGTGTTTGAAAATTTGTAAGAAATTAAAAAGGTGACTTTACCATTTTTTTGTCTTTGTGGTAGTTATTTCTCTGCTAAATTCTCATAAATCCTATCTAATAAAGAGGGAATATGCTAATTGACCGTCACGCCCCCACAAAGATGGAGGCACCCACAGCCAATAAGGAGGGAATATGCTAATTGACTGCCATGCCCTCAAAGATGGCGGTGCTCACAGCCACAAGATGGCGGCACCCAGTCCCCTCAGCCCCGCCGGGGCGGCAGGCGCACGGCACAGCTGGGCCCGCCCCCAGGCGGGTCCGGCCACTCCGCGCGCCTGCCTCCGGAGTCCCCCAGTCCCCTCAGCCTCCCAGCTGCTCAGGGCTGGCCCGAGGCACAGGTGAACCTTGGATGGTGGCTGCCCAGCTGTCCAGGGCTGGCCCAAGGTGTAGGCAAGCCTCAGATGGCATCGGCCCAGCCGCCCAGGGCCGCCCGAGGCTCAGGTAACCAGGGCCAGCCGAGGCCTGCGCTGCCGGCAGTGGCAGCAGCAGAGGTGTGATGGGGGCGTCGCCTTCCCCTGATCGCCAGGTCACCTCCCACCCCTGAGGGCTCCCGGACTGTGAGAGGGGACAGGCTGGGCTGAGGGATCCCCCCTCCAGTGCATGAATTTTCATGCACTGGGCCTCTAGTTAGATATATACCCCCTCTTACTACACTTTAGGTTCAAGACTCTTGCTTTATGGAGAAAAAAATAAATAAAATAATGCTTCATTTGTTAGCACCTTTAAGAAATGAAGTGTCTCTTCATAGTTAATTTTCCAGCCACCCAAATCCTGCTTCTGGGACCATGGTGGTATTCAGTGGACTCGGTGTGAACTTTTGAGTCAAATCCAACTAAAAATCCTTGTCCCTCCAGTTTTTAGATGTTGAACCAGTTGTTAAATTTCTTTGAGCCTACATTTTCTCTTTTCTAAAGATGAACTTGAGTTAATACCTACTTCAGTAGTTTATTCTGAGAGTTAAATGTGTATAAAATACCTAACCAAAATAAAAGAACCACTTAGTACATACTAGTTTCTTTCCCTTCTCCCATTAAATATCATAACTTGATTTAACTTTCCTTTCTCTTATTTCTTCACATTCTCATAATCACCAAAATAACTTATATCCATGGATAATAGTGTGGTGAAGGCCTGCGTAGGGGGCGGGAGCAGAGTGGAGGAGGTTAATGGGAGCAAAAAAAGACATCTACAATAAAGATATATTTTAAAAAACAAACCCGAAAGCATTTAGATTTTACATTACAATAGTTTTCTATCTTTCATTTTTGCTATAGGTTCCCCTGTTCATCACTCACTCGGACTATTTTGACTACTCTCTCAATAATTCTTCAAGTAGGTTTTCAGCCCATAACTTAAACATACTGGTCCTAGTTTGACTTCATCTAACCTCAGAGAATGTCTAATCTCAGCTTCAGATGGCAAGCCATGTGATACATGGGGATGGCCAGCATGTTTGCACTGAGCCTTAACTTTTCTAGATGAAAACCCTTGGTTCCTAGTATGTATTTATGTGTTTCTAGTGCCTTAGACATTCTGATTGATATTCTTGACTGTTTCAGTGGGTTCAAATTGCTCTTTTAAAAAATGATATTCTTTACAGCTCTGATTTGACCTGTTCATAGGGAAATTGGATGATTTACTTCTCTTGTTCTAGATACTGTACATCTCTTAATGTAATATAGTATTTCTCTAAATATATTTTATAGCTAGTTACTCTGTTGCTTCATAGTGACTTATAAGGGTTCTTCACTGGTGCTATTTTAAAGCTACATTTGTCTGTTTTATTACTTTAAAGATCAAATTTACTGAGATATAATTTACATACAGTAAAATTTACTCTTATTAAATGGATTATTTGATGAGTTTTGACAAATGTATCCAGTCATGTAACCACATTTTATATGTACATTTCCCTCATTCCCTAAAGTTTCCTTGTGCTCCTTCATAGTCAGTCTCTGCCCCAACCCTGTTTCTGGCAACCTTTCTCTCCCTGTAAGAATGCCTTTTCTAGATACTATTCTATTCATACATGGCTGATTTTTCTGCTGTGTTATAGAAGTTGGTCTTTATTCTTTTAAATTTTGTTCATCTTAGCTTGGCTGCATAGCTCTAGACTAGCATAGTCATTTGGGATTCTAATTCTGTTTTCATTGTCTTCCCAATCTGATGACATGCAAAAATCTGATATGCATTTTGGCTGTGTTTTTCTTCCATGTTATTGGGGGCAGGTTTTGACCAAAAACAAGAGCAAACGGGGCAGAAAATTCTTGTTTGACCCTAGAGAAAATTCTCTAAGTTGACATTTATTCATTTATCAGTCTCCTTTGATGTTGTACTTTAATCCACCTAAGTATATTATTGCTCTGATTAAATTTATACACACATTTTAACCAAGGACAACATAAGGGATCTTGGCAGATACTTTGCTGAAGTCTGGAACAGTTTTCATCCTGAATTTTCATTACACAGTAGCCTAGTAACCTTTTCTGCCTACTAACATGACTTTGAAATTACCATGTGGAGCATTGTTTGTTAAAATTCACGTTTCTCTTGGTCACTTCTGTTCCTTGACAGTTTTAATTTTGAAATTTATATGCATTTTACTTTCCATTAGCTGTAATTGGTAAGCAACTAGTGAATTTTGTTTCTCAACTGACTTTTTCTTATGAATCAAAACTCTTATGATATTGTAAGACTTTTTATAGTTGAAGTAAAGCCATGATTTTTTTTATGAAACAATCCTACACTGTTAGGGAAGAAATGCTATGTAATAAATAATTTATGATATACAAATAAGCTTTGTGAGGACAGGCACCATCTCGCTTGTGTCCCACTGTGACCCCAGCATCAAGCAGGATGCCTTACCTTCAGTATGTGTTCCCTAAATAAGAACCTTCTACTCTAGCTGCAGCCCTTTCATAGCAGAATATATTGTGTTCAGTTGTATTAAATATCAGTCCCTGTGTAGGCTTGTTTTATTATATATTTATAGTCATCAATTATAATAACAGTTATTGTTCTTGCATGAATTTAAATAAAGCTTTTTAAAAAATATAGTTCCATGTTTGAGACTAAAATGTATATCTCTGAGCAAATACAGCATTTATTGACATCTAGCTTTTCTTCAAGAGTAATGACCTTTTACTGTTTTTCCTTACCACCAGCATTATCATTAGTGAAAGGCATTTTGCACTTTATCACCCATTTTTATGAATAAAAGAAAAGAATGCATATGCACTCAAACCTAAGTGCGGTCCAATTGTATGAGGGCTGCCTAATGTTTCCTAACATGCAAGTGAGGGCTTGGTGCCATTTTCCAAAATCTTACCTTGTCAACTTAGGTAGGCTACAGCCCCTAGTTATGCAACAAAACACTAATGTAGGTGTTGCTCGGAAGGTATTTTGTTGTTAGGATTCAAGTCCACAACCCATTGACTTTAAGTATAGGAGGTTTTCTTAGACAGTCTGGGTGGGCTGCTTCAACCAGCAAAGGCCTTCGGAGCAGAGCTGCTCTGAGGAAGAAATTCTGTCCAAATAGGGCAGGCTCACGCCCGAGAGTAGAGCCGGCCCTATTTGGATTTGCCTAGCCAGCCCCCAATTCCTTGTAGAATCTTAAGATGTATCTCCTATTGGTTGTGTTTGTCTGATTAAACCAGAATTGACACATTAGCCTATCAGAGAGGTGATTCCTGATAATGAACAGGTTCCTAATCAGTCAGCCTGTTACTGTATTGCTTGTTATAAAGGCCATTGCTCTGTGAGAAACGCCTGTGCTTTGCATACACTCCGGTTGCACGGCTCCCGTAAACTTGACTGTGTAGCCACTCTGTGCTTTGCCATTTGATTTTTTTCCTCCCAGGTTTCTCCTTAGAAGGAAAGTTTCATCTTGTGATTTTTCTGTTCTAGAGTACAGGGAGAATGTTTTTGTAATTTTAGTTGTTTTTAAATTGCTTCGTTTACTTTCTTGGAAGGAGAAAAGAAAACTGCTGTGCATTTTGATTTACTGTATGTCGTGGTTAGGCATAGAATATGTTAGCACGGAGCTTACAATGTGACTGTTCTGGCGCCCAGTACAGAGCGTTGATACAGGGCTGTCAGTTGCTCTGAAGTTATGTTCCAGGATTCTGTCACGTGCTGATGCAGTGCCAAAGCATATGGACCTCCATATGGTGTTTCTTTTGGGGTCTTTACCACCTGTAATCTAGCTGATTTTCATTCATTTAAATTTGTCCAAGAGGTAAGCAAACTAAATATGGAAATGGAAGTAATATACCAGTGTTAAAATGCTGAAGTTTGGGATGAGTTACTGTTATTATAGTAATAGCCAAGAAAAAATAATTCATTAAATGAGTGCATTAGTACAACAAGCAGTAGTGTTTCTCTATCACCTCATTAACAGCGGGGAGCAGTGGGTCCATTTCTGACTCGTGGAGTGGAGAGGGAAATTAACTTTATTGTATTTTCTTCATGAGGAGATAGAGTTAGATTGTTTTGGACATCTTTAAAAGTAATGATATTAATGCATTTAAATATGTTTTCATGGTTCAAGAATAATGGTATTGTGAATGGCACTTGGCATTTTGATTGAATACGAAAAGTAATAAAACTGGTTGCATTCTGACTGTATGATATTGTAGTTGTTTTATATCATTAAGAACATTTGATTTCAGAAATGGAAAAAACAACAACATGGCTTCATTGAACCATGGTTTTCAGACCTCATAAAAATTCTTCTCTAAGCTCCAGACAGTTATTGGTTTATGTGTCAGCTAGCATTGTTTTACATTGCATCTTAAACGTTTCAGCTTCTCTTCAAAGCAGCTGTTTCAATAGACAGGGCAGAAACCACGGAGGATGTCTTTGTGTTACTGCTGTCATGTGAAAACACAAAGGTGCTTCAGGTATACAGTCTAGCAAACATTTGAGACTTGAACTGGAGAAATTGTATTGATATCCCATGTTAGGGAAATTGAGTCATAACTATTGACTTCTGAAGTTATTTTCTGAGCCAGATATGTTAGGCATTACTGCCTTTCAACCATAGCCACCCCCAGGCATGAATGGCAAATTGCTGAGACGCGATGGGAATGGGGGTGGGATTGTCCCCCGCTGGGGAGAGAGCTAATCATACCCATCTCATCAGCACTTGTGGCCGTCAGCCTGCATAAGTGCGCCCACCGCTGCACGCACAGCACCTGGCATGGCGGCAGCTGCAAAGTACTACATTCTTGATAATAATAATAAAAAAAATCACATTTTTTCACATTTAAATGTCTCTACCATCAAGGCACATTTTACCATTAATATATTATGTTTACCTGCCCCTTAAACTTTTTTTAAATTAAACCTTTGAGCAAAATGTGTTTAATGAGAAAACAGATAAAGGAAGGAGCAGAACTGACCCTCCCTCATGTCTGATCCACTTGCCTTCTGTATAGTTGAGGGTCACTGGTTAACATGCCTGGGCTCGAATACTCTACCCTGGCCATTTACTAGTGGGCAGGAGGCCCCAGGCAGTGCCAGTGTATCAGGCACTGGTTCTTTATTGTATATCACACTTTATACCCATTATCTTGTTTGATTCTCATAACAATCCTATAGAGTAAGTAGGATATACACTGAGTGGCCAGATTATTATGATCTCTGAATGCATAATAATCTGGCCACTCAGTATATATCCTATATATCCTATATAATAAAAGGCTAATATGCAAATTGTCCCCTCGACCAGGAGTTCGACCAGCAGGCAGGCCAGCCAACCGCTCATGTCCCATCCCCCTGGTCAGGCTGGCTGGACCCCAACCATGCACGAATTCATGCACCGGGCCTCTAATATATATATATATACTGAGTGGCCAGATTATTATGCGTTCAGAGATCATAATAATCTGGCCACTCAGTGTATATCCTACTTACTCTACAGGATTGTTATGAGAATCAAACAAGATAATGGGTATAAAGTATGATATACATGTAAAAGATATTATATCAAAATGTGTTATTTATATATTTTTCATTCCCACTGCCCCAGTTAATTGAGGCTCTTTGCTTGTGTTATGTCTGTTTTCTACTAAATAACTTCCCTATCTCTGGCTTTTATAGAATGTGTTGAGTAATCCTGAAATAATATTCGAAATATGCTAGTTTGCTCCTCAAGACTTCTTTACTATGCCACCTGTCTGCGTCTCCAGCTGTTATTTTCTCCTTAATCTGCTTCCTCCCATTCCATTCCTGGAACTACTTGCTACTCCTCAAGCTCCTCACACCTGCCACCTCTGCATGTGTTGTCACCTCTCCCAAGAATCTTTTCTTCCTTTTAACCTCATGTTGTCTTTACTCAATAAATCTGATCTTTCAAGTTTCAGTTCACATATTATTTTCTACCTTTAATTATCTTCCCCACTTTATTAGACCCAATTTTTCTTTTATAGTAATGGAACAGATAATGGGAGCCAGGAATAGAGGGTGGTAACCAGGGGGAGACAGTGTGACCCAGTTTGATTTTCTCTTGTTGCCAACACAATGAGATCCAGGTTTTATTTTGTTGTTGGGAAATTAATAGTTGTGGTAGGTTTTATCTCTCATGTAGCATGTGGCATGAGTGCCTCCTGCCCCACCCATGTATATTCTGTGATGTTCAGTTTTCCTTTACCTAATATGGAGATTTTACATAGATCTATAAATACTCCTATTTTGTATAATATACATAATACCAATTTTAAATATGTTTTATAATGTAAACTTCTCAGGAAATATGCTATTTAGAGGAATGCAGAGGTGAGTTATCTTGAAAGTGAAAATTCAATTTGTATATTGAAAAACTTCACAGTTTATCTGTCATATAAATTTAGATTTCTGGTTATCAGCTTTTCTTATGTCATAGTTTATGCCATGTTAGGTGATAATATCTGTAGAAATGCGGTGCAAGCATATTTCTGAAGCTGAAAAACCCTTATAGGCTGTCCTACCATATATTCATCAGATTTCAACCTTTAGCTTTTAATAATTTAATACTGTTCTCTGAAAGTCTTTATTGTTAATAAAACTTGAGGTATAAGGATCTTGAAAATATGTTTAAATTCTAAGTTCTGTACACCAAAAATAGAATTGTAATTTTTGTCAATTTCCAAGTAAATTGATCTCTGGTAGAGAAATTCATTTCTTCATCCAGTGCCAGGGATGTATCTATGCCAATGGCCTCTTCAGTGATTCAAAACACAACCAAATTGACTTTTTTTCTCCTCCAACAAAATTACCATGAATCAGAATTCCAATCATAGAGCTCATTTCAGGTTTCAACTTTTGTGGCTGTTGTCATTTTCTCTTCCTTACTCTACTCAAACCTGCTCTTTTCCTAAGCCTGCCTGGTGTGCTGCAGGCTAGCCTTCTGCGCTTTTCATCAGTAGAGCCCACCTGACCTCTGAGACAGAATTTAATGTCTCTTATTCTATTAGCTCCTTTATACATTAACAGTCATCACATTGTATTATAATTTTTACTTATATATTTTCTCCCCAACTGGACTGCGTGATCCTATGAGCAGGAATCATGTCTTAACTAAATTTTTATAGTCCTGACCCTTGCAACCTACATGCAGCAAATGTTTGTAGAATCAAAAGGTAGATTAAAATATAAGATTCATCACCTTTTAGTTCCCCTTAGGTACGGCAATATGAACTACATAGAAACCTCCAAGACTGCTATGGCTGGAAAATATTTGGAAAGCAGTGGATTAGAAGTTATTGGAAAATATTGAATCTAGCCTGTAGTCCCCCTGGGGTATGGATTAATTCCTTAACACAGAATGGCCTCAGCAAGTTATCTATCTAAATAACAATGAACAAATATTTATTGACTCCCCGTCAGCCTAAGGGATTGTGCTAGATCTGGCTATTATGCGTATAGGGTCAGGTATCTAAATAAATTGTAGAACTAGCAATAATTAAAATGCCCCTTTTCTTTGATGGTCACTGTGTATGTAGTGGTTAAGAAGATGGTAATATTTTAGGCATGTGTTAATTACTTTCTCAGGTAGGACATTTCATGTCTCATCTTCAATAACCTGTAATGTTATTTTTTAGCTACGTTTTTTCTTTAAAATAGTAATTTTTTGAGTTATACCTATGTGCCCCTGTTTTTATTTTTTAATAAAATTCGAAGTCATTAACTTTGTTCCTGTAAGAAGTATGTTTATATTCAAAAGCCCTACAGTCACTTGAAACATACATAGAGAGAGAAAGCACAGACTTTACCCTGGCCGGTGTGGCTCAGTTGGTTGGGCGTCATCCCATGTACCAAAAGGTTCCTGGTTCAATTCCCAGTCAGGGCACTTGCCTGGGTTGCTGGCTGGATCCCTTGCAGGAGGTGGGTGATTGATGTTTCTCTCTCTTCCTTCTCTCTAAAAATAATAAAATTTTTTTAATGGAATAAATTTTTTAAGTATGTTTTTGTTGATTTTAGAGAGAGAGAAGGGAAGAGAAAGAAAAAGAAACATCAATGAAAGAGATACATCCATCAGCTGCCTCTTGCACATGCCCCTTACTGGGTATTGTGCCCACAATCCAGGCCTGTGCCCTGACTGGGAATTGAACTGGTGACCTCTTTCTGCATGGGTCGACACTCTACCACTGAGCCATACCTGCGGAGCAAAAAAAAAGAATAAAAAAAAATTTTTTTTAAGGGAAAGAGCACAGACTTTAAAATCAGACTGCCCAGGTTTGAGTTTTCACTTTGCTACTTCAGCTGCGTGATTTTAACATGTTTGTTTTAGCATCTCTTTGCTATTTTGTCATTTACAAAATAAGGGTAGTGGTGGTACTTACCTCTGATGATTAAATGAGGTAATGCACATAAGACTCTTACCGTGATTGTAACTTATGACATACACTCAACATGCAGCTGATTTTGAAGTAAAAAGAACAATTTGACACATTCCTAGGTAGCATGCAAAATGCGATTTTTAATTTTTAGAATTTTGGATTTCTCACCCTTTATATGTAAGCATATAGGGTGATGATGCTTTTATGGCAGAATGGGCCTGACATATTAGGTTGTTTCTGATGGAAAAGGAATGTGCACATCCCTGAGAAAGTCACAGTCACTTCAGTTGATTTTTTTATTAACTTCACTTTTCCTGTCAGTTGTTGCCTGTAGTTCCTGTAGTTAAGTTGTTGCCATGTAGCTTGGTGCCCATACTCTTGAACTTGTGCCTGATATGTTCTTAATGGATCGTTGTAACTTTAATGAAATCCAGTCTTGCTGAATCACTAGACCTGCTTTCTCTTGGAAGGCTCTTTATGGGGACCTGACAGATCACTCGCAGAGCGTCCAGACGTTCTTCTCCATAACGAGTTTTGCGCTGCATGATAAAATATTCATGCTAAAATAGGTTCTAAACTAATTATCTGCAGCCAGCAGTTGCCACTGCAGTCATTTGCTGTTAGCTTGGCTCAAGTTAATGGCTTGTATTTCAGTACAGATAGTCCCTTTTGGCTGTTTCCTGTCACTGATTCTTATCCTAAATGCAATTTCCATACATACCTAGGGTTAATTCTTTTTATTTTGAAAGGAGATTTCTTGCCCTACTTTTTCATCCCTTTTTGTTAAGATTAGCCTATGTTAGTGTCCAGTTCCTTATTGTTCTCCATCTTCAGATCCCTGAGTCACTGCTGAACTCATGACTCCCACACCATCCAGAAAGAAAAAGTCAAGTTCTAACTCTGCGTTTACCAGAATGTACTATGTCAGATTTGTAAACAAACAGAATAAGAAGTACCATCATAAGGACAGGTTTCAGTGTGTGAGATGCTTGAGACCTGCAAAGGGAGTATTATGGTAGGAATTAACCACTGTGGGAAGAATTGAGGGGCTAGACCAGTGGTTCTCAACCTTTTTAATGCCGCAACCCTTTAATACAGTTCCTCATGTTGTGGTACTCCCAACCATGAAATTATTTTCGTTGCTACTTCATAACTGTAATTTTGCTACTGTTAATGAATCGTAATGTAAATATCTGTGTTTTCCGATGGTCTTAGGCCAGTGATGGCGAACCTATGACACGCGTGTCAGCACTAAATATTTAGTTTTTGGTTTATTAAATACAATTATATATAACAATTATACATTTATGTTATTTAAACTATAAATATCGCGAAATAATGTTTTTTCCTCAAAGTGACACACTACCCAAGTTATGCTCAGTTTTTTGGCGAAGTTTGACACAGCAAGCTCAAAAGGTTGCCCATTACTGTCTTAGGCGATTGCTAGCAGGGTCGCCTAAGACCATCGGAAAACACAGATATTTACATTACGATTCATAACAGTAGCAAAATTACAGTTATGAAGTAGCAACGAAAATAATTTCATGGTTGGGGGTCACCACAAAATGAGGAACTGTATTAAAGGGTCGCGGCATTAGAAAGGTTGAGAACCACTGGGCTAGACACACGGGAGATAAGGCATTAATGGATTATTTTTTTGTGGAATTTGGTGGAAATGATGACTGAAATGCCAAAAGAGTGGGTGAATTCAAGAGCAGAGGACTAAGGACTTGTATTGGGGAATCGACAGTTACATAGGAGTGAGGAGAGAAGGCGCCAAGTCAGCAAGGGAACCTCGATATCCGATGACTGGGCCACGTTCCCTGTCCAGGGCTTTCTTTGACCCTTTCTAGCCTTCTGTATCCACAGTGAGTGCCATGTGTGTGGACTAAGAGAGAGAGAGTGCGTTGTTAGATAGGGTGAAGGTGGGCCTCCTTTGGAGTCTCTATGTGCCTCTTACCTCACTGTCTATCACTGAGCTCTTCAAAGTAGAACAGCAGTTAACTGGGGTGTTTGACCAAGGAGACATGTTACCAGACTAAAGGGGTCCATTTGACTGCACACATCAAAGCCTAATCCAATGCCATCAGCAGTATGCGGCCAAGTAAGAAAGGTTTATTAGTTGAGGGAATGGTGCCAAGCCCAGAGTCACAGGTGAGCTAATGTTCAAAGATCTGGCTCTCCCATGGCTTCCAGGTGATGGGTTACATAGTGAACTGAGTTAGGGTCGTGGTTAGGGTTGTGATCGCTACTGATGTGTTGGCACTAGGGTAGGAGGTAGTTGATCATTGCATCTGGTCCTGATGTCAGTCGTGGCATTGCTCTGTCGGGTTTTGCAAAGCTGTGGTTGGTGGGGTTGTTCTGGAGCAGAAACAGAGGCCTCGATGTTGTCCCTAGCTTGAAACTCTGTCCCTGTGATTAGCAGCCCCAAGACTCTGCTCTTAAGATTATTTGATGCTGACCAGAACCCCATTGTCCTGAGGGCTTAATGATTAAGGGGGTGGACCTCCAAGGGAGGGGGAAGTGGGTAAGTTCGTGTGTTGGATGAGGCCAGTTTGAATCAAAAGGAAAGGAAGGAGAAGAGGTCATATTAAAGACATGATGTTTCTGCACGGTTGCCAAAAGACACCCATCCCTTCAACATAAATAATACAGCTTTTATTCAGCCTGACTTCTAGTCATCGCCCTCTTTTAAATACCACCTGGCCTCTTCTCCTTCCCCAGTAGAACAAACAGCAGTCCTAGGTTGCATATTGATACAATGCCAGTTAACAGATACATGCTGTTTGCATTCTGTAAATGGTCTAGGGATTTCATGAGCCCAGTGTTAGTTATAAAATCAAAGCTTTCCATTTTTCATGAACTTTAAAATAATTAGAATTTTGTTTTGAATAAATAGAGTTATTAGATTCACAGTCTTAGAAACTGTCAGGATGTTAAGACACAGGTGTGTGGTGCATAAAATATGCATGGTTTTTATGGAGCTCTGAATAGGAAAGAAAATTCTCCTGATAGTAACTGTCCAAATCCAGCAGTCCCTTGCACTTAAAAGAGCACCAGCATGGGGAATTAGTATGATAATTGCTTTCCCCTCACGCATTGTTTCTGACCCATGTCATATGTTTGTTAATTCATCTGCTTTTTATTCCTTGATCAAAGCAGAAATGTGCCTGTTAACACACCCACAGTGAAATGGTTCCTGGAAGGAAGTGTTAGCTGGCATTTTGGTTCTTTCTTTTTTTAGTAAAAACATATTTGCCGTAGAATATGTTATGAATGTAAATCCCAGCATTAGAATTGTGGCTTCTTAGAGTCCGACATAACTTGAAATTAAAAGAGTTACTATGTGTTTTATTTTATGTTCATTTTCTAGGTATAACTTCATAATAATATTTTTTTTCGATCAAATGAATGGCTCTTAATTTCTTTTAAGTTTATGAAATTCCTGAGGCATTTTTGGGGGCTGTGTAAATATTGTCTAATTTAATGGGAAAAATGTGTTTCAACTCACCCTTGTGCCCTTTTAACTTAGAACAGTAATTTTGGAAATTACAAATATTATACATATTTATTGTCTCTCTCCTGTTCCTTTTTTTTCCCCACAATTTTAAAGTAATTACTATATATTTTTATGTTTTTCTGAAAGTCCCCATAGGCTGCGGTTATAGTTACTTTTAAAGATATATGAGATATAAATTATATTTAAAGGAATCGTGATCATTTAAGATATCTGAGTTAACATTGTTAATGCTGATGATGACTGCCTTCAGGAGCAGCCTGAGGGAGAAAGAAACTCTGCCCAGCTGTGGTTCCTGCAGGGCTGCTGTGTGACTGACCACATCAACCCTCATTACTACTCTCAGAATAAGGGCGTAAGAGGAGAAATATGTGATATTATACAGCGATTATGTAACATGCCTATCAGATCTCTGATTTTAAGCAGTTCAGCCTGTTTTCCCAGACCTTGGTTTGCATTTGATATGTGTTTCTGCTTCTGTTGTCTTCTTCCCAAATTGCCGGTTCTTATTCCTTGACCATTTTTCTGTACTTACTGATTTTATAAATTATGGATATCCTTTCTCGTTAAGTGTGGCAAAATTTTCTTCCTGTTTGTTGTTCATTTTTTTAAATTATCTATCACTAGAGGCCCGGTGCATGAAATTCGTGCACTGGCGGGGGGTCCCTCAGCCTGGCCTGCACCCTCTCGTAGTCTGGGAGCCCTCGGGGGATGTCCGACTGATGGTTAGCACTGCCACAGAGGCAGGAGAGGTTCCCACCACCTCCGCTGCGCTCACCAGCCGAGAGCCCGGCTTCTGGCGGGGAGGTGCTTCCCCTGTGGGAGTGCACTGACCACCAGGGGGCAGCTCCTTCATTGAGCGCCTGCCCCTTGGTGGTCAGTGTGTGTCATAGCAACCAGTTGTTCTGCCATTTGGTTGATTTGCATATTAGCCTTTTATTATACGTATAGGATTATGCAAAAATTTAAAGTTTTGTTACTTCTGGGTGTTTTATTATTATTATTTTTTACAGCTTCTTGGCTTATAATTTTGTGTAAATAAACCTTCCCTACCCCAGTTTAAAAACAAAACATAACACTTTTTTTTTCTAGATTCTTAAAATTCTATAGTTCAATTTTTTTTCTTATGACATGTAGGTCTTTAATCTCCATGCAATTCATTTTTGTGTAAATGTGAAATAGAACTTCAACTTAATTTTTTCAGATGTAAAGTCAGTGCCCCACCACCTTTTAGCAACCAATTCTGTCCTTTCTGCAGCGATTGAAATATGCACTAATCCTTACTAGTATATGTATAATTAGGGTTTTTTAATTTCAGGTGAAAAGAAGCCAGCTTAGCATAAGTAAAAAGGAGTGATTATTAAGGAGAGTGGCTGTCCCTCATAACCACAGAGCAGGAAACGTGGCTATACCATGGGAAAACAGCTGACCAGGGACTCAGATGTTACCAGGTTTTTATTCTCTTTCTCTCCATTTCTCATCTCCTCTTGTTTCTACACGTTGACTTCATTCTTCTTTCTCACTACAGACTGTCTTGTTATAAATGGTTTCTGAGCTTTACATCTGTCTAGAAAGAAACTCTTTTGGTCTCCAGTAAAAAAATCTCAGTTTGGGTCAGCTGCCCTTCATTGTGTTCTGGCAATGAAGTCCAGCCTCACCCAGACCATGGGGATGAAGCTGTAGTGATTGGTAAAAAGATTATGCTTCACCCTGGCTGAGTTAGCTCAGTGGTTAGAGTGTTGGCCCAAGAACTGAAGGGTCTCGGGTTCAGGAGGCAACCTATCGATTTGTCTCTCTCACTTTGATGTTTCTCTCTCTCTCTCTCTCTCTCTCTCTCTCTCTCTCTCTCTCTCTCTCTTTCCTCCCTCCCTACTTCTTCCCTTCCTTCCTCTCTCTAAAAACCAATGGGAAAAATAGTCTTGGGTGAGGATTAACAAAAAAGTTTATGCTTCCTTAGCCCCCCACTGTGCCTTAGGTACATGGGTCTGGTTCTGGAAGCTCTAGAAATTATAATTTAGCCATTCACCCATGACTGCTCCAAGTCAGCGCTGTGTGCTGTTGTCCTTAGAGATCTGCAGGAGCAATACCTTCTCATGGTTTCATTTTCCTTTAAAAAAAAATGTTGGCTGGTATTTATTCTTCCAGATGAAATTTATAATCAGCATGTTAAGTTCCATTATACATTCCATTGTTTGTTGATGGGAATATATTGAATTTATAGATTTATAAGTGGAGAATTGAGTTCTTATTTTGAGACTTACTTTCCAGAATCATGGCATGCCTCTATTTTTTAAAAAATATGTTTTTATTGATTTTAGAGAGAGAGGAAGGAAGAGAGAGATAAAAACATCGATCAGCTGCCTCTTGCACCTACTGAGGATCCAGCCTGTAACCTGGCATGTGCCCTAACTGGGAATCAAACTAGTGAATTCTTGGTTCATGACCATTGAGCCACACCAGCTGGACTCTCTCTCTCTCTCTCTCTCTCTCTCTCTCTCTTTCTCTCTCTCTCTCTTTTTAAAAAACTTTATTTTATTTTCAACTATCTTGCATTGCTATATTAGTGTCATATGAAAGTTCCTTTCTAACTTCTGGTTAACCAAATCAAGCATCAAGGAATAATAATTTAGGCAACACAAGTGAGTATCATCCTGCCACTCAGGGATAACTACAGTGAGGCACATGGTGGGGCTGCATCTTGCACAGGGGTTACATTTTGGGGATACAACAAAGTGCTATTTGTATCAGTTAGTAATGCACCATAAGTCAGTAACAGGAGACCCGATTACAACAGGTGTCTATTGTTATTATTTATGAACAAACAAGGCTGAAGATGGGCAGTGGGTTTAATGACTCGATGCAATCAGAGCTGATCCATACAGTTCTTTTGGCCTCCGGTGGTCACAGGGCGGCTCCTGCAATGGCAGTCATTACATCCATGTTTGAGTAAGAGGGTAAGAGACAGGATGTGTCTGCCCTTTGTCAGAAAATGGAAAGCCTTTTCAGGTTGGTTACCTTGCTTACATCTGGTCACATGACCACTCCTCTATGCAGATGAGGTTAGTAGAAGCAAGCACTTGGGCATTTTAGTCTCTATCCTGGCAAGAGGGTTGGGTTGGATTGGCCTTAGGTAGCCAGTCAACACCATCTGTCTTTCCATATAAGATAAAAATCACCCTTGAAAATATTTTAAATTGTGCAAATCCAGCTTTGTACTACAGATAATTAAGTTCCTCTGTATCCTATTTAACCAGTGTTTCCATTTTCATGCTTCATTTTTTCCCCCTGAAAGATTTCCAGGAAGACATTACCCCCACCTGCCTGCCACCTACAGTGCAGGGCATAGAGTCCTAGCCACCCTGGAAATCATTCACACCCGTTCCCGTCAGGTTCACGTGCCGTCCCTTGCCTCTTAAAGACTGGGTTGCCTTGGACACTCATTAGTGGGAGTGGTGGCCCTATTTGTGCTTGTTCATTTGTTTTCACTGTGAAGAACTCTTTGACCTTCTTTGACGGGTGCTTTTGCTCTCACAGTCACCTCTGCCCTACCAGTTCCAGGCTGCCCAGGCCCAGCGGGGCTTCCTGCTCTGTGCTAAGGAAGGCCTGGGGAGAAGTCTCACTGGGCCAAGTCTGACCTCCGGGCAGAGTTTCGTGGTGCTTCTCTGATTGTTGGGTTCTGCACTGCTGGGTTCCTGTGCTGCTGGTTCACACGGCTCCTAAATCCCATTCCTCTGGCGCTTCCTGACTTGTCGTTTCTATTAGGTCTCATTGCTTCAGCAGTTACGGTGGACTCCTGACAAACAGAGTTCGTTCCTACTGCGGAAAAATAGGAGCTTTATTTTAACCATAGCTGTTTTCACAAGTGTGTGAAGAGCTGGAAAATTGCAATTAGTTTTAGATAAGCACAGCTGAAATATTCTTATTTTCTACTATGTCAACAATTTGAGAGAAGGATTGAGGACATCAAGTCACTGGAGTGTCTAATGATACAACTAATGCATTATGGAGTTCATGTACATACCGGGACCTGTTACTTATGACATCTAAAATAAAAGGATCTTAATGTGTCCTTAGTAATCCTCCTGCCTCTTAATAAGATATTTTCATTCTTTGTCCCCGAGTCATCATATGTTTGAGTTGCTAGCCCCCCAGTGGCCAAACAGAATACTTCCTTAATTAACTTGAATAATAGAGAGACTCATTAGGAGTGCTCTGGTCTGCTGGGTTAGACTGGTGACTCATGAAGTCATGAAAATAGGATGCAATCATTTTAGTCATTTAGTGCCATTTTAAAAAATTTAAAATGGTTATTTCAGGCCAAGGAAGGACTATTTATGGTTATATTTCGTTTGTTTGATAAGTATTGGTGGGTTGTCACACTGTGGCATTAGTGTCATTTTTAATGGCCGTTTACAATAGTACCTGAAATTGAAAGAGACTGAGGTGTTGGAATGAAGGAAAACTATGCTTTTAATTATTAAAGTATCCAAAATGAAATGAACCTTTTACATTAAGTTTCAAGAAGTGTGTTTTTAAAAAGTGAACCAAAATTGGACAAATTAGCTTGCTCTCACGATCTGTATGTATTGAGTTAATTGCCCTGCAGCTACTATTGGTTCCTGCTTTTATTCTCCATTGTGACATGTCACTTTATTTCTTCTTTCCTACTGGTGCTTGGGTCAGATAGGTTTGCTTGTGTAGAAAAATCAAGTTGCCCTGATTATGTTTAAGAACCTAACACAAGTGTGCTTATCTGTTAAAGGCTTTTCCTCCAAGCACCTTACCAGTTGAATGGAATCAGCACCACTTGTAGCCTAGTTATATGTAGTTTGAGTGGGAGGTGTCTGATACATGGTTCTTTTTGTCTGTCTGTTTTCATAGAAAAGGATTTGGTAAAACTAGGTGGCATAAGTTAGTTGGGAGAAAATTGCATGAATCCTGGACTACATGAAGATGTTGAAAAATAGGGCCTTGAAATACAGTGGTTCAAATATACTTGCTTACACTTTCAACATGAACGTGTTTCTGCAAACTTGCCAGGAATTGAATTACACATTGACATCACCGTCTTTTGACATCAGGCACTTTGTCCATTTGAAGTTTCTGCTGAGTTGTACTCTCTTGGGCATGATTTTGTAGGATGGAGTTGCTCTAGAGAAAAAAATGAAGGTGCTAAGAATTTGTTTTATTTTTCTTGGCATAGGTATGACTCAAATTGAACTTTATGGAAAGACTAGAGGCCCGATGCATGAAAATTCATGCATTGGGGTGGGGTGTCCCTCAGCCTGGCCTGCCCCCTCTCACAGTCTGGGAGCCCTCAGGGGATGTCCTACTGACGGCTCCCCCCGGGTGTTTTTTATATAAGTAAATAAAAAACACCCTATTTTAAAAATCTCTAATTTGGTGAGTAGTAGTTGTAGGGTGCCTAATTATACTCTTTTAGTTTGAATTAGAATCCCAGTTAGTGGCCGTGGGAAAGACTGTCCCATTCAAAACCATAGCAAAATGGATTGGGAGCCATAGCTGATTAGTAGCCCAGGGGAAGCTAATCCCAGGGATGGGCCGGCATGGGCAGAGTCCGTAGGGAACATCGAAAATGGGGTGGGCTCTCCCCTGTGTTCTAGATCCTGGGCTTAACCTCTTTTATTCTTAGTTGTTTCATCTGTGAAATGATAATCCTATATAATAAAAGGGTAATATGCAAATTGACCCTAACAGCAGAATGACCTCTGGACCAGTCACTATGAGGCACACTGACCACATCTTGTTCCCTTTCCCTAGCCGGCAGGCTCCAATCGCCTGATGGCCACTTGTAGTGGGGGCGGGGCTGGCGAGCGGGTGGGAACAGCCAACCTCTCCGACCCTTCCCCTGGCTGTCAGGCACCGATCACCCGATGGTGAATGGGGAACCGGGGGTGGCTGGCGGTGGGCAGCTGGGGAAGATGGCCCTGATCACAGGCCAGGCTTAGGGACCGTACCTGCACATGAATTTAGTGCGCTGGGCCTCTAGTAGTTAATAATAGTAGTTAACTCATAGAGTTGTTTATTGGCATTAAAAGAGAAAAGCCATGGACAGTGCTTAGGACATGAGTTACATGTTCAATAAATATGTTGGTTCTTATAGATGCTACCACTCACAGGCCTTAACTTAGACTCAGACTGGATTAGAAATGTGTCAGCAGGTGCTAAGTATAAGCCAGTGGTTCTCAGACTTTACGCATGCATCAGAATAACCTGATGACCTATTCAAACTAATTTCTGGGACCCATCTTCAGAGTTTTGACGAGGTTTTGATTCTGGTGTAGAGTTGTCAGATAGAGTTTTCTCACTTAAATTTTAATTTTAGAGGAAAAACAACTTATTTATTTACTTATTTTTGGTTAATCCTCACCGGAGGATATTTTTTCCATTGATTCTTAGAGAGAGTGGAAGGAGTAGGGAGGAGGGGGAGAGAGAGAGAGAAACATCCATGTGAGAGACACACATCGATCTGTTGCTACCTTGTACACATTCCGACCTGTGCTGGGATCTGGCCTGCAAACCACGTACATGCCCGTCACCAGGAATTGAACCCAGACACTTTGGTCCAAGGTTCAATGCTCTAACCACAGAGCCAAACCAGCTAGGGCACAACTAATTTTTAAAGTATGTACAGCAACTCATGTTTAAAGTATGTAACATGCTATATTTGACACATATTTAAATGGAAAAATAAAGTCACTGTTTATCTGAAATTTTAATTTGACTGGGCATTTTTTTTTTTTTTGCTTTGTTTTGTTTTGTTTTGTTTTGTTTTGTTATTGTTGTTTTGTTTTTGCTTAATCTTTCATCTCTAGTCTGGATAGGCCCTAGGAATTTGCATGTCAAATTAGTTCACTCCCAGGTGCTGCCCCTGTTAGGTCAGGACCACACTGAGACTCTAGATATTCACAGCTGGTAGAACTGAGGACTGTGATAACTATTGTTTTCAAATAACAGGCAGGAGGTGCAAAGTTCCCTGCAAGGTCAAAGGATGTCAAAAATGCAATACAATAATGTCTTTGTCTAAATAGTGACAATTTAGCGGAAGTTATAGATCTGCACTATAATAAAAAAATAAGGAATGTGATTTCATTATCATTTATGAAGTTATGGAAATGCATTGGCCTAAACGAAGCAGAGATAATAGATTCCATTTCTTAGCATGATTTTGGTTTAGCCACATCTTCATGAATTCCAGATTTATAGCCTTTTAAAACTAGGAATTATATTTTGGGTTTGGAGTGAGAGGGCCAAGGGCCAAACTTTAAACTCATTTGTACTTTATCTATTATATCTCTTTAAGTCAGAAACTGGAAATTAGAGTTACAAGGAAGTAGTATAAGAGGGGGTGTTTATTTAACCTATCCAAGCCTCAGTTTCTCATCTGTATAGTAGAAATAATAATAGTATCTATCTCATAGGGTTGTGGTGACCACGGTATACAAAAGTACATATACAGCACGTTTTAGGATATAGAAAGCACTTAAATATTAGCTAAAATAAGATTAGGATTGACAAAACTCAAATTTTCAATTTAATGGGCAAATTCTTAAGCCATTGTTAATAAATCCTCTGAATTAAGTTGGGTTACTATTGCCGAAGAAACATCATTGATGCATTATGCATACTCACTATGCATTGATTATAGACACACATTTAAACCTAGTTACTTGGTCTACTACCCCCTAGAATATTAGCTCTGTAAGGGTATGCCCTTTTCTTTTGTCTTATCCTCAGTGCCTAGAACCATGCCCTTCACCAAATAGGTGCTCAATGAATATTTGTGGACAGAAGGAAGGATGATGCCATTGGTAAATGCTTTCAATAAACCATGTTTAAAACATTTTATAGTTACATATATAGGTAATCTTGTTATATTTGGAGACTGTTTATATGCATAATATTAGATTAGAGGTTTAGAATATTTTAAACAAGCCTGTGCATATATTCAGAATCCTGCAGAATGTCAAAGAAAAATGAAAAGGTTTTTACACAAGTTTGTGCATTCTTTAAATGTACTGGTGTGAGAATAAAGTCACTTGATTTTTGTTTTGTTTTGTTTTTTTTTCATAACCTTTTGATATACTATGCTACCGTAAAAACTTCTATTTTATTATCTTTAAAAAGTCAATATAAATATGTAATACAGCCCCAGGCTTCAGAGTTTAAAAGTGTGTGTGGTAAGCATGTCCTGGCAGCCCCTGTACACCAGCCTCCCTGTGTCCTTCCTACAGGCAACTGACATTATTACTTTTTTGTTTCATTTCAGATATATTTTTTGCATAAATAACAAATATATGTATACTAGAGGCCCGATGCACAAATTCGTGCAAGGGGCTCAGCCCTGGAAGCTGCAGAGGCTTGCCTTAGCCCTCGCAGCCATGGCTTCATCTGGAAGGTCGTTCGGCTGTCTGGTCTAATTTGCATATTAAGCTTTTATTATTATAGATCAGGCATCCTCAAACTACGGCCCGCGGGCCACATGCGGGTGTTTTTGCTGTTTTGTTTTTTTTACTTCAAAATAAGATATGTGCAGTGTGCATAGGAATTTGTTCATAGTCTTTTTTTAAACTATAGTCTGGCCCTCCAACGGTCTGAGGGACAGTGAACTGGCCCCCTGTTTAAAAAGTTTGAGGACCCCTGTTATAGATTCTTTTTTCTCACTTTACATGTATTATAGCACTTTATAACTACTGTTATGAATATTGTTTTTATTTTTATTATCATGGAGTTTTATTTATCATGTTTTATTCTGGTGAGAGTTTTCATTGTGTTGATGTAACATAATATACAGAACTACTCCCCTATTAATGGGCATTCAACTTGTTTCTCATCCTTTGCTATCACAAGCAGAACTTCAGTGTAAACATCCTTCCACGATTGTGTGAATATATACAAGATACATTCCTGGAAGTGGAATTTGTGGGTTTAGATGGTTTGTACATTTGGGATTTTGATGGATATGGCTACCCAGCCCACCAGAGTGGTTGTGCCAGTTTATGCTTTCACCAAGCCATGCAAACCATGTTTGAGGCTCTTTCTTCACATTCTTTCAACATATTGTATGAATAAACTCGTGACTCATTCCTATTCTCTGTAAAAAGCTTTTTATTTTCAGTTTAAATTTGTATTTTTTGTGAGATTTTTCATATATTTAAGATTTTTGGTGACCTGTCCATAATATTTTGAGTAATTTATAATTGTGTCATTTCCCTCCTTTTTATTGATTTCTCGGAATTCTTTATCAGATAATTTGGCACTGTGAGATATGCATATGCAGTATTTTTTCCATTTATTATTTTATTTTTCTTATAGTTTTTGCCATTAGAAATGCTTGGCTTTTATTTTGTTAATCTTAACAAGCTTTTTAAAATGGATTCTTTTTGACACAGTTATAAAAACTTCATTGGCTGAGGTGATAATATAAAGAATGTTCTCGTGATTTCTTCCATTACGTTTACAGTTTCCGTTGTTTGTTTGTTTTATATGAATCCATTTGGAAATTATCTAAATTTAAAGTAGGAGGAAATCATTTGACTTCTGCTTTGACTTTGCTTTATTTGTGATGTCACTAATTCAACTAATTTTCATTGAATACCATCTGTATGCAAGGGACTTTGATGAATGCCTCTGAAAGGGCATTTTATAGCTTAGGAGCTGGATTAGATTTCCAAAACAAATTATACTGAAAAAGCCCAGTAAACACAGTGGAGAGAGGTTTGGGAGTGCAGAGAGAAGGAGAGAGTGATGGATTCACTGTGTGTAGGGAAGGACAGGACTTGTGTAGATCATATTAATTTTTGAAGTGATTAGTACCTTTAGATCATTGAGTTTTATTAGCTGCTAATTGAAAGATTGATTTAGGTTAGGTATGGTATGAGTTATGAAAATGTTCAGTGTAGGGTATGAATAGATTAACTGATAATATGATTTATACTTATAATCCTGGCATCCTAGGAATAATTTTTAGCTAGGAAAAAATAATAATGGGCCTGGCTGGTGTTGCTCAGTGGTTGAGCATCAGCCTATGCACCAGGAGGTCAGAGTTTGATTCCTGGTCAGGGCACATGCCCAGGTTGCAGGCTCGATCCCCAGTAGGGGGCATGCAGGAGGCAGCCCATCAGTGATTCTTTCTCATCATTGATGTTTCTGGCTCTCACTCCCTCTCCCTCTCTGAAATCAGTACTATATAATAAAAGCATAGTATGCAAATTGTCCCTCAACCGGGAGTTGTCTGGGAGTTCAACCAGGGGGCAGGGCTGGCCTGGGGAAGTGAGGGAGGCCCTGGCCTGTGGCGGTGGTTGTGGCATTGGCAGGCAGCCTGGGGAAGGGAGCGAGTACTCAGCTGGTAGCCGGCAGGCACTAGTAAAAATATAATAGAACTAGGAAAACTAATTTGAATGAGCCACTTTTCAAGATGAAGGCAGGATGGTGGTATAAGAACAATAACATTCCAGCTTTATGATTTTGGAACTCCCTTTGAGAAAGAATCAAGAATTTATATATATATATATATATAAGCCCAGTGACTGCAATGGCAGAACGACCAGAAAAACCAGTGGCTATGGCGCGCACTGCGGCAGCCAACCAGCCTGATCATCCCCCTACCCCCCCGCCAGCCCCTGACCGGCCACCAACCATCCACGGCCCCTCCTCCCGGCTGGCCAAGCCTGATGGGCCCCCATCGGTGCGGGCCAGCCGGAGCCCACCCATGCACGAATTCGTGCACTGTACCTCTAGTAATTAAATAATTTTTTAAGTGAGTTTTTTAAAAATATATTTTTTTATTGATTTCTGAGAGAAAGTGAGAGGACGAGAGATAGAAACATCAATGATTAGAGGAAATCATTGATTGGTTGCCTCCAGCATGCCCCCTACTGGGGACCAAGCTCGCAACCTGGGCATGTACCCTTGACTGGAATCGAACTTGGGACCCTTGAGTCCGCAGGCTGATGCTCTATACACTGAGCCAAACTGGCTAGGGCTAATTAAAGATTTTTTAAAAGGCCAATGTAGTCATTAAGAAGAACCTCAGATAACTCACAAGATGACAGAATGCATTGTGTGGTGATAAAGGAAAAGAACTTAATCATGTGGGAAAATGTTTAATACTTGGTACAATTGATGGAATTCAGGGAGAGTTTCAGTCACTGTCCAGGATTTGAATGAAGGGGACAGCAAAAATGTGAGATATGTCCAAAGGACATTAGTGATAAAAAAACAGCTTACGTTTCAAAAGTAAGGTGAAATGTGTAAGTTGACATAACCTTCAGAAGATG
Organism: Cnephaeus nilssonii; assembly: GCF_951640355.1. Classification (NCBI taxonomy): domain Eukaryota; kingdom Metazoa; phylum Chordata; class Mammalia; order Chiroptera; family Vespertilionidae; genus Cnephaeus; species Cnephaeus nilssonii. The sequence goes on along the minus strand of NC_137083.1, from coordinate 58,487,591 downwards.
TCAGGTACCGGCAGGTAGTTATTTTCAACTGGAAAAGATATCAAATTGTTTTCATAGTGCAGTAGAGATATATAACTTTGTAATGAAGTATGTGTCAATCAGTGTTATTAAAAGACTAAACAGTGAGGAACACCCAGTATTGGAAAAAAAATCCCACAAAAAATATATGTGGATTATGTTTCAAATGTTTATGTAGTATATCTGTGCAAACACACACACAGACACTCATATAGATATATGGTAGGGTATTAAGTTTTGTTCTCAGAAACCCAAAAGAAGTATAAAATATTTAATAATTCATTTTTTTTGATGCAGTCTTCTGCATCTCATGCCTGAAGATGAACACTGTTCTCTTCCTTCACAATCGAGTCCTCCTGCTTCCTGGCTTCTCCCAGGGAGTGTGAGGCGGCTGCTGGAGACTCTGTGCTCCTGAACACCTAATATTTCACACGGGTCTCAACTGGAGTAGGTCTCACACCTGTGCTTTTTTCCAGTGCACATACTTTTGGTTTTTGTTCTCCACAAATTTTTATAAGATAATGACAAAATGCAGTAAAATATCAAATAGTTTGCAGACTACCAAGATGGCAGTGCTGCTGCCCCTGAATTGTGAGCTGTCAGGAGAGGCCTCTGGATTAACCTGAAGTATTTGACACTTCAGATTTGGCAAAGAAAAGTCAAGTTAGTGGTGTCGATACATAACATAGATGGCACCACAGGAATGTTGACGACCTCACTCATTTAGAACCTTGCAGACTTTCAGTACTGTGGGGAATAGGGTTGCCAGCTCTCTCTAGACTGGGGATAGGGAATCTGAGGTTTTACAGCCTCAGCAGTTAATGTTGTCATCTAGTGTAGTCACATTATTTTACAGTTTAGGAGAGTAAAATCTAAAGACCCTTTTTTTTCTGATTGTACAAAGCAGATTTGGTGACAGAGATGCCATTAACAGGTAGGTTTTCTGACTTGCATTATTGCTTTTTTCAACACATGTTGCTCCTTTGCCATAGTGGCTCTTAATTTCCAGTGCACCCCAAGTGATTCTTGGTAAAAAATACAGATTCCTGATCTCCTGCCTCAGAGATCTTAATTCAGCAGGTCTGGTATCTAGGCCCCAAAATGTACGTTTTTAAATAAGTACCCACTCGGATGTGCCATGCTTTGAGAAATGTGGTCAAAATCATGTATGAAGCTGAGTACATAGACGTTTATATTCAAGGTCATACATCTAGGAAGTGGTGAAATCAGGACTCTGCCCCACTCCACAACATCTTGCTGATGTATGGTTTTCCTGTTGTGGGAAGTGAGATGACTGACCTAGCGCTTTGGAACAAGTCTTCGGAAGCTCCTGAGGTCAACATGATCCGCTGTGTAGGGTGATATGTGCTTGTTAATAACCAAAGTGGAATTGCACAGCATGAGCCAGCTATAATTAGGCATTTCAAAGAAGTAATACTGATTGCTGTCTTAAAAATGATATAACGTGAAACAAATTAGAGATGCTCATTTAAGTATTGGTATCTCCATGCTTTCCAGTCGTGACCCTATTGAACGTCTCAGGTAGACTTTTCCTCCTAGACAGTGGAATTTAGAATTGTTTCGGAACTCTGTCTTTAAATAGCTGAAGTCTTGTAGAAAATCCAACTTTAATACATAAATAGTTGAGGAACAATATTTAAAAAGTGATTATTAAATGATTACTTTTGTGGCTATAGGTCATATAATGAAGAGGAGAAAGGAGGGTGAGTAAGAATAATGACCAGATAAGCTTCTTCGATGGTCCATACAGCCAGGGAGTGAGGAAATAAAAATGAATGAAGGACGGAAGGTTAATGAAAAATTAGGATTCACCGGGAAAGTAGATATGGAGATGGTCTTTGTTAATGAGTCATTGGGTGAAAATAAACTAGAAGATGATGGAGAGAATTAATGGAGAAGGTAGTCATGTTTACGAATGAAGAATGTCAATGTCAATAGGTATTAAAGCAACTAGACAATCATTTGAATGGCCACACTTGTTTGTGCTTCGAGGTACTTTAAAAAAACTTTATTATTTCATAGAGGAAGGGAGAGGGAGATAGAAACATCAATGATGAGAGAGAATCATTGATAGGGTGCCTCCTGCACGCCCCTCACTGGGGATCGAGCCCACAACCCAGGCATGTACCCTGACTGGGAATCGAACCGTGACTTCCTGGTTCATAGGTTGACATTCAACCACTGAGCCACGCCTGCCGGGCATCCGAGGTACTTTAACACAACATTCCAATCTATTTTCTTTTGTTTTTACAAAGTTAAAGACTAACTTCTTGTCTAGAATACTGTCTGAATTTCTCCTCCAGATTCATAGCAATGCAAACAGTCATCTGCATCATAGTAGTGAATTATTGAATAGGCTCAAACATGGACCTGCCTAGAAAAGAAGATGGAACTGAAAAATCAATAAGCTTGGGAAAAAACTTGTAAAAGCTTACTCAATATAAAAGGAGCAATAAATAAAAAATAGGAAATAACTAGGTTGCTTGAATAATTATTTTACTTTTAACAATACAAACAGAACTGATAGTTTCTCTGTGTGTATATGAAAGATTTCTAGCATTTGAAAGGTTATGGCAGAATAAAAAGAAGTACAAACAAAAGAAAATAAAAGGAATTCCTTCTGGCATAACACAAATCACCTGAGTAAAATAAACTAAACTTTAGGGAAGCTATTTTACTGATTTGAAGAGCTATTGGTAGTATCGGATAGGGACGAGGCCTGGAATGGGTCTGCCTTGGGCTAGCAAGTAGTGTGTGTGTTCTTGACTTCATGCAGGAAAGATTTAACAGCATGAGACCAGGTGACTTTGAGATTACATTTATGAAAGCTGGGGACAGTGAAACAAAGGAAGACTGAGGGTAGAAGAAGCAACAGGGGAGCACCTAGGCCATGCTCTGCTTTGGCTCTCTAGAAACACTGTGGTAGAGAGGTGGGCAAAGGTGGGGCTGCGTTAGCTCACTGATAGTCAAAGTAAAGGCTGCTTTGGAGATAGGATCAGGGGATTAGCCTGGATGAGCTGCTGCTGTCTGCTACTCCCTGGTTACAGGTCTGATGGGGACCCATAGAGTTTAGAAGGAAGTAAACAGTTTATGCCCTAGAAGGGTATGGGTGTGCTCTAGAGCAAGCCTGCATTGAGTCTTTGTTTTGAGGGTTTTTCTCTCCTCTGTGGGCCAGAATCTTAGGGGAGGTTTTCGCAGAATATTCATCAGCTTTCCGTATGCGTTTTTAATATGCTGATGCATCAAAATGAGTATATTGGAGAGTTTGGGATTATTCTTTGGTCTGCTTTACTGCTTTTTATCTTGGGTCTGCCTGGCTGTAATCAGGTTTTTGTTATTTGTTCCTCTGACTTTGTAGCTGGCACAAATGGCATTAACTGTGTTTCTGTCCTCTTTTTCCCCACCAGGGTGATTTATGCTATGGGTTCTCTGGTTAGAGAGGAGAGATATAAACCATTTGCTCTCAAGTGTCCTTGGTTAGGGAAGATAAGGCCTTGTGATTTACTAGCTGGTTGTAAGTTGTCCAAATTCTGGGTCTTGTTTAATTATCTTGTCTCAGTTTGCCCCATTTCACTTGCCCAGAAATGTCTCTTAAGTGTCACCTGTTGAAACAGCATGATTAATTGCTGATTAATAATGAAAGTGTTACTTGAGTATGATCTGCAAGTGACTCAAAAAGGTTTATGATTCAGCCTCCTACTCAAAATTATGAGAAATTTTCCAATTTAATAAACTTTCTTCCCCCCTATAAATATGGGGAATATTTTGGGGAAATAGTCTATTGTTTTTGGACTTTATATTTAAATATATCCCATTTACCAGGCAGCCCTAACTAGGTCCTCAGATATTAAAGGTATGACCATATGATGAAATGCTTATTATATATGGTAATTTGAAACGCTACCAATTCTGAAACATAAGAATGTAGTCATATATAGTTGATAATACATGAACAGTTAAGTATTGAAGATAGTTAATATGTTGACTTTGGAGTTTCTGATGAATAATTTTTTAAAAAGCCAATACTAGTCTATAACTTTACAGAGAATCCTATATCTGGAAGGAACCTCATTTTTACAGAATGGCAGAACTTAGATGTGGAGAGATGAGTTGACTAGTTATTGTTAGAGACAAATAGGAACCTGTTTTTTTTTGGCACCAGACCAGGCAAGCCATGGCGCTGCTTAGAGGAGTTGAGGAGGGATCAGTGTCAGTGACGGACGGTACGGATAGTATTGTGTTCCAGTCTGCAAGCCTTCACCGTGGCCCTCTACTTGGGTCTATCCATTTGCAGAATCTCCAGAGGCAACTCTAATAGTAGGATATTAGGGACTGGGAAGCTTGTGGTACAAAGTCCTGCGGAACTTCTTGGACTAGAGCCAAGCTTTTAACTGCCAATCTGGGGTTTTGATTTGTAGCTGTCAGGGTTATATGTTCCTGTATTCAGTATGAATTAAAGATGTTGGGAACTTTATTTCTGCTGTGAGGAGATATTCTTCAACCTTGTAAAATGGTAAAATACTTTTTGTCACATGTTGTAGTTATTTCCGTTATTATTGAGTATATGTAAAACATTTTGTGTTCTCAAGTACTTCCTACCCTCATTGGTTATTTCTGTGCATTTTCAGTGTACGTTAGTAGCATCCAGACTGGAATGGGTGATCCCAAACCTGACAGGAGGGATGTTGGTTTGTGGTAGAGCCCTAACTTTCAAAGAACTCCCCTCCCCCTTAAAAATAATTCTGGACTCATAACACACACAATAATATCACTTTAGATGTTGAAACCATTTAACAGATATTTGATGAAATAGTTTCCTTGATTTAAAAATTCTACTGCTTTGGTAAAAGGGTAGGGGAATGGGATGGCTGTAGAGAGAGGTCAGTGCAGTATGATTATTGTCCCGAGAGACAGTTACAGGACCTGAATGGACAGTTTCTTGGATTTAAAGTTGTCATAAGCACAGCAGAGCAGAGTGGGTGTATATCATAGGGTGCCTCTCCTTCCAGGAATCCTTGATGCCCAGGGGAGTACAGTTCAAACACATTCTGGTGAGTGGTTGTAACAGGCCTCTAATTTCCCTTTCTTTTCCTCACCTTCAGGTTCATCTTAAACGAACCTCTCCATGGTCCCATAAGGCCGTCTGTTTTTGCATTTCTCAGTTCTGATTTCTTTTGGCAGGAAGACGAGATGTGGTTGACAGATTATATCTGAAAAGGGCTTTGGTAATTGCTCGTTCTGCGCGGTGACTGTGTAGCTGACAGATGGGCCCTGAATATTGAGAGTGTTCTGGACCTCCACACACTCCTTCCGCTGCTAGCGTGCTGCTGCCAGCATTGTATTATCTGTTAGCAAACTTCAAAAGAAGTGCTTGGCGCTTTATATCTTTTTGAACCTACAACTAATCACGTTTATGGCCAGGTTCTTTCCCACCCATTTTACTCCCCCCTCATTATATATTTTTTGGATAAAGAAAATTCTCAAGATGTTAGTGCAGGCTGGCATGAATGGATGCCAACAGTTCTTGCAGACTTGTTAAAAATTTCTTTTTTGCTTGAGAATTACACATATGGCCTAGAATGATAATATTGGGATCTGTGTTGGTTGGGAGAAATGGCAAATCACACCTTAAGAAAAGTGATTGGTTGGTTAGTCTCTTTTATTTTAATTCGTGGTCTCTGTCACAGTCAAATTAGCTTTATGTAATATATTACTATGCCTTTAAAAAAAAGCGATTTAACCCAGTTATGGGGCATCTGTTAGTGGAGCTTGAATTATTTTTTTTTTTTTAATTTTTTTTTTTTATTAAGGTATTATATGTGTACATATCTTACCATTGCCCTCCCCACACCCCACTCCCATATATGCCCCCACCCCCCAGAGTTTTGCATCCATTGGTTATGCTTATATGCATGCATACAAGTCCTTTGATTGATCTCTTATCTCCCCCACCTCTCCCTAACCTTCCCCTTGTAATTTGACAGTCTGTTTGATGCTTTACTGTCTCTGTATCTATCTTTTTGTTCAATTTTATAATGTTCTTTATCATCCATAAATGAGTGAGATCATGTGGTATTTTTCTTTCATTGACTGACTTATTTCACTTAACATAATGTTCTCCAATTCCTCCCAGGTTGCTGCAAATGATGAGAATTCCTTCTTTTTTATGGCAGCATAGTATTCCATTGTGTAGATGTACCACAGTTTTCTGATCCAGTCATCTGCTGACGGGCACCTAGGCTGTTTCCAAATCTTAGCTATGGTAAATTGCGCTGCTATGAACATAGGGGTGCATATATCCTTTCTAATTGGTGTTTCTAGTTTCTTCGGATATATTCCCAGGAGTGGGATTACTGGATCAAATGGGAGTTCCATTTTCAGTTTTTTGAGGAAACTCCATACTGTTCTCCACAGTGGCTGCACCAGTCTGCAATCCCACCAGCAGTGCACGAGGGTTCCTTTTTCTCCGCATCCTCGCCAACACTTGTCGTTTGTTGATTTGTTGATGATAGCCATTCTGACAGGTGTGAGATGGTACCGCATTGTTGTTTTGATTTGCATCTCTCGGATAATTAGTGACGTTGAGCATGTTTTCATGTGTCTCTTGGCCTTCCTTCTGTCTTCTTTTGAAAAGATTCTATTTAGGTCTGTTGCCCATTTTTTTATTGGATCATTTATCTTCCTTTTATTAAGTTGTGTAATCTGCCTGTAGATGTTGGAGATTAAACCTTTATCAGTGATGCCATTTGCAAATATGTTCTCCCATGCAGTGGGCCTTCTTGTTGTTTTGTTGATGGTTTCTTTTGCTGTGAAAAAGCTTTTTATTTTGATGTAGTCCCATTTGTTAATTTTCTCTTTAGCTTCCATTGCCCTAGGGGCAGTGTCAGTGAAGAATTTCTTTTGGCATATGTCTGACATTTTGCTGCCTGTGGATTGCTCTAGTATTTTTATGGTTTCCCGTCTTATGTTTAAGTCCTGTATCCATTTTGAGTTTATTTTTGTGTATGGCGTAAGTTGGTGATCAAGCTTCATTTTTTTGCATGTATCTGTCCAATTTTCCCAACACCATTTATTGAAGAGACTGTCTTTATTCCATTGTATGTTCATGCCTCCTTTGTCAAATATTAATTGAGCATAGTGGTTTGGGTCAATATCTGGATTCTCTATTCTGTTCCATTGATCTATATGTCTGTTCTTGTGCCAGTACCAGGCTGTTTTGAGAACAGTGGCTTTGTAATACAGCTTGAAATCTGGTATTGAGATCCCTCCTACTTTATTCTTCTTTCTCAGGATTGCTGTGGCTATTCGGGGTCTTTTTTTATTCCAGATGAATTTTTGGAGAGTTCTTTCAAGGTCTGTGAAATATGCCGTTGGTATTTTAATGGGGAGTGCATTGAATCTATAGATTGCTTTGGGTAGTATGGACATTTTAATGATGTTGATTCTACCAATCCATGAACATGGTATGTTCTTCCATCTGTTTACGTCTTCCTCTATCTCTTTTTTCAGTGTCCTGTAGTTTTCCGTGTATAGGTCTTTTACCTCCTTAGTTAAGTTTATTCCTAGGTATCTTAATTTTTTTGGTGCGATGGTAAATGGGATTGCCTTTTTAGTCTCTCTGTCTGTAAGTTCACTATTGGTGTATAGAAAGGCCATAGATTTCTTGGCGTTAATTTTGTATCCTGCTACATTGCCGAATTCATTTATTAAGTCTATTAGTTTTTTGACGGAGTCTTTCGGATTTTTTATGTACAAGATCATGTCGTCTGCAAATAAAGACAGCTTTACTTGTTCTTTTCCAATCTGGATGCCTTTTATTTCTTCTTCTTGTCTAATTGCAATGGCTAATACTTCCAGTACTATGTCAAACAAGAGTGGTGAGAGTGGGCTTCCCTGTCTTGTTCCTGTTCTTAGGGGAAATGTCTTTAGTTTTTGTCCATTGAGTATGATGTTTGCTGTGGGTTTATCATATATGGCTTTTATTATGTTGAGGTATGAGCCATCTATTCCCACCTTGTTGAGAGCTTTTATCAAGAAAGGGTGTTGGATTTTGTCAAATGCTTTTTCTGCATCAATTGATATGACTATGTGATTTTTATCTTTCAATTTGTTTATGTGATGTATCACGTTTATTGATTTGCGGATATTGTACCATCCTTGCATTCCTGGGATAAATCCTACTTGGTCATGGTGTATGATCTTTCTGATGTACTGCTGGAGCCGATTTGCTAGAATTTTGTTGAGGATTTTGGCATCTATGTTCATGAGGGATATTGGTCTGTAATTCTCTTTCATTGTGTTGTCTTTATCTGGTTTTGGTATTAGGGTGATGCTGGCTTCATAGAAGGAGCTTGGAAGTGTTCCTTCCTCTTGAATTTTTTGGAATAGTCTGAGGAGGATAGGTTTTAGTTCTTCCTTGAATGTTTGGTAAAACTCTCCTGTGAAGCCATCAGGCCCTGGGCTTTTGTTTGCCGGAAGCTTTTTGATGACTGCTTCAATTTCGTCCATAGTTATTGGCCTATTGAGCTGTTTAGATTCTTCTTGATTGATTTTTGGAAGGTTATATTTTTCTAGGAATATGTCCATTTCCTCCAGATTGTCCAGTTTGTTGGAATAGAGTTGTTCGTAGTATTTTGTAACAATCCTTTGTATCTCAGCGGGGTCTGTTGTTATTTCACCTCTTTCATTTCTGATTTTGTTTATTTGGGTCCTCTCTCTTTGCTTCTTGGTGAGCCTGGCTAGAGGTCCATCAATCTTGTTTATCCTTTCAAAGAACCAGCTCTTGGTTTTGTTGATCTTATGTATTGTTTCTTTGGTCTCTATGTCATTTATCTCCGCTCTGATCTTTGTTATTTCCTTCCTTCTGGTTACACTGGGCTTTTCTTGCTGCTCTTTTTCTAGCTCTTTGAGTTGTAGGGTTAAGTAATTTATTACCATTGTTTCTTGTTTTTTGCAATAGGCCTGTAGAGCTATGAACTTCCCTCTCAAGACTGCTTTCGCTGTGTCCCATAGATTTTGGATTGTTGTGTTTTCATTGTCATTTGTTGTCATGATGTTTTTTATTTCTTCCTTGATCTCTCTGGTGACCCAGTCCTTGTTTAATAGCATACTGTTTAGTCTCCATGTGTTTGATTTCTTTGGATTGTATTTATTGTAGTTGATTTCCAGTTTTATGCCACTGTGATCTGAGAAGATGCTTGATATAATTTCTATCTTCTTGAATTTGAAGAGACTTTGCCTGTGACCCAGCATATGGTCTATCTTTGAAAATGACCCATGTGCACTTGAGAAGAATGTATATTCTGTGGCTTTGGGGTGAAATGTTCTGAAGATGTCAATTAATTCCATCTGGTCTAGTGAGTCATTTAGGATTGCTGTTTCTTTGCTGATTTTTTGTTTAGAGGATTTGTCCAGTGGTGATAGTGGGGTATTAAAGTCTCCTACTATGATGAGCTTGAATTATTTAAAGTATTCTCTTACATTGGCCAATTTAGTAACAGCCAGCAAAACCCAAATGAGCAAACAAGGGGATCCCAATAATCTCAAATCTATAAAGATAGTTTCTTAAAGGAGGGGAACAGTCACCACCCAGATAAAGCTAGAGGATCTCACACAGTCTCAGTAGGAAGATAAAAGATCCTAAGTGAGAAATGGGACTTGTGAAGCCATCTCAGTGAAGACTGGTTACCAACATGAAGACAGAATACTGGTTTGAGGTGCACTGTGGGAGAGCCAAGTGCGGGTCCTTTGCACCCAGATAGCCCTTCCATGCCCAGCAAGTCTTCATTGAATCCTTGAGATTTAGGGCAAAATGACTCATCCATTTAACTTTCGTGATGACAGATGAGAGGGTGACCTTTAAAATATCCATGGTTGTGATAATTATTAATTCAACATTTGCTTAAGTATCGACATTGTACAACATCTTGTTGTAACCTCTGATTCCTGTGATGATGATGATGGACATTTATTTCTGCTTAGAAGAAAGATGCTAAGATAAATTTAATGTGTTTTTACTTTCTAGTTATATTATTCACTGTTGTATGTGTGCATGTGAGTGCATAGAGAGGGAGAGAAGGATAATATGTTCATGGTTGAGTATATATTTTCATTTCTTGATAAATGGAAGATGCTCACATACTTTTAGACAAATGAGATTGGCAGTTTCTTTTAGAATGTAAAGATAGACATAATAAAAAAGAATAAATTATACAAATGATAGAGCTGGGACACACCTTTGTTAAAGATTGGATAATATTTTAGACTAGTGGCCTTGTGCATGAATTCATGCACATTTAAAGGAAATTAATTAGAAGAAATATTTTGTTGTCGCTATTCGTCCTTTCTCTATAATAGAAGTATCAACAAAAATCACAATCGACAATGACAGATCCAAACACACGTGTGCGATTGGTGCTAGTGAGAGCTTTATAAGTATTGTGCATGTGCGAATCAACTTAGCCTTTTATAGATCTAGAATAAACTTGCTTAATTAGACCTGCTTTCTGATTTAGCTAAGCTTTTTCCAGCCCAGTGAAGCACCCTAACTTCTCTTTCAGGTAATTGTCAGCAACACAGCAGTAAATATCAACCTGAAGCAGGTTATTATTGTAGATCACGCAGGGAGAACAAAGGGTAAAATATTTAATTGCAATAGTGTTTGACTATATTCTGCACAGTGAGAAAACCTGAAGTCATTTTCAAGGTCCACCATTTCTTCTTTTCAGTCGGGTCAAGTGTCTAAGCTTTCTAAATCTCCATTTCTGGCTAATGAAAAGAAAATAGGATTCCATCGAGTCTCCTATCTACCTACTCCAGGACTTCTGTGAAGATCAAATGAGATGAGGCACAGGAAAACACTTCATAGACAAACAGTGTAAAGTGTTTGTACCTGGCTATAAAGCAAGTCGTGTTCCTGGGCTGAAGAAACTGCAAGGAGGCTAGTCACTAGGAAGAGGAAGCTGGGCGTTGCTATGTGACATCATTACCTGGACAGTCGGACACTTAACATATTAACCTTTTATATATATAGATTAGAAAGTAAAATGTGTTACCTGCATTTGCCTTTAAATAATTAATGAATTCATCAGAGTTGAGGAAGCTAGCAAATATATGCTGAAGTAATAAACTTGTATGTCTTTTCCCCCCTTTAATAACATTTCTCTTTATGAAAATGTTTTGAACTATAAAGTGCCACCTTGTAGCTTCCTGGATCACGATCATAAGCATTTTCATTCTCTTCCTGTAATAACTCTTCCTAAGGTAACTGCTCCTACCTTAGGTGATTTTTGTGAAGTTAGAAGATCTCTTGGGTAATGTCTAGTGTGTTTTACTGGAGGGATAACTGAGACCCCCAAAATGTAAGTGACTTAAGACTACACCACAAGTCAAGTCACAGAGTCTGGAGAAGAACCCAGATCTCCTCCTTCCTGCTCAGTAGTCTTGCTACCAGTCAAGCTGTTCCTATCACATCCTCAGCCTGGTAAAGTCCAGAGGAGGCAATTTTCTGTCCAGCAATGATTATCATGTTTCATCAGTGTTTTATTAATAGAATTACAGAGTTCAAATTTATTTTCCACAGGCTTTATGTGTAAAAAAATGCTCAATACATATTTATTTGTTGACTGACTGAATGAAACTGGTAGTGGTGTTTGCATATGCAGTTTTTCTGACTTACTCCCAAAAATGTTAACATAAAAAGAAAAGAAACCAAGATAGATCCATCTGGCTTATTTAGAAGGATATTATCGCATGGTATGATCCCATGCAAGTATGTGTTCTTAACCGGAGACAGATTTGCAAGAGAGAGATTAGACTTTCAGAATAGTATAGGTAGTATAGGGGTTCTTTTCAGAACCGCTCAATAGGTAGATGCACATTTTTTTCCAACTCAGTATATATTTGAAATTGTTATTCTTACATTATTGTCTAAATTTGTTGACATTATAGTACTTATCTTTGGTAATGGGATTGTCACTTGGGATACAAAGAAAAGGAAGAGCCTGGTTCTGTATCTCCCTTTGGCCTTATTTCTCCCTTGGAAATCAGTTTCACCTCTCATTAAGTGCTTAATGGGATTTTTATTATGGACCTGGCCTTCCTTAGTTCATAGAAAGGACTCTTGTTACTTTACTTGATGCTTTGGAACCTTGAGAGCAGTTCCCATGTTGCTGATTATTTATTGAGCAACTAAAAATCCAGCCTTGCCTTCTTCAGTGGCATTAGTAAGAACAATAATTTCTCATATAATTTTTAGCCATTATAGTTCTTAGCACCATGGCTAACTTGGAGCAGTGACATGGTTTAAAATATATATAACCCTGATATAGTGATGTATTCTGGATAGCTCCTTGAATAAATAGGTTATTTGTACTGTTGCATCAAAATGAGTTGTTTCACTTTAGGGGACTATCAGTCAATTTGCATAAATTTATTTATAATTGAAAATGGATGTAATGCACTATTAGTTTTATAAAACAATTGGCCTAGCTGTCAAAGTACTTAACATTCTCTGCAGTGTTGGAGCAGGAGTTTCCCGTGGTGTTGAAAGAAAAAGCAGAGGAACAAATCTTTAATTAACGTTGCATCTTCCTAGATCTCTTGGGCTTGTCCTGAAGAATGGATGTTGGGGGTGGTGTTGAAATAAAATACAGCTCTTTCAGGCGCTAGGGCAGAATGACTTTGGAACACCAGCTATTCTGCCCCATCTGAGAAAAGGCTTCTATGTCCAATAGCTCTTGTTAACCTGAAAACCTCTAGGATCACATAAATAATGAATGGGCCCAAAATGCATTCGTTTTTGTAATGTAGATAAAGGTAAGATGTCTTGTCAGGCTGAATTTGCATATTGGAATAATTTAGTTTTCTTATCTTGTTCTTTGAAGAAGTAAATGGCTATGAATATTCGTGAATTCAATTAAAATATTAATGATAGACTGATGATTCAGTTTTAGGTCTCTGGTGCTCCATGAAGAGTTTCATTTAAACTTGATTAACTGAAGGGATACTTTAGCATAAAGTATAATGGAATGACTTGCTTTCTCTGAAATGAAAATGTAGTATATGGCACTGGCCAGGTAACTCAGTTGGTTAGAGCAGCGGTCACCAACCTTTCGGACCTCTGGACTACCAGTGGTCTGCAGACTACCGATTGGTAACTGCTGGGTTAGAGTGTCTTCCCCATCTGCCCATGTTGTGGGTTCCAGTCAGGGCACATACAAGAATCAACAAATGAGTGCGTAAATAAGTGGAACAACAAATCCATGTATCTCTCTCTTTCTCCCTTTCTCTCTCTCTTTCTCTTTCTCTCAAATCAATCAATAAAAATTAAAATGAACTTGCTAGAAAATGGAGTGCTGGACATGCATTAGTTCTTTCTATATAAAAGACCCTTCTGGAGTATAGAGTAAGGCATGGATGTAGGATAAATAGCTTTTGATACGTAAGTACTCCTTTATTTTTTAAAAAAACACTAATATTTATCTTCATTATGTAGTTGGAATTTCTATAGTTGCTTCACTGCCTTTTTTATTTTAATATTTAAATTTTTGATTGTGGTAAAATACACATAACAAAATTTACCATCTTAACCATTTTTAAGTGTGCAGGACAGTGCATTCTTACATTCAGCACCATCCATCTCCAGAAATTTTTCATCTCCACCAATTTAAACTCTGTACCTATCTATAATAATAAAAGTGTAATATGCTAATTAGACCAGACATATTTCTGGATTACCTTCCAGGCGAAGCCGGGTTTGTAAGGGAAGCCAGGGTCCTGAGTGCCTGCTGGTGGCCAGAGGGAAGCCCAGATCCTGGGTGCTGGAGGGAATCCTGAGTTCCGGGTGCCAGAGGGAAGCCGGTGCTGGCAGCCAGGGGAAGGAAGGCCTACTCTTGCATGAATTTTGTGCATCGGGCCTCTAGTTAAACTATGATACACCATTACTTCCTCCCTCAGTCCCTGGCAACCTCCACCCCACCTTCTGTCTCTGTGAATTTAACTACTCTAGTTGTGTCATATAAGTGGAATCATAGTATTTGTCTTGTTGTAGCTGGCTTATTTCACTTAGCACAATATCTTCAAGGTTCATTTATGTTGTAGCATGTGTCATAATTTCCTTTCTCTTAAGGTTGCATAATATTCCATGGCATATACAACCTTTTATTTATCTGTTCATCTGTCCAGTGGATATTGAGTTGCTTTCTGCTTTTGGCTACATAAATAATAATATATAGATATTGTGAATATGGATGTTTAAACATATCTTTGAAACACTGTTTTCTATTCTTTTGGGTATATATCCAGAAATGGAATTACTGGGTCATATGGTAATCCTATTTTTAATTTTTTGAGGAATTGCCATAATGTTTTCCATTTTTTATTCCCACCAATAGTACACACAGGTTCCAGTTTCTTCACATCCTCCCTAACACTTATTATTTTCTGTTGTATCTATAGATTTTAAGTTATGGGAGTTAACATATGTTATTGGGGAATCAAATGCCTTCCTTGCTCATGAGAGTGGGGTTCTTAGAAAAAAAAATTTCTTTAAAGATTCTCATGGGAGAATGAATGGTTTTTATTGGTGTGGAGTTACATTCCTTGGGTTGCAAAGTCCATATCTCTAACCCAGCCCTTAAAAGGTGTAGCAAGGGGTTCAATAAAGCCAAAAGGAGAGTTAGTATCCAGAGCTTCTGTTCCATGTTGCAGCTGGGTTTAAGTTCAGCATCAGGTTAATTAAAGTCCATTAGTTCATTGTGTGGAGTCCATATGCTGGGAGCCCTGTGGGTTAATACATCGGAAAACACAGATATTTACATTACGATTCATTAATAGTAGCAAAATTACAGTTATGAAGTAGCAATGAAAATAATTTTATGGTTGGGGGTTACCACAACATGAGGAACTGTATTTAAGGGTCGCAGCATTAGAAAGGTTGAGAACCACTGGCATAAAACAATATCCTTCTTTGCTTTCTGTGACTGAGTGGGGGAAGGAGAAGATATTAAAGGACATGAAGCAGTGTGAGATGACTACTGAGGTGAGAAATTGGGTGGCGGAGGGTCCAACTTTGGGTTAAAAGGGTAAAATGTAATGAAGAGGAGTTCAGTTGTTGAATTAGAAACATGAATTTGGAGTTTGGGAGGGAGGTCAGGACACACATGTATTTGGGTTCATTAGTCTTTAGGTGGTAGTTGATTGTGGATTTGGTCATTCAGAGAGACAGGAAGAAGAGCAAAGGACTGGAGAACAGAACCTTGGGAGATTCAACATGTGAGGGGTGTATGGAGGTCGAGGAAACCAGCCATGCTTACCTGAAGTAATCATCATCATCTCTCCTCAAAACCCGTTTCTCTCTAAATTTCTTTGTTCTCTCATCATAGTGGCATTTTCATTGTAGTTAGAGTTTAAACAATTATCTTTGCCTCATCTGTCACCAAGTTCTTTTGCTTTTTCCATTATGGTACTTTTCAAATCCTGAATTTCTTATTTTTTTTCCACTTACATTATTGTTTCCAGAACTTTGTTTTTTTAGTCTGTTGCAATTTTCTCTTAACCTATCTTCCCGTCGACAGCATTTTCCTTCAGAGTTTTATCTACTTAATATATTAGAATTCCACATAAGTTTTCAAGTGACAAAAATTCTACTATTTAAGGAAAATGAAGTTTGAAAGTGTTCATTTGTAAAAATACAGGTCCTGGCATTCAAGGCCCTGCAGAGTCTCTAATTTATCTTTTTGAACAGAAATCTCAGCATAAGTTTTAGGTTTTTGCCATTCTGCAATATTTGAATGTCATGAATTTTCATGTCTGCCTTTCTTATGCTGTTTCCATTACTCTTCCTCACTCCTTCCTACTCACGCAAAGGTTCAACTCAGCAATTCAATTCCCATTTCCTCTTTGTGATGATGTAAGAGCTTTGTGCAAATCCTTATGCAGCTACCTATTATCTGTATAACTTTGAACAACTTCTCTAAATTTCAGAGTACTTATTTGTAAAATAGAATGTTGTGAGCATTAAATTAATAATAAAAAAAAGTAAAAATTAAGCCCAGTAGTTAATATTTCTGATCATTATCCCTCTGGGTCCTCTTATTCACTCATTCATTTACCCATTCACCAATTAGTTGTTCCAGCACACCTGGAGGTGGTCGGGGAGCAGCAGTGAACCAGGTGGACAGGAATCCTGCCTTCTGGCACCTTCGTTCTAGAGGAGGAGATGGGTTAGAAACAAGATAAGAAATATATCACGTTTTAGTGAAGATAAATGCTAAGGAGAACTATGAAAGCAGGAAAGGGAGCCAGGAACTTTAAGAGGGAAGGTTGAAGTTTTAGATAGGGTGACGGGACGGCCTCTCTGAATTTCCCTTTGGAACCCATGATCACTTGGCACACTCCCAGGCATTTGTGGGACACGCTCTCGGTTGTCTACATGTGCACGTGTTGTCAGCTTCCTTCTCAGCTCCGTCAGAGACTCTTGAGCTGAAAGACAGTTCGTATTAGCTCTTTGTACCCCACTTTTATGGCAGAGGAACCATATTATCCCACAATGTAACTGGGAATTATGGAAAAGGCAAAAAAAGCCTTCCTTCATACATGAGAGGAGGTTGGTAGAATTCCATGGAAGTTAAATACTTAATACTTGTTTCATCTAATTTTTGTGAGGCCATACACTTAAGACTGCAACTTCAAAACCAGGAGAATAAAGCCTAGTGGCCTCCACCAGGCATTATTAACTGCCCTTTGGGGACTTGGAATGAGGCTGGCCGTACCTTTGAGTTTCATAATGGGAAGAATCTCTGAGGGGAAATCACTGGAAATCAGAACTAAGTGTAACTCCAGTAGTCAAACCAAAACTGAACCAGCCTGGCCTGGGAAAGGTGGGGAGGCCACAGCGCGTTTTACTCAAGTCATTTGTGTGTTTGTCAGACTGAACAGACATCATCAAGCAATATGCCTAACTTTTAGCATCATTGTTTGAATCCATCAGCAAAATCAGAAGATGGCTTGAATATGTAATTAAGTTAAATTTATCCTCCAGATTCCCTTAGTTCCCTGCATACCAGGCCGGAAATTGGCATCAGGGAGAGGAACTCAGATTGTGCAACTCTCATTTCTGGTTCAGTTTTTTTCCTGAGAAGAGTTGAATTTCCTGTCAGCAGTGACATGAAAGCTGTGTTGCTGCTATTGCTTTTGTCTCCAACTTTGAAAAAAGAAAGCCCACTCAACACTACACTTTGATTAATTGGAGCAGTTGTTTTTCCTAAGGGGAGACCATAGACTGTATTTTCATTTTTTTTAAAAATGGCGCCTAGCTCTAACCAGAGTTTGAGTTAGTTTTCCCTTGGGGATCTGACATTTTCTGTTTCCTGACATCCTTACCATTGCTAGACACTGTTTTTTGTTTTCTTGCTCTATATTCATCCCCTCAGGGAATTTGTGTATTTTATCTACTGGAAGGCAGGCTGTTTTGGACAAGCCCATTTAATTGTTCAAATAAGTCCCAGTATAGCTTAATAGACCAATCATTAGGAACTGGGCCACGAGGCAGCATTTAGATTCATGAGACCCATGTCCTCAGTTCAGTCCCAGAAAGAAACACCACAAACACCAAATGAATCATTTCCTTTTCTCCCTCCTTCCCTACCTGGCCTCTACAGTCCACCCTTTAAAAATATTAAATAACATCCTAAAAACAAACAAAATGCCATTTGTTTCAGCATTTCCAGTTTGCTTATTTATGGTTTTGTATTTGGGAGAATAATAATTGATTAACCATTAAATTAAATAATAACAAATATTGCCTTGTGGCCATTATCCTCTTTGTTTTATGTAAAATGAGCTGTCCAAACATAAAGGAAATGAAGACATAGATAGCACTCTTTTGCTTTCTTTTCCGCTATTTTTATGTAATTACATTTTAATTAATAATTTAAAAACATATATAGTCTTCATATTTCCTAGTAACATTGCCTGTTCTTCTAACACTGTATATATTTGTTTTAAAAATACACCTGGAACTAAGTTGCTGCAATGAATTGGTTAAGGGGCTTCTTTAGCAGTCTGATTGCAGAAGTGAATGCTTTATAGCTGCACACTGCTAGACAGACTGGGCACCTCAAAGGATTAGAAAAGGTAGCAGACACTTGGTTTGGGGGCTTCAATGAATGTGGTTTGAGTTGTGGTCCATTTGCTTTCCTTGCCTGATGCTGTGGCCACAGGTGGATTCAGATAGGTGAGCATGTGGCTGTGGTATGTGTTGACTCCTGAGAGTGAAATTTGAGTCTATGAACATTACCTGCTGTGATTATTCTTTGGCCAAACTAAAGTCTGGCAAGATCTGGTCTTTGCAGCCCAAGGAGCCTTTGGAACACATTCCCTTTTGTACCTGGGATTATCTCGAGAGGCCTTGAAAGATCAATCCACAACTAAGTAGATAGTAATAAAAGGCTTAAGTCTTCCAAAAATTAGGACAGTCTTTCATTTTGGTCTCAGTAATTCTCCATCTCCATCTGTTGTAGAGAAAAAGGACTGCGAATAGGCACCACTTCCGTTCTGTCGATAAGTACTGTGGTGGTGTTTTGTTTTTACAGGTGAAACAGGAGAGTGAATAATGTCTAGCCAGGAGAGGTTTGTCAGGACAAGATCGCGATGCAGCTTTACTGTTCCGGTTGCGGACTCGACATTTCTTCATTAGTCTTGATATCTCCAGTTCACTCTGAGATTAACTCTGTAATCCTTACCCAGCAGGCATAACCTTCAGAGCCAGAGAAAATCCAGCCAGAAATCTGTGCGCCATAGGCCATCTTGCTCCCTGAATCACTAATGTGTGTGATTATTAAATGGGAATCCGTTGTCCTTGGGAGTCTGGATTGAGAAGAAAGCTGATGAAGTCCAGCTGTCAGGTCTATAATCAGGAGATCTTTATGGATGGAAGCTCCTGAATCCCTCCTGTTGTGGACTCTTCAGTTCGGTTTGCTGTTAGTCATCTGCCTGGTTATATCCCCGAGAGACTGTCCCGGTGACAGTGTATGGAAACGTGGTGGGTGTATACCCATCCTCTCCCTTGCTTTTAAAATTAAGAAATAGTTTATGTGGAATTTTTTTTCATACACCTCTTTGTGATTGGGGTGGTTGGTTTTTCAGGGGTAAAAAAAAAATCTCAGATTGGTTTTTTAGTTAATTGAAATGCTGAATGTTGATGATTATTGTGGGCTATAGTACTCATTGATAGTCATATTATTTCTAGTCAGATAAATTTCTTCCTTTTATTTGTGGAAAGATTTGGTGGACATTATCTGGTGAGATAAAGCTGTCTTTTGAGATGTTTGGAGATAGTGTGTGTGTGAGAGATGTATGTGTGCACACATGAATATATATATATACACACACACATACACACACACACACAGTGTGTATATATATATATCTACACTAATAAAAGAGAGATGCAAATTGACCATCACTCTGCTACACCCACCAGCCAATCAGAAGGGAATATGCAAATTAGAAGGACAAAGATGGCGGCTGCCCAGCTGCTCCAGGTGCAGAGTGGCCGGGTGGAGCAGGACGCCTCCTATGAGAGGGAGGGCGGCGGGGGGTGGGGGGCCAGGAGGGCGAAGGGATCTACAGGAGCGGCACTCTGGCTGCAGTGAAGACGAAGACTGCAGACTCCAGAGTCTGCAGCCAAGACCAAGACGGCAGACTACGACCGGAGCGAAGGCCTGGGTCCCCGGTGCCAGAGGAAAACCGGTGCTGGAAGCCAAGGGAAGGAAGGCCTATTGCACGAATCTCTTCGTGCAACAGGCCTCTAGTATATATATATATATATATATATATATATATATATATATATATTTAAAAGTTAACTCATTTTCTCCAATTCTAATGCACTATAGATCACTCTGAATTGTTCTTTATTCACCATTATATGCACATTACTGGGAGGAGATCATCTTTATAAATGTATACAACATTCAGTGTAGCCTCTTCCTCTCTGTGTCTCCCCTCCCCTGTTCTCTCCTAGTTGCGGGGAGAGAAAAGCCCTGGAAGAGGGTTGAGCAGACGGGATGAACCGTCAGTTTTCTGCCACTTTTCTTTCCTCCTCTTGATGAAGGAGAACAGCTCTGCTGTGCCCACTCCAGCCACAGTAGCAGTTTTGGCAGCTGCTGTGTCTTACGGCGTGATCTTGGCTTTGCCATTTTGCCAGGACACAACCTATGTAGATATGGTGGCTGAGTTAAGTCAAGCTCCAGGCTTCCTGAACATCTGGGACTTGTGTCTTTTGCCAGCAGAGACTTGGCACCAAAAAATGCTCTCACCCCAACTTCTGATTTGAAGAAAGCCTTCAGCCCACCTCTGGGACAGGGGCAGTCCAGTCCGGATCCTGCACCTGCCTGCCCAGCGGGCCACCATCACACAGGTTCCCGCTCCTGTGCTTTTGTGGACTAGAGAACCTTAATTGCGTGACAGCATATGCCCGAATGGCAGTGCGTATGTGTGTGGGCACGTGCATGTGTATTTGTATAAATACACAGTCCCATATGTACAGCTGCCGTAAGGTGCCATAAACAAATTTTATCTATAGAATGTGTTATATGTAAACTTTTAGAGTTCTGCTAAATTGGGTCCAGCATGATGCCGACACACTGACTTTTATGAAATTGGTTTTCATTAAAGTCTAAGGTTATTCTTGTGTTGGCAGTGGCTTTGATTAAGCACTGTATTAGGGTCACATCCTAGAATAACAGCATTTTGAAATCCCTGGCTGTTTTTGAAAGACTTGTGATTAAAGTTCTGGCTGTTTTCCCATGATTACTAATGTCTGCTGAGGGTTGAGTTTCCCCGGTTGTTATTGGCAGTTCAGTTGTGTGGCAGCCCCTTGCGCTTTCTTGCCAATATCAGTGGCATTCTCTTGGGGAAGTGATTTTGCATTGAAATGCAAGAGCTCAAAGCTGTAACAAAATTAACTCAGGGTATGGGGTTTCTGATGTGACTACAGAGCTAGAATGGGAATGTTTCCTAAAGACTAATTTATCTGTGATTGAATTGCAGACCAAACAACGGGCCATGATGAGAAGGGAGAGAAACCCATCGAAAAGAGATTATGGACAGACAGGTTGAGGAATACGATATTGCAGGGTGAAATCTAGGCAGTCAGATATTGTGGCTTTGGCTGGGTTTTCTTCTTGACGGGGTGTTCTGTGCCTGGGCATGAGCACCAGGCAGCAGCACACTTGGGAGCCCTGTGCTGTGTGGAATGGCCTCTTTGCCTGCTGGTGGGATGTGGGAAATGAGCTCATGCTATGTGGACTGGAGAACCTTAATTGTAAAAAATAAATAAGTGTGTATGCATGTTGAGGGAAAAGTCCCCCAGGTTATAAGATATACTGTGGAGTTATGATCATCTAATAAAAGTAGTTATTGAGTGTCTACCACTGCCCCAGTTAATGATTGAAAAAATGTCACATTTTAAAAATTAAGAATATTGAACATGAGATATTTTCTTCAGTTGCTACCAAATTAAAATCCTACATAATTTTATTATTTTCGTTACGGGTCTTTTATCTTTGGAAATTTTAGGACTTGGATATTTGATTTCTACCCATGTAGGTTATAAATTTCTTGAGGGTAAGGCATCGTACCTTGGGCTTTTAGTGTTCTCTCACTGTGCCTTACACAAAATAGTTTTGTAATACCTGTCTGTGGATTGGTTTAGAATTTACCATTTGTACTCTACAAGAAATAACTTTAAAATTCAAATGCAGTGTTATACAAATACCTAAATAAATAAAAGTAACTTCCAAACATAAAGAAGTGACACACTTGGTCGTCTTACTCAGCTCTTTTTCATATTTACACCAACTTCAGGACTGATTTCAGGATAGGACAGTGGACTTTGGGTCTTACCTCTGCTTCTCTTTCACACATCATTAGTCACTGATGTCTGAAGAAGCGAGAACAGTCAAATAGTAGTAGATGTTTATATATATTCTAGAGGCCCAATGCACAAAAGTCGTGCAAGGAGCTCGGCCCTCGTAGGCGTGGCAGCTTGCCTCGGCCCTTGCAGCCCTGGCTTCATCAGGAAGGTTGTCTGGAAGGTTGTTCGGTTGTCTGGTCTAATTAGCATATTACCCTTTTATTATTATAGATAGTGTCCCCCAAAATATATACTAGTACACACACTTTGAATAATTACAAAGGCAGGATTTACTAAAATACATTTCTGTTTCAAAATTGAGCTATCAGTTGTTAAAGTGTGCATACATTTTTGGGGTACACTCACACATATACGATTATCAGATATTGTTATACAAGAGCAAACAAAACAAAGTTCTTATCTTTTATTATATTTATTTTATTTTATTATAAATGTTTTTATTGAGATAAAATTCACATGCCATAATACCATTTACAGTGTACAATTCAGTAATCTTTAGTAAGTTTACAGAGTTGTGCAACCACCACCACTGTTATCATCTCCCAAAGAAAGCCCTCTCTGTTAGCAGTCACTCCCCATTTCTCCTTCCCTTGGCCCCTGGCAACCACTGATGCATTTTCTCTTTCTATTCTAGATAGTTAATGTAAATAAAGCCATCAGTATGTGGTCTTTTGCATCTGGTTTCTGTCATGTAGCATGTTTTTAAGGTCCATCCATGTTGTAGCATGAATCAGTACTTTATTCCTTTTTACTGAGATAAGGAAGACTACTGAAGATAAGTAAGAGGTGGGAAATGGGTCAGAGTTTGTTTTTGGACATATTAAATTAGAGCCATGACTATTAGAATCCCAGTGGAGATATTGATTAGTCAACTGGACATAAAAGCCAGGAGTTCTAGAGAGGTCTGGACTGGAGATATGAGTTGAGGAGTCATTAGCCTGTAGGTGATATTTAAAGCCACCAGGTTAAATGATATCCTCTATGGCTTGTTTCTAGAGCACAAAAAGGGTTCAAGGGTTGACCCCTGGGGCACTTGAAACAAAAGGTCAGGAAGTTGAGGAATCAGTAAGAAAATGGAGGACTGCCCTAACTGGTTTGGCTCAGTGGATAGAGGTTCGGCCTGCGGACTGAAGGGTCCCCGGTTCTATTCTGGTCAAGGGCATGTACCTTAGTTGCGGGCACATCCCCAGTGGGGGGCATGCAGGAGGCAGCTGATATATGTTTCTCTCCCATCGATGTCTCTCTCTATCCTTCTCCCTTCCTCTGTAAAATAATCAATAAAATATATTTTAAAAAAAGAAAATGGAGGGCTAATTAGTGAGTAAGGAGAAAAATCAAGAGATTATAGGGTGAAGAAATCATTCCAGAAATTATAGGGTTAATTGTGTCAACTGATGTTTCTAGAGCCAAGAAGAAAAATGAAGATTGAGAATCATTTATTGACTAAGACCATATAAGAGGGTAGCTTCCAAGCTACCACCAAAAGAGTGAACTCAAGGACCCCAGAGCTGTCTGTGCATATTCCTGGTAATTCCCATGGCTCTTCATCCTCCACAGCCTTTACAGCTCACCTCTGAAGTCTGTGCCATCTCACCATGCCCTTATCTCATTCACGCCAGTCACTACACAGAGTCCAGAGTTCCCTGGTTACCATACATCTGCAGACCCTTATCCCTCTCCGTACATCTACATTTCCCTCCTTTGTCCAGTGTCTGAGTTTATCCATCTCTTTTTTACAAATCCCATATATCCCTAACACTTTTATTGAATGACCCTTTAACCTTCTTCCTAGAGCAATTAGAACTAAAATCCATCTCACCTTTGAGAGCCCACTTCCTTGCTGCTGTTTTAACTAGTGGCTCTTTTCTTTCCAGAGACACAATAGTGTTACCGGACTAAAGGAGTCTGCACACACGCATCAAAGCCCAATAAAACACGAACAGCAGTTTGCAGCAAAGACAGTAGAGGTTTATTAAGGACCACGCCCGGAAACACCTGAGTTAGTGCTTCAGGGGATGGGTTATATAGGGGGAAAATTATTAGTCATGGTGGCTAAGGGAGTTGGGGTCCTGGGCTCTACCACATTGGTTGGGGCCAGGGTAGGGAGTAGTTGGTCATTGCATCAGATTCTGATGTTAGCCATGGCCTACTTCTGTCTGGTTTCACAAGGTGGCATCTGTAGGGTCTTTCTGCTTTCATGGGCCTGGGGCTGAAACACATCTGAGGTTAAGATGCTATTGGACCTAAACTCTGTCCTCTTGATTAACAGACCTGAGGCTTTTTCTTAAGAAAGTTTGATGCTGCCCTAACCGGTTTGGCTCAGTTGATAGAGCTTCGGCCTGCGGACTGAAGGGCCCTAGGTACGATTCCACTCAAGGGCATGTACCTTGGTTGCGGGCACATCCCCATTGGGGGGGGGCGGGGTGCAGGAGGCAGCTGATCAATGTTTGTCGTCAATGTTTCTAACTCTCTATCGCTTTCCGGTCCTCTCTGTAAAAAAAAAAAAAAAAAAAATCAATAAAACATATTAAAAAAAAAAAAAAGCAAGTTCGATGCTGATCAGAACCTGATGGCCTAAGGGCTTAATGGTAAGGGAGGGGGTGAGCAGTTAGTGCAAAGGTGGGGGATCTGGTTGAAAGAGGCGAGTGAATCACATTGCTATTAGACTGGACAAAGCTGGCTGGAACAAAGAGTTCCTGCGCAGTCACAATAGGCATCTTCCTTGCGTCTTCCAGACCATTTCTTTCTCTTCTCCCTAAAAATTCCCATGCCCTCAGATGATTCCCTCTGCCATCATTCCTTGTTGTTATTTACAGACCTAGGATCCTTTCATCTTGTCCCTAGAGGTACATCACGCACAGTGTGTTTGCTAATAATAAAGTAATTGGCTTGCCGAGTTTGGGCGAGTATCAGTGTACAGCCTGGCTTCAATGTATTTTACAATAGCACGGACAGTTTTTTGGGACCAGTGTTTTTGAAACATTAGTAAATATGGAAGATGACAAACACATTAGTCAAGCTCCTGCTGCACTGACCTGTTCTTTAAAAAATATGCATGCATTTTAAGGGTTTAAGACGTTGAAAGGAGAACTGAGACCTGTGTCAGATATGCTGATGGAGTGATGACGTTGAGGAAATGGAAGCTCACCCTTTGTGCTCCAGTGAGAGTAAAGGCACCGTGCAGCTTTCTGAGGCAGATGGGAAGTGAACAACTAATCAATCAGGTTGGGAAACAGTGAAGAACAACTTATTTCAATGCATATGGTGTTGGATCTTAGACAAGATAGTATTGGGAGTAAAAGTAGATTAGGCAGCATCAGAAGGACAATTTACCCAAGCGTCATCTACATAACACTGTTTAAATCCATCTCATGGCACCAACTCAGAAATTCAGTAAATAAATAAGGGCACCACCAGGAGCCTGGGGGTCTCCGTGGAGTTGTACATGAAAGAGACCAGAGTGAAATTGTATTACCACAAGCATTCTGTGATCATCCTAATATCTCTTTCTCTATTGTGCTCTAAGCAGATTAGAAGACTGCGATTGCTTTATAGACTTCTTATAAGAAGCATTAGCAGCAGAAATGCAAATCGTTATAATGGACACATTTGCATCAGTGCTTGTGAATCTGCTTTATGCTTGGAACATCTGCTCTTTGGTCATCTCTTGTTCACAGAGTGATAAAAAGTGGACCATTGCATAAAACTACATACAACTTAAGTATAAAAGTAGATTTTAGAAAAGCAATCAAGCATGACTTGATTTAAATTTAATATTTGCTAAGTAAAGACGTGGGGGCAAATAAGCAAAATTTGATATCCTTAAGTAATTTTAAGTTGTCTTTTATTAACATTTAAAATTACAAGTGGGGTAAAAATTTTTCCTTTGCATCTTTTTAAATAAAAGCATTTTTTTTTAATAAAGGCATATATTTTTAGTAGAATATATGCTACAAATTCAAGTTGTTAAAGTCTCAGCAGAATTTTCCTGGGAGTTTGTTTAATCTTTAGTTCAATGCATAACAATTTAATCTGAGTTTGGGACTATTTTTTTGGTTGGGTAAATAGAGAACAGGGATGGAAATGTATTTTCCCTTGGTAAAAACAGGAGAGGATGCATCTCGTGCATTTCTTCTCTTACATTTTGCAAAGAGACCTAGGTCAACACTGTGTTGATTATGTCATTTGAGTTGGTGGTAATTTCTTTCTGCCTTCACAGAATGGTTTTATATTTATTGTGCTCATCAGCTGTGGAACACTGTATTAAAGCTAAAGGCATTATCTTGAAATGGGTAAAAATGCCCTGCCTTCAACATGCCCTGCGTTCAAGGTAGTCACAGTTCCTGGAGAGAGAGGGCACCATATGTAAAAGCTTCAAGATGTGTGGCTCAGTGGTTGAGCACTGACCCATGAACCAAGGTCACCATTTCGATCCCCAGTCAGGACCCTTGCCCAGGTTGCAGGCCCTATCCCCAGAGGGGGCATGTAAGGAGGCAGCTGATAGATGTTTCTCTCCCATTGATTTTTCTCTCTCTCCCTCTTCTTTCCTCTCTCTCTAAAAATCCATTAAAACAATGAAAATAAAGATGAAATAAAATATTATAGTGAAAGATGCATGAGATCAGTTCTGCAAAACAGTCATTTGTTCTGGGCCCAGAATCTAAAGATTTTTTCTCCAGTAAACATGCCACCAACTTGTACCAGTCACGTTGCACTTTTAGCCGCTTATGGTTTGCAAGGTTGCGGTGAGCATGTGTTAGGTCAGGTGTTCCTGTGGTTGGATACTTTTGAATGCCACCTCTGAGCAACTCTTACTAAATCTAAGGCTTCTGGTAGTAGACATTGAGTGTCACGCCATGAAGCCTGCTCTTTGCCTATATCCTGGCTTCCTGCGTGCGTGCTGTTCGCCAGGCCTGAACTCAGCAAAACCAATTTGAAATAACTAGAGGTGGGTGTTTACCCTGAGGGACTTTCCTTTAATAGGAGGAAAGTTAAGGTTATAAGGTATCTGTGCAAGGTCAATAAAGGACCCTTGGAAGGCCTTGTTGCTCATATAAGTACTTTTGAGATAGAGAGCAATAGCTACAATTTTGTCCGAGTAGTTAAATTTCATTATCCTTCAGTTGTTAATTCTGATAAATATGTATGTCATATTCAGGGGACATGCTGGAACAGGATTTATGACAGTTTTTACTAAAGACTCGAGCGGACCCAGGAAAAGTAATATATGGTTGTTATCTGTGTTAAACATATATATTCTATATACTCATTATCCATATTTAATAGTTATCACAATTATATCTTATTTGTTTCATCTCCCATTTTCTTTTTCTTTTTTCTTTTTTGTGAAGTATTTTAAAGCAGTTCCCAGATATCAAGTCATTTTAGCTCCATGTGCCTGAAGATGCATCTATATATCACAATGTAAAAATACTATGATGTTACTCAAGTGCTGAGACGCAGCCGTCTGGAAGCTGCGGGACACCATCCAGACTAGACGGCCCATTCTCCTGCCTGTGAGAGGAAATGCACACTTGAGAGGCCCATAGAGCAACAGTGTTCACAGAGAAAACCAGGGGATAACAGAGACAGGTTTGGGGATCAGAGAAATGTCGGATCTCAATCAGGAGCAAGGAAATTCGGAATATAATGAGGCGGAGGATGGTTGGTAATGGTTAGGTTGTTTGTATCCAAGGAGATGGACCAATGAAACAGGAACAAGAGGTGCAGTGGGCCTTGGGCAGAGTGGCCAGAGGTTTTGTGGCCTTTGGTTTGGTTGATGGTGGTCCCAGTTCTCTGTGCTGCGTGGCAGAGAGAGTCGAAGGAGACAGACTAGAGACTTGGTTTGGGGAAAGATATGAGTGGTTTTTTGAAGCAAGAGTTTTTGTCAGGATAAAAATTGAGGATAGGGTTGTGTTAGAGATTATTCTGAGTTTTTAAAAACACGATCTCAAATTTGCATTAAATTATACCCTGTTCTGCTCCAAGTTTTTAATAGCTTCCCATTGTACTTAGGATTAAAATATCTATTTTTTGTAACATGACCTCGCAGGCCTCTGCGAGCTGGCTCTCCTCCTCCCCTCCCTTTACCCTCCTTTTCCTCACTTGCCCTCTACTTTGTATGCCCAGGAAGGACTTCCTGAGAACTGAGAGCGAGGCAGGTGAGTAGAGACATGAACGCCATAGGGAGCCACCCATGTAGACCTGGAAGAAGAAAGTGACAGAGGGAACGGGATGACCAGAGGCCCGAGGCAGATGTGTGCATGGTGTGTTCACAATAGAGGGGCCTGTATAATGAACAGAGTGAGACAGGGCATAGTAGGAGAGGATCCCAGAAAATTACAGCGACAGACAGTATAGCGTCTTCCAGGTAATTGTGAGGAGTTGGGCTTCTATTCCAAATGAGACAGGAAGCATTTGGAGCACTGAGGCGCGAGGAGAGCTGGATTGGCCTTACATTGTAAGAGCATGTCCCTGGCTGGTATTCTGAGATCCCCTGACAAGGGCAAGGACTGACGCAGAGGAAAGTGTAGCAGTGGGCGTTGGGAGAAGTCGGGGGCCTCGATGTTTTGAAGACTGAACCAACCAGGTTTTCTGATGGGTTGGATGGGAGGCATAAGCAAAATAAGAGAGTGAAAATGATACAAGGTTTATCATTTAAATACGTTGATGTTCTTACCATGCCAGGACCTTGTGCAATGCCTGTGCATGGTTGGATGGAATAAAAACTTATAGAATGTATTTGAATTTAATCTGCCTTCAGTCTTTTTGTCCTAGCCTTGCCTTTGTTCTCTATTGCTGGAGTGGTACTTGAATGTTGGGATGAAAAATGTTTACACTGAAACCTTGTCCACGGACCATCAATTTCCAGGCCTAAGTTGCGTTGTCTCCTATCTTCAGAGTCTTTTTGTTAGTAACCTCTGCCCATCTCTGCTCCGTACTGAGCTAAATTGACAAGTCATTCTTTTGTACATTTTGTTTTAATAAAAAGCCTTGTCTATATTTTAGATTTTTGAAAAAACATTTAAAAAGCAGATTCACCAATCTTTAAAGAAATACAAAGGCAAAGTACTTTTCCAGGAAGGGGTTTTAGCAATAATTTTATATGATGTATTTAGAAAATGTTGATAAGTAGCTCCTTTGTTATATGATTGAGTCACAATTTTTTATCAGCCAAATGGGGTATTTATTGAATACCAATATTAGGGACTCTGTACCATGTGTTATCTTTGCCAATCTGCTTTCTTGTATTATTAATATCAGGCTACTTTGTAGGGAACAATGGCATATTTTATCTGCCAAACAACTGTAACTTCACATGTCATCCTGGATTTTATTAGGCTTATTATGTAAGTCGGCTTCCAAGTTCAAGAGGGATAGATCTATCTTAGTGAAATACTATTTTTTACATTCTCTTGCTATATTTTATGATAGTTTTGTTTCTCACTTTGCTTTATTTTTTTATACCCCAGTTAGAACATGAACTTCTTCCGGTCATGCATTATGTTTATTAGTTATGTTTACATCATCACGAGCCCACTCTTAGGCACGAAGATGTCAAGTTCCTGATTATAGGTAGAATTCAATTAAATACATTGTTTTTTATTGATTTTTTTTTCAGAATTGCTTCTTTAGAAACCATTGGTTATAGTGATTTATTTAAAATTCTGATACCTATCTGGGATGAATAATTGAGAAACATTTTAGATTAAAATTGCAGAGACATGCGATGAATTTTGCCCATTTTGTCATATTCAAGGCAGTATCTAACATGCTTACCCTAAAAGAAAGAGAGCATAAGATAATCCTAATTAGATGGTGTAAAAATGTCAACCCGAGATGATACAAATTATTTTTTCCTGAAGCATAACTAATATCCCAAAGCAAAAATACAGTTCATTCTTATTTAAAATCCCATTAGAATTATTGCATATGAAATCTCAATGATTATAATAATTGGCATAAATTTCTACTTGATAAAGGTACTACTATATTATATTCTACAGTATCAGAAAATGTAAATAAACCAAATGGATAGAATATAGTATAAAGGAAATATATAATCTAGGAAATATAATTTCATAAATGCAAGGGTTTCTCAAGAGTACACTGTCTGGTTCATTCTCCTTATTCTATTGGTAAGAAATAGGTGGCTCAGAGTACTGAGCAACTTAATCCCTTATAATTATTTGATATCAAAGTTAAGAGAAGTTCATTCTTCTAATAATCGGATTTTATAATCGATACCAAATTGTGCTTTACTATATATTGTTATATTTCACTATCTCAAGTTAATTCAAAATATTTAAGGCAAGAACTATATTCCACTCTACTCTCCAGTTTACTGTGAGGATTGATTAAAAACAATGACAGGGATATCCGAATAGAATCCAAAGACACTTTCACTGGAGTAATTGAATTCTGAGGGGGAGTTATTTGTAGACTATTCTGTAAGGAGTAGATTATATGAAGACTTCTCTTTTCAGCAGTATGATTGAGATCTTTGTAGATCCTTCCATGAAAAAATTTAAAATGTTGGATAAAACACTTAGCAATTGCTTTGATAAAGTTGCAAAAAGTTATAATTACAGGAAGCAAAAAACAAAACAAACCAAAAAAAAAACATTTTGGAGGAAGTACTTCTAAAGTCAGTTTTCACTTTGAAGGTTTTGTCAAGCCCAAGGAAACTTGCAAGGCATATGAGAACAAGAGCAAAGCCCAGAACCTAGCCAACCTGGGGAGTCTAGTACCAAGAACCCCCAAACTCCACATAGAGTATATGGGCCATCTAGAAATACCACCCCTTTCCCATAACCACCTTTAAGGCACTAAAAAAATTGATAACCTTGGCACAGGCCAAAGGGAGGAAAGCTCTCTAGAGTTTTGTTGCCAAACTGTATATCCTTTGTGTGATGTGAGAAAATCTCAAAGTGAGAATTTAGTTTAAAGTGGGTTCTGGGTTGGTAGTTTCTTTATATGGATAAGCAGAAGCTATTGCTAACGTTTTCTGGTGGAAACTACCTTTAAATCAGGCCTCAAATAATTGTTACAGATACATTTCTAAGTAATGTGAGCTTATAAAACACACGTGCATGCACACACACGGTACACAACACACAGGAAAACAGGTTCCAGGCACAAGATTCAGCAGAGATGAGAGATGAAAAATCAGATCAGCAAAGACTTCTAATATCGCAATTATAACACATATAATACAGGCTTACTAGTATTTAAAAATATTATTTTCATTAATAAACTTTTGCCATAATGGTATTTGCCTTTTATATCTTTTTCTTGCCTTATTACAGTGTGTATATATTTTTAATGGCCACATCATATTTTGGTTATAATGTGTTTGTGTGTATGTTTGTATCAATTATCAATGTGTGTGTATATAACCAATTTCCTATTGCTTTGCAATTTAAGTGAATTTTTTTAGTTTAATATATTTTTCTGTGATGAATATCCCTGTTGCCAAATCTTAAATTTACCCATGATATTATTTTTTACTGAAGATGTGAGGAAATACCTAGAACTGGAATTTTGAGCTCCAGTAATGTGTAAATGTGCTTTATACCAATTATGACTGATAAAATGGAAGTAAAAATTTTGAGAATAAGTACAAGATATAAGTGTTCCAGCAAAATGTGGAGCAGATATTATTGGGAAAATTCACTAGTTTGTGGTTTGGTGTGTGGCTGACATTGAACTTACTGCATTTAATGAAGGACAGAGTTCAAGGCAAACAGAGAAGACTCGTCTTTTTTAAGGTTGTTGACATTATTTCAATTGCAGATGAATGAGAGGGTTGTATTTCTTTTTTTATCACTAGTACTCCATTGGGGTGAAAAAATATGTTGGCCATTGGAGATCTGCAAGGGTTGGCCATTTCAAATAAATTGTAAAATCCTGATTATTTTTATCAATTATTTGCTGAACATAGGGTATGCATAATCCTGTATTATGCTCTATTTATATACAAACAGAGAAAAATGCATCTGCCAGCTATAATTTTTAGTGTTGATCATCTCATGGTTAGCTGGCTTAGAAGACCAATTTAAATTCTGTGAGAATATTGCAGGAGTTTTTGCCTAAAGTGCCTGGAAAGTTGACTATTGCTAATTAAACCTAAACAGTGACTGTGGGTTTTCTAGTCAAGTTATTTAAAGCCACCTGTGCCTCGGTAATGCACATGCTTCCAATGAGCCGTGGCGTAATGCTGTTTCTGTTAGGATGCCAGCACTGATAATCTGTGTCTGTAAGCTAACTGCTGCCATGTTCTGCAATTTGTATTTGGACTCTACATTTGTTCTTAAAGAACCCTTCATCTCTGCCACTTCCCGTAGTCATTTTGGCTTATTATACTTTTTACCTGTCATATTGTCATATCAATCCCTTCAAAATAACATCTTTCCAACTTTGCGAGTGTGAAGACAGTGACAGCATTTAGCACTATCATTTCTTTCTATGAACTAGTGTATTTATGCCCTATTCATTTCCAGTGGCCCGGGCTTCAACATAGACCATTTCACAGGCAAAATAAGATTGATGGGCTCAATCTGTTTTCAGGTTGATGCTTATCCGCATCATAAATCTACCACTCAGCTGGCAAGCCATCATCGAAAGCCCCCTGACCAGGCAAACATACGTGCTAGGTCAACACTGAGAAGGGCTTATCTGATCAGAGAGAGGCACTGCATTCTGTCCTCCTTCCTATCACTCTTGCTTTACTTTAACAAGAACCACTGAGCAAACAGTAAAACCTTCTGCAACCTGAAACTTGAGTGAGGAGGGAAACCTTACTGTCTGTTTTAATCATAGGTGATGAGCCAGCACAGTGGTCAGCAAACTGTGGCTCGCGAGCCACCTGCGGCTCTTTGGCCCCTTGAGTGTGGCTCTTCCACAAAATGCCACGCGCGGGCGTGCACGTACAGTGCGATTGAAACTTCGTGGCCCATGCACAGAAGTCGGTTTTTGGCCTGGGCGAGTCTATTTTGAAGAAGTGGTTCTAACACCGAGCCAGACTCAAGGGGCCAAAGAGCTGCATGTGGCTCGCGAGCCGCGGTTTGCCGACCACTGAACCAGCAGATACTTAGTTGAAAGAGTACAGATCATTTCCCAGTTGTGCCAATTCCCAAATGCATCTGCTCTCACCTGTTATAGCTGGTAATGCTTCCTCAGGAAGCAGGAGGGAGACCTGGGGCTGGTGGGAAAGGGAGAACAAAATACACAATGTGGGCAAAAGTAGGTTTATCGTTGTGAGTACAAGAAACGCTGTTTATTCTCGTATTATTATTTACTTACTAATTGTGTTTTTTTCCATGCGAACAGCTGTAAACCTACTTTTACCCCACCTCATACTTCCTCTGTGTGCTGTCATTCAACCCTCCCCCCGCCACCCCCTTCCCAGATTTCTTTTTTAAACAATTAGTTATTTAGAACAACAGCAGTGAGCATTAGGGTGCAGCCTCTTTGGAAAATAATCTGGCAGTTGCTCAAAATGGCAAACATAGTGTTATCAGATGGCCCAACAATTCAAATTCTAGGTCTATGCTGAAGAGAACTGGAAACATACATCCATACAAAACTCGTACATGGATGTTTATGGTAGCATTGTTTATAATAGCCAAAGAGTGGAAATACACAAATGTTCATCAGTAGATGTGATATATACATACTTTGAAATCTTATCTCACCGTAAAAAGAAATGAAGTATGATTTATGCTACCACCTGGATGAACTTGGATAACATGCTAAGTGAAAGAAACCAGACACGTGATACATAAGGTAGGGGACTCCAGCTTACACACATGAGAATATCTGAGCCAGATATATCTGACTAGCCACTAAGCATGTTGAATAGATTCAAGAAAATTAAAACTAGGGAATCGGTTACAGAGTGGAAGGAAAAGGAAGAATCAATGCATTTCCTTATGTAACCTTAGAACAAAGCAAGTGGGAGGATAATGTCAGGATAGGAATGCTCCTCAAAGATGGTCAATTCAAGTTCCCTTGTGCCTCCGGATCACCATTTAAAAACATGCACGCAGTGACTGGATCCTTTGGTAATTGGCTCAGATATCTTACATTTGCTCTTCCTAGAGAGCACGCCACTTCAGACTCCATTGCAGAAAGTCAGTGCTGTTACTAGTGGAGCCTTTTTTGACTTACGCTCATGGAAGACTCCAGGTGAGCACGTTTTACTGGTGGTTCAGGATGAACTCTTATTAACCTTAAAATGTGTTGCTTCATTTTTGTTGTGGTTGCTCCTTGTCATTCTGTACTCCAAAACCTCTTAAACAAGTTATTGTTAGGAAGATAATTAAGAAACAGATTTTTCTGTTTTGTTTTTTTAAACTGAGAGACCACCCCAAATTAATAGATTATTATAAAATTCACTTGCTATATAGGAGCTAGAATATGTTCAATTCTTAAACAAAAGAATATGATTTTTATTTCTTTATAAAAAATATTTAATGGTCTTTTACCAGAAATCCGGGAGAAAGGATCTTACTTGAAGCAAAACTCAGGTGAAGTATGTCCTTCCTAGCAGTCTGCTCAAATCAAATTTCTAACAGATACAGGATACTGCACATACATATATTCTATTGTTCTTCACACTTCAAACCACGCACTATTTGTCCTTCTCACAATAGCTTACCATTAGACAGTCCCTAATTTAGATTGCATCTCTTTCTCTGCCTTACACCTCTAGAGAGTACCCATAGGAGTGACCCCTTCTTCCTCTGGGCTGCAATCCTTAGAATTCCCCTCCCTCCCTCCCTTCTTCCCTCCCTCCCTCATTCTCTCCCTCCCTCATTCTCTCCCTCACTCCCTCCCTTTCTCTCTTCCTTCCTTCCTCCCTCCCTTCTTTCCTCCCTCCCTCCCTCCCTCCCTCCCTCCCTCCCTCCCTCCCTCCCTCCCTCCTGCCCTTCCTTTCTCCCTCCCTCCCTCCCTTCCTTCCTTTCTTCTTTCCTCAGTCTTACCCTACTCCCAAATTCTTTAAGTAGGAAACATCAAACTTACTGCCCCCCTGGCCACCATGCCATTTCTAATTCAGGGGAGGGCTGCCTGTGGTTGCAACTACAGGGAAAGGCAATGAAGGCTTTAATTCAAGGTATGTCCCTCTAACTGCAACCTCCCATTTTCTTCACATTTTCTCTCCTCTGATTCCAGCCATAAATACTCTTTGATCTTATAGAGACCCCAGGTGTCAGCTTCTATCATTTTCTTCAGTCAAACCCTTTCCAAGCCTAATTTATTTTCTCACCAAGCTTTGACCCATCTATGGTTAATCACTTTAATTTCTTTCTCACTAGAACCTTCAACACTTTTTATCCCTTGTTTTCACCACTTCTAGGTGGTAAATCCTTAACCCTGGCTCTCAAAGTGTTTCTTCTTCACTCTTATTTCTGCTTTAGAATATTCTACAGCTATATGGCATTGCTATAAATTTCAGTTACTGTATCTCACCTGTGCCCTCTGCAATATAAAAGGATTGTCAAGGAATCCTTAATAGTTTTTCTCCCCCTCCTTTCAAAGATTAGTTCAGTTCATCACCTCTCACCTTAAGCCTCCACCCCACTAAGTTAATTAAGCCTGAATTTACATAACTAACTGCTATAGTTAGTGTTGATTCCATAGAAAATGCATTTTGTTAAAATCACCATAAAATCAGGGTTTACTCTTCCCTATTTTAGAATATTTCTGTATCACTTGTCATTTATGTCACTTTATTCTACTTGTGAGTTTCTTGGGA
This sequence comes from Cnephaeus nilssonii, assembly GCF_951640355.1. Classification (NCBI taxonomy): domain Eukaryota; kingdom Metazoa; phylum Chordata; class Mammalia; order Chiroptera; family Vespertilionidae; genus Cnephaeus; species Cnephaeus nilssonii. The sequence continues at coordinate 58,451,853 of NC_137083.1, read as the reverse complement.
ACCTAAAATGACATTAAGTATGTATAGTTGGGGGGAAATTGTTTGAATACTGAACCTACCATGTGTATGACCTTGATCAAGATACTTTGCTCCCAACACCCTCAATGAGCCTCCATTTCTTCATCTCTGTGATAGGTAAGGGTATTACAGGGGTATTTTTAAGGTTAAGTGAGACATTTTATGTAAAATGTCTAGCACAGTAGCAGTTTCCTAGTAGATGAGTAATAAATGAATCTGCTTTCTCCTTCATGACCTTCTCTCTACATATTCTGTGTAGTACTTGACACATCTTAGTTATCTACTGTACAACATTAAAGCTAGCTACCCAGGAATAAAATGTAATTGGGCAATGAAATATAGGCAAGACATTTACTTTTCTAATGGTGTAGATAACTCATTTGTTTCTATTTGGAAGGTTCTTTACAAATAATGTCTTAATCAATATACTTTTTCAGGACTTTATTGAAACTAGGATTCCTTATTAAACATACTTTATGTAAAACATAACTGCTGTTTGTTCCTCAGTGCTTTGTACTATGAATTCACTTGGACTAACAGAGACATTATTATTTTTTGTTTGTTTGTTTGTTTATTTATATAGTCATTCAACAAATACTTACTGAGTATGCATTACATGCCAGAAACTATTCTCATCCATTAACAAAGTAAAATTATTGTTAATAATTACATATTTGGTGCCCAGCCCCAGTGGCTTGGTGGTTGAGCATCAGCTTATGAACCAGGAGGTTATGGTTCAATTCCTGGTCAGGACACATGCTTGGGTTGCAGGCTCCATCCTCAGTTGGGGACATGCAGGAGGCAGCCAATCAATGATTCTCTCTCATCATTGAAGTTTCTGTCTCCCTCTCCCTCTCCCTTCCTCCCTGAAATCAATGAAAACACACTAAAACAATAGTTACACACTTGGTGAGAGTTGAGTCAAGATGACCCTTTCCTTGAAAGGGCTTGTTGCCTGGATTCCCCCTCCCTGCCCCCGCCCCCCAACAGCACCTTACTCATGAGCAATAGAATGTCCTCACCAATCCCCATTTGCTTGACTTGACTGTGATTGTGAGTTATTTGAGTGTAAGAAAAAGTACTTTACCTTCGTTTTCTTCTTAATTTAGTACCAAACCTCAAGCTCATATATAGTCCCTTTTTACAAGTTTGTTGGTAGTGCTAGTAGCAGCAGCAACAGCATTAAATCATAATGATAATTTGTGCTTTAAAAATGGGCACTTACCAAAGAGCTTGATCTAGAAGAACCCCTCTGGCAAGGTGAGGGCTGTGAATTCAGGGAATTCTTCGACCATTCAGCTGGCTCTTAGGGCCAATTAAAGACCGTATTTATTGATGCAATCAGCAATTCCATATTTATTGTACTGAATGCATGTTTACAATCCTTAGAAAGTATTTATGAAGCGAAGTGTGTGCTGCAAAAACCTTCCGCTTTACCGTGGTTCTTTTCTGTATGGAAAGGCCAAGTTCAATTGAGAGCCCATGACAAACGCCGGCCGGGGCGTGCCGCCTCTGCAGCTCAGCAGAAGGGACCTCACATTCTCTAGTTCTCATCTCAGTGCTTGGCACAAAGCATTCACCACTGGAACACCAATACTTTTAATAATGATTATTTCTAATTGAAAGTGCAAGAGTGGATACAGTAATTTTATTCCATTGTGCTGTGTTCTCTGCGGTTTTCTAAGCTTTTTACTACAATAAATCTGCTCTCAAAATATGGCAGACAGTTTAGGCTCATTAAAGGCTTGTATATAGACTTGTATAATGTTTCCTATAGTAGCAAGAATAACATTTTTTGAATTTGGAGGTTTTGTATTTTAGTGTATGTTCCAGTGATGGTGTGTGTGTGTGTGTGTGTGTGTGTGTGTGTGTGTGTGTGTTTCTGATCAGTAAGTCCTTGACTGCTTGATAATTCTCAAAGGGAAATTAGACCACCATTTATTTGAGATACATTAGGTGTCAGACACTGTCCTGAATGCCCTTGAGTATGTTATCTTACTTAAACATCATCAAAGTCTTTGAAAGAGTTTATTGCAATCTGTATTTTATAAACAGAAAAGCTGTGGCTCAGAGAATTGAAATAATTTAATAGTAAGTAGCTGATGTGGGGTCTGGCACAGATCTTTTTTATTCTTCCCACTGTACTATAGTTCTCTCAGTGAGAACATTTGTTTCCATTTTTTTTCTGTGGTTTTGGTTTTTTATTTATGTTCTGCTAAAATGACTATATTTATTATAAATGACATCAAATTCTAGTTGGGAGAATCAAGGAATACTAGGTGTACCAGTTAATAATGGCAGATTTTGTAATAAAAGAAAACATGGTAATTTCAAGAGAAACATCAAAAGTGCTTTATTCAAATTAATATCCATCGCTTGCTACACATTTCCCCCACCTTTCATGTAATTTGTGGATACTGTCCCAATAGAACTTTTCTTGTTTTGAGGCAAACCATTCAGAGACCCAATTTTCCACTTCTTTGTACATTTTGAAGTGCTGCTCAGAATGTGTGTGCCATCAATCAGAACAAGTGGTGAATACAGCGGGTGGGTTAATACTTCCCAGGCAAGATCTTTTAACGTGTCTTTAACTGGTTTTGAAGTGTGTGATGGTGCGTCATCATGAAGCAAAATTACTTTGCCAAGTCTTCTGGCCCATTCTGGTCATTTTACGATCAAAGCGTGGCTCAAATTGATTATTTATTGTTGGTAGCGATCAGTATTAATGGTTTCACCTGGTTTTAGAAGCTCATAATATACCACACCTTCCTGATCCCACCAAACTCAGAGCATTGTCTTCCTTCTGAAGCGCTTTGGCTTTGCAGTTGATGTTGATGGTTGACCTGGATCAGCCCATGATTTTGTGCATTTGGGATTCTCAAAATAAATCCACTTTTCATCGCCAGTCACAATTCGATGCAAAAAAGACTTTTGTGCCATTGAAGCAACATTTTACTGATGACTTTTCGCTTTTCCATTTGTCTTTTGTTCAGTTGATGTGGCATCCATTTTCCTTCCTTTAAAATCTCTCCTATTGCTTGTAAACGATCAGAAATTGTTTGCTGAGCAATGTTTAATCTTTCTGCAAGTTGTTTTTGAGTTTGACACGAATCTTCATTCAATAATGCTTGTAATTGTTGGTCTTCAAACTTTTTCGGTTGACCTAGACATTCTTTGCCTTTCATATCTAAATCATCACCTTTAAAGCATATAAACAAGCGTCACAAGTATCTTGAGATAGAGCATGTTCACCATAAGCTTCCCGAAGTATACGATAACTTTTCTTCAAAATAATGAATGAAAACTTCCCACAAATGCTTTTTTTTTGGCACAAAATTCAACATTTTTAAGTGTAAAAATATTGATGATGTTAACACCTTCAGCAAATTTGACATATGAAGTTTTGAAGCTTGCAGTCAATACAACAAAATAGCGTACATATCAAATTGCATATATATCAACATATGTGTAACTCCATCTATTGAAAAACATCCGCATTATGAACTGGTACACCTAGTAAATAAGTTTGGGAGTTCTTTATCTATAAGGAAATGAGTTCTAAATGAAGGACTAACTGCGAGCTCTAAGAGGCTGTCATCTCTACAGTCGTTGGGTGGCCTGGGTGCCTCTTGCCACCCTGTCCTCATTGTCAGAAACAGGAAATGTGGCCAGGGCATTTCTGCCCCTCCTTTCTGCGGAGCATATCTTCTCCTTGTAATGCTATTGTCAGTCTCCCTGCTCCCCAGCCATCCATCATCATTTACCGTTTTCTCTGGTGCCTATCACCTGGCCTCTCCAGCCCAGAGAGACTGTAGCGTAATGAATGGCGGGAGGGAGAGGCTCTGGGCCATCCTGTGCTCTTCTCAGGATTGAACAACGTGCTCCCTAGGACTGTTCATGGCAGTAGCTCCTTGATTATGGGAAGGCGCCTAAGGACTGCCCAGCCTGGTTGCTCGCCCAGATGTTAGCCGGCTAGAATAAATCTCAGAGCACAGAGATTCACAGGCTGTATGGTCTTTGGCCACAGCCTTTACCTTTGGTTGTGTCAGCTCTGTTTTCAATAATATTTCCCCTGGGTCAGTGCTGTTTATTGGAAATTAGTAAGCGAGGTTAAAACTTGTGGTCTGTAAGGAGGACATCTCAGCGAATACAGTGTAGCTGGCCCTTGGTAGCAGGACTGGAGTAACGAAGAAGTTCTTGTACGTGAAATTGCTGTTCAGCTTCAAGTCTCTCTCCTTTTTTTTTTTTTTTTCCATATTTCTGCCCAAGCTTTCAGTAATCCTTTGCCTATAGCTAACAAGGATTTAGAATAAATGACTGGAGGTGGGTAAATCAGGTCTGTATTTAATTATTGAATACCAAAAATCACAGAACATCAGAATTTTTAAAAGCCTTTGGAGATCATGTAGTCTTTAAAAAGATATGCTCACATCTAGTAGATTTAGGCATTATTTCTTGTGTGCATTCATTTATTCAATAGCAAGTTATTTATGTTGTCTCTGGAGTGTAGAATATAACCAGGTTTCTTCTATACACCCGCCCCCCATTTCCTTGGTGATTCAATTGTGTCTAGATTTTGTGATCTTGGAAGGGGAAGTTTTGATAAAGGGGGCATATTGACTGCTTCTTTTTTTCTGTCTGTGACTATCCAGGGACCTCGGAGGAGGATTTTTATAAAGGAGTAGTGTTTGTGCTGGTCTTGATGCTCTCCTTTAACTAAGCAGAACAGTCATATCACTGATGCAAAGATAGTACAATAAGATGGATTTCTTTCTAATGAGAAAAAATAGCTCATGCTTTAGACTTAAGCGCTGAACATGCCATTATATTTTCTGTTTTTCTTAAGACAGACCTTGCTCTGATTAGTTGGTGGAAACAACTAATCCAAGTGGGATTTGTCTAGACTCTGGTGCCCCTGGGAACTCTTGAGGATCTGGGCTATGGATTTCTGAAGCTTCACATGTTTTTACCAGTCAATTTCCAAGATGCCTCAGAGACCGTTAAGATAGATAATAAATCAGGTGAGATTAAGCTGTGTTTGGTATCATGCAAAGAACTATAATTAGAAAGAAAATGTTTAATTTAGAAAAAAGAATGGAAACATTGTAAATGCAGATTGTGAAGGTTTTGAGAAGCCCATTTTGAGGCCTGTATCTTTCCTATCAGAGTCCTGAAACTCTTAAGAAATAACATAAGATAGATGAAAGATGAAAATTACTTTTATATTGATATAGGCCAGATAGAGAGTCGAGTGAGTGTTCTAAATGAACATCAAAATTAAACTGATTTGCACACTCACTCACAGAAGGTGCTGGACCACTTGTCCTTCTCTGATAAGGCAGAAGCTTTCTTACTAAACTTAGCAAGACCACACGGATTCATGCACCAGTGGGGTCCCTCGGCCTGACCAGCTGGGATCAGGCCGAAACTGGCAGCCTGACATCCCCCAAGGGGTCCCGGAGTGCGAGAGGGCACTCTGCAAAGTTGCTGTCCTCAGGAGCTCCTGTGTTGAGCGTCTGCCCCCTGGTGGTCAATGCACGTCATAGCTACCAGCCAGTCGGCCAGTGGCTTAGGCTTTTATATATAGAGATATCATTCGGTTTCAAAAACGGAGTAAAGGGGTTGCTGAAGCAAGTATGCCCAGCTTTTTCATCTCAATTTTACCAGAGGAGTTAGTTCACTTTCCCTGGAGTGGGTTAAAGATGGAGAGAGGTCAGGGATTGCATTAATCGAGCTTCATTTTAATGGGAAGAAATATGAGCATTGGGGGGTGGAAGGAGAGCATTTCTCCCAACACCCTAAAATACACATTGTTTTCACATACTAAACTCTCTGTAATTAGGATATATCTGTAATCAATGGCATCTTAATGGCTGTCCAGCTGAAGACAGTCATAATGACTTGTTTTGCCTCAGTGTGTGGGAGTTGAGTGACTATTCCTCATACTATGACTCTGTATTTCAGATAATGAACCTCTTAAGGACCATTTGAGGAATGAATATGAGTCTTGCTTAGTACAGGGACATGTTTTCTTTAGATCTTCTGACGGCATCAAGAACATATCAATATATTAAACCTGGCAGAGTGGATATCAATCAGCAGCTTGAAATAAAGTACTGAAACACTCCTTTAAGAAACTCACTTGCTGACAATCTTTAGAAAACAAGGGTAGTGACAACCCTGAGTCATTCAGAAGAGCTGGACTCTGAGTATTCCATAGTTTTAGGAATATCTCAACCAGTTTATTTTTCTTATATCTCCTTATTACATGTGTATGTGAGACTTATGGTAAACATCCACCTATTTTAAAAGGAGCTTTTCAGTAAGAAAAAATAAAGATCCTAAGTGATAAGGAAGCATTATCTAGTTTAATTAGCAGGACATTTCTCCCCTTACTGTTAACCTAAAATAATAGCAGATCTTTCAATCAGTGGGATCTTAGATTTGATGAAATACAGACAGTTGAGTTCATTTGGGTCTCTGCTCCAACCTTTACAACTCTGGACAACTTTGAATGGCAATTCTCTTCCCTTAAAACTTTCCTGTGCTGTACTGTCCAAGATAGATACTGGTGGTTAGAGAGCAAGAGCTATACCCTTGCACTTTTTCTTGAAATATACTCTTTATTTTCACTGTGCTTCCATGAAAATGCTCCTTCATAGTTTATTTAATGTGGAAGGCTAGGCCAAGTCATTCCAAATTGTTTTGTAGATATAGAAGGCAATTGTTTTCAAAGATGGTTCTTCTCATGCCCCCATAACATTTATCTAGATATGCTTGGTTTATTTCTTTGTAATATTTCTAAAAAACTAAATCTCTATTTTTTTTTCTTTTTTCTGAAAGGGGGTCCTGATGACAATTTAATAGAAGGTGGAGGAACAAAATTTGTCTGCAAACCTGGAGCCAGAAATATTACCGTCATATTCCATCCGCTACTAAGGTAAGTCCAATCCTGTGTAGTCACTGAAGGTCAATACTTTCATTATTGATGCAGATGTACGGAATGCTAATAGGTCAGTCAGCATTGAAACGTCATAAAAAAGAAAACTTGCTCCATTTCTTAGGGCCTCACTATCAAAGTGGTCAATAGAATAAATAATGTCAACCCCACTAAGTAGCTGCTTGTTCTCAGGAGAAATACTTCATAAATACTTTAGACTTTCTCTCCTACTCCCTGTCCCTGCTCTTCTCCCTTCCCCCATCTTTTCCTTCCTCTCCTTATGTATTTCAGAGATTGGCAAACTAGGGCCCATGGGAGAGGGCTAACCTGCCACGTGTTTTTGTAAATACATTTTTATTGACACACGGTCATGCTCATTCATTTATGTATTGCCCATTGCTGTTATTGTGCTACAGTTGCAGCCATGAATATTTGCAGCAGAACCCATATGGCCCATAAAGCCTAAAATACTTACACTTCGGCTCTTGACAACAAAAAATTGCAGACCGGTGATCAGTCTCACTAATTTACACTAATTACTCAGATTTCCTTTGAGAATTGGCAGGTCTCTGAACAAATATGACTTATAAAACTAAAGACATTATATCAGTTAAATACATGATTTTTATATGTTGAAGGAAAACTTGATGGTGACTATTACAGTGCTCAGTTTATTGTGATACTATGATGTAAGAAAGTAAGAATCCATGAGAGTTCTATTTAAAAAAAATTGTAAGCCGTAAGTACCATTAAAAGGGTGCTTTTTGGGATGAGAGAAGGGGGTTTGTTCAATGGATCTAAAGTTTCAGTTTTGCAAGTTCTTGAGATCTGTTACAACAATGTGCATATGGTTAACACTTACTGTAATGCATCCCTGAAAGATGTTAAGATGGTAAATTAAGAGTTTTGGCTACAATAAAAAAAGAGAACTTTTGGGACTAATATAATATCTAATATATATAATATCTAATGTAATATTAGTTATATGTTTTCCTTGGTAATAACCAGTGTATATTTTTGCTGTATTTTCATACAATGAATAAGAAACCCTTGAATTCATTAAAAGTTAGATACCTCATATCATCATGTTAACTTTCTCAGGTAACTTCTATAATATTTGAGGCATTTGGATTAATCGTTAAACAGATGCTACTGAATTGGTCAGAGATAATACTATATGTACTTTTCCAAAACATAAGTACGTTATTACTGGAATTATCCTACCATCTCATTAGCCAAGAATTACTAAATTGATATCATTAGAATTCATTTAATTCTAATCTTTTAACCAGTTTTTAAAAATTGTACTGGAATACTTTACCCAATTAGGTTTAAATGCAAAAAGCACAAATAAATAAATTCAACAACAATAATGATAAAAAGCCCCACTTTTGCACAATAAAAAATAAAAGATTTTAAAAGAAATGTTATTAACCTTTTAAAAATTGTTTTAGCAAACATTTGAGTAAATTCATGTAATTTAATAATGACTGAATTAAGAGAATTAAGACTATTCCTCTAAATGTAGTTGATTTTATATACCTATGAAATAAGTAAATTACAGCATATAGAATTTCTGGATTAAGTAACAATTCTCTCATATATCGACTAACTTTGGTAATTAATTTAGTACTCACTCTCTTCTCCAATTACAATTGATTTCTACTTAGTTAATGTTGCTAATTGTTAGGAAAATGGGAAATTACCTAAATCAGTATAGGCATCTTCTAACCTAGATTGAACGCCATAATTGACTGCAGAGTTCTGTATGGTTTGGTAAATGGAATCCTCGTGCTTACATTTGTCCCTAAGTACAAAAGGAACAAACCCTCTGGAAGTTTTTGGCAGTGTTTATAATAGCCACTTTTCAAGAGCTTTTTCCCCATAAACATTTTTTCCTCTTTCAACGTGAAGTTAGTTGAATGGAAAAAACATACCATTTCACACTTAATAAAATGCAATTCGGGTAAAATACTGGTAGAACTTAATGCATTACAGTTCTTGACAATTATTGTTTAGTATTATTTGTGCCTGCTTTACTGAAGAGTTGTTTTGAGGCTTGAGAATACTCCTATTAGGTTTACTCACTTGTTTGGTCTCTACTTTCATTCAGAATTGTATTAATATTATTATTATTATTATTATTATTATTTTCAATCTTCACCTGAGGAATGAGGATATTTTTTCCACTGATTTTTTAGAGAGAGTAGAAAGGAGGGGAGAGAGGGAGAGAGAGAGAGAGACAGGGGTGGGGCGGGAGACACATCATCTGGAACACATCAATTGGTTGCCTCCCACACGTGCCCAACCTGGGGCAGGGATCTGACCTGCATCCCAGATATGTGCCCTTGATCAGGAATTGAACCCAAGACCCTTCAATGCGCAGACAGATGTTCTACTACTGAGCCACAAGGGCCAGGGTTAGAATTTTATTATTGATTACAACTGGAGAAAGTTTTGTTGCATGGTTTACAATAGTTGATCATTCATTCATTCTCTGTGTAACTCTTAATATTATGTGGTCTGCAAGGTAAGTCAACTCTTTTCCAAGCAGGTGATCATCATAGACCTTAAAATAGCCTTTGACTCAAAGTGCAACCTATCTTCTCAAACCATTATAGAGTTTTAGCTGATAACTCCTAATGGGCTTATGGAACTTCAAATGACTAAGATCTATTAGTATTTTTTTTAATTTTTTAAATTTTTTTATTTGGTTTTATGCTTCAGCACTTGTTGATTTTTAGGTTTATTATTTCTTCTAAAGTTTGGAAGTTTACTTTCAGTAACGAGAAGAATCAGAGTGTATTGTCATACTAGTATATTTTATTTTTACTATTATCATTTGAAAATTTCCCATTTCTTCTCTAGTCATTCATTTATTTATGGTCAATAAATGAGAAGTTTATTGAATACCTGCAATGTGTGTTTTCTCTAAGTTAGATCTGGAGTCTTGTTTAGAAATAGTCACTCTTATTGTTATGGGCTTATTTAAATATGTATAGATATATTTTTTATCCTTTTGCTCCTTGTTTTTTTAAAATATATTTTATTGATTTTTTACAGAGAGGAAGGGAGAGGGATAAAGAGTTAGAAACATCAATGAGAGAGAAACATCAATCAGCTGCCTCCTGCATACCCCCTTACTGGGGATGTGCCCGCAACCAAGGTACATGCCCTTGACCAAAATCGAACCTGGGACCCTTCAGTCCGCAGGCCAACGCTCTATCCACTGAGCCAAACCAGTTAGGGCTCCTTGTGGTTTTTTGTTTTCCGTGCTAAAGTGAATGTGATTTAGCAACTTATGACTTAAAAGAAGATGTAACATAGTGGGAGAGGCAGTGTAGAAGAATGGAAAGTTAGGAAAAAGCATAATTTTAAAATTTAAAAAGAAAACCAGAACAAGTTATCAACGTTCAAATGTAGGTTCCATCACTTCACTTTTACTCACTGATTATTTCTTGAACTCTGATTCTATGCCAGGTTCTGAGGAGACAAAAACATAAGATGGAATCCTTGCTTGCTCGCTTGGTGGCTGCGTAGGTGGCAAAAAATGAGGAAGTCGAATACCAATTATTGGAGAGGAGGTTGACCAGTGGGATCTCTTATACCTACTGTGTAAATTGGCACAGCCTCTCTGCAAACAGCTTGACATTATTGAGCGATCACATCCTGTCACCAAGCAGTCCCATCCAGATGTGTTTCTGCTAGAGTGGAGTGACTAATTTTATTTCCATCCCAATTTTCCACTCTTTCTCATTGATTGTAATAATGCGTCTTTATTTATAACTCCATATTAAAAATAAGTTCAGAAGGAACTCATCACTAATTGACTTTTATCACAAGCCAGCACTGTTCAAACATGATGTCATTGTTTTCCTCAACTCTTTCAGTGAGGAATCTCAAATACTTTTCACCAGGAAGGAAGAAACCCTCCCACGTGTGTAGCAGGGCCTTCATTTTTCCTTCCCTTCTCTTCTCCTGTGTCTAGCAACACTGTTCTCTGTCTTCTAGAAACTTTGTCTGTGGCTTTTCCACACTTTATTTATTTAAACATTTCTTTTCAAAATTTTTATTCATCTGCCAGTGCATTCTTTGCAACCTGAAGGTTTTCCCTACAGAAAACTGAAGCACCTGCTGAGAATACCACACCGTGGATTCCCATTATGCTGTTTTATATATGCTCAGCAGTTGTTTATACTGTCCTCACATAAACTTATTGCACAGGCTCCTCAGATCTGGTCACCTTGCAGACTTATTCTTGTACTCTTCTCAATTAATGCCAGCCCATCACCAGGAAATGCACAGGCTGTTGGAGGCAAATATACTGACTTCCTATCTGTGCACTCCCCATTAACCCTGCTGACCCCTTGATTTGTTTACTTAATGCTTTTCCATACCATTTTCTCTTTGGTTCATAAACCAGAAAATTGTCTTAGAGTGTGAAGTTTTAGAAAGATGAAGTATAGTAGTATCCTTGCTTTAGTCTTGGTCTGAAAAGGCATTGTGTGCAATTAAACCTTTAAGCTTTGAACAATAAGGGGTCATCTGATCAATTTTTCTCCTTGTGGGTCTAAATGAAAAAAACAAACAAAACCATATTGAAATAAATACACTTCAGGCCACACCTGGGTAGATTCTGAAATACTTGCACCAAAATATAGACCATGGAAATGATAGGACTGATGCCTTTTTCCCACTGATCAGTTTGCTATTTTTATAGCTTCCTTGTAAAACATGCAAGAGGAATGATGAATTCACTCTGATAAATGGAATTTATTTTCTAGTCCTTGAATTTGAGAACAAAAGGGGAGAAATGTTAATGTTGAAATTTGAATGGCATATTTTTCTTCTTTTGTCTAGGTCTGACATGAATTTAGATTGTTAAAAAAATTATTATTTTTGAATAATTATATTATGGTAATTATTAACCATGATCTAAATATAACTAAACCTTCACCAATGAAGTACATTTTATTGAGGTATCAACCATAGTTTAACATAGTGTAACACTTTTTAATCACAACTAATATATAATGACTTTTGGCTGCTATTTGAGGGGGAAAGAGTGAGAATTTCTTTTTCCCTTTGTTTTTTCATTTACTTATTATTATCATTAATCTTTATTCTCTGAAAATCTGAAAACAAAGAATATATCATGTCTTAGATTTGTTAGTACAATTTCTTCGTATAGCAGAAAATGGCTGACAACAAAATGTATTCTGAATTCTTGTAGCATCTAACTGAAGCATTCAGAATACAATCTAATGCTTGCTCTGTCTTCTGATCTATCCATCTATGCATGTATTCTGGGCCAATAAGGCAAATTAGTGAGGACAGTTACAAATGAAAGCGAAGTCATGTTTGTGTTGCTCTGTGTTGCTGTCACCATCTCTTGTAGGCTTCTGGTTTCAAAGTTAGAATCATCAAAGACAGACTGGGATTTGATGCCCCCCATTATTGCTTGAGAGGCAGAAATTCCAAGTGTTTAGAGCTAGGACAAGTCAGGACCAAGGACACATGAGTTCAAGGAAGCCTTCTCACTGTGTCCTCACGTGGCCTCTTCTTCTAAGTACATAAACCCTATTGGATTAGGGTCCCACCCTTATGATCTCTTTTAACTTTAATTATCTACTGCAGAGAATATACATTAAGTTTTGCATTTAGAACACACTGTGGACATTAATTTAGTAAATGGTTTATTTAGTCACTCTTAGCACTGGGACCATTGTTCCAATGTAAAGGCATTTTCTGTATTGCATGGTAGAGAGGATAGACAGCTGAAAGTGAGCTGGGGAGTAAGGTAGGAATGATTATAGTTAAATTTTGATGTTTTTTAGATCACTGTGAGTCTTAAGTTTTTATGTATATAAAATAAAGGAGTCGGTTGGTCTGTATTTTTCTTTTTACCTTTTGAGTTTTGTGATTCTGTGATTGGGAAATGCTTTTCTAATATTTAGGGACTCCAAAGGCTTAACATTTTAAAATTTAAATGCTCAACTGACAATGTATTTTTTTTCTTTTGCTTATTGCTTCAACTAGCTTTTAAAAGGCATTTGGCTCTTTCGGGTAATGAGCACTTTGCATATATGAAGTGTGTTTCCTGTGAGACAATTGAAGAACAGATGTTTGCAGTCTTGGGGTGACTTGGCAGAGGTAAAAGGCTGAAGACATAGTGGATGACGGTGCCATTTAAAGTTGTAAAAATGCCACTGAGGCTTACTCTGTTGAACACAACTTGAATATTGAATATCTAGGCAGTGAACATTTTTCACTATTATCAGCAACACTTCATTGAAATCAGACAGCAATTAAGTCTTCCTGGGTAGAACAAAAATGAAATATTTATTGGTCATTAAGGAGTAGGCTGGCATTTAGGTCAGTTAATGAGTTGAAATTTTCTTTGCACCTGGGGCTTTGGTGATGGACAGTAGCTCTGGCTGTGTGCCTTTCTCAAAGCAATCGACTGTAAGAACAAGTAATTGTAACCACATAATCAATTCATATTTGTCTTCATAAAGAGTAACTTCTAAAAGTTAATCTTGACAGATACAGGAACTGCCAGTTAGCAGGAGTATGGGGTACTGTTTCAAAGTTTCTTATGGCCTGGTTGTGAATAGCTGTGAAATTAATGTCAGGGGATCAGGAAGTAGCTGAAACCAAACCTGAGGAATGAAAAGCTCTAGCATTGATTATGCCAGTAACATAGTTATGTTTCTAAAAATGATATTCCAAACTCCATGGCCATTGTGATTAATATTTTTATTTTTGTTGTATTCATTATTGTACTTATAATTCCACATATTGACAGTACTGGTAGATCAAAGGCTTATAAAATTCATTGTTATTATTAACCTTTTGCACTCGGATGTCGAGTGTGACTCGACACGGTTAGCATCGGTAGCAGCTCGTATGTCGAATTATATTGAATGTATCAATAATTTGAAATATAAAAAAATCCAAATAAATAAGTTTGTATGAAAAGAAACTCCAGTTTTTTATTCTACTGCCATGCTTTGTAAAATCTGGGGTATTTAAAAAATTAAATCCTGAGTAGAATAAAGGAATCGAGAAAAAAGCAAGCGAGTGCAAAGGGTTAAGCATAATAATAAAATTTATTGGCTCATGCATTAATAAAATTTATTGAGCACTTACTTTCCATCTAGCAACTGACAAGTCTCTGACTGCATGCAATTTAGTCTAGCAGAAAAGTCAGACAACAAAAAGTAAACCAATACACCTGGGGAACATTATCAGGTTTATGCAGTGTTTATGACGAACAACCGAGAAATTAGGAATTTAGTAATGACTGGCAGTGGTGGTAGGGGCACAATTTTATATAGGGTGAGCTGGGAAGGCCTTTCTGAGAAATGACATTTGATTGGAAGAAGATGAATACTCTCAAGGAAGAGTGAATAGAATGGTGTGAATGGGGGTGTGTGGTGCTGGGGTGCAGGCCAGGGCCTATAAGCAGGGAGCTTGTACACAGGGTTGTCCAGGCAAAAATTTCTCCTTTTTGTTTAAACGAGGATGGCATTATATTTAGATTGTAAAAAATTTGGGGAACTAGATCTGAAACTTTCAGCGACTCTGAAGACCCAGAGAGCCCCGTATAATGGCTGTCAGGCTTTATGTTGCTGGCTTTGGAACACTCAGGAAGCCCTGTTTTTAATGGTGACGTTATTAGCACTTACCTAATTAACATAGTGAAAATCCTTTGTCCCTCTTAACAATGATGTGTACTGAAATGGAAAAGAAGTCTTTGATATAGCCCACTTTGAGGTATTATCCAGAGATATGGAGCAAATGTTATAATGCCATTAGCCTGTAAGATATTATTAAGGAGTTACTTATCCTGTGTGACATCCCAGGTATATGAGAGTCTGCAAAGAATAGTTGTGGCTGAACTGCAAACTACTGTTTTCTTGTAAAGAGTAGGATGGGTTGATGGGCTGCTCTGCAGAAGGCCTGTTTTGCTTGTTTGTTTATCTGTTTTGTAATAAGCTTTGCCAACAAATCTTCACAGTTTTTTATAGAAAACTCTGTAACTACATATGAATTATATATATTGGTCTAAAGTAGGTCTAACACAAGTGGTCTTTTTAACTTTTCTGGCACTAACTCATGCTTATAAATGAGTAAATTTGGTAACGCCATTTTAGGTCTTCAAAACTCCAAATTTGCGTTCCTGTAACATCCTGGATTTCTGCTCTTTGAGATCTGTCCTTTCTCAAGTTGTTTCCTAACATTATCTCCACAGGGGAGGGAGGATAGGGGGTCAGATGCACCTCCTACACAAATGGGGCACACAGTTAACATTTGTTTAAAGAAGTAAATAGGCAATTTATCGGAGTGCTTAGCAAAATATTTGTTGATTTGCAGTGATGTTGTTTTCATTAGATATGAATAAAAATATAATATAAAATTATTTTTTCTTTAGTAATGATATTGAAATAGGTCAATCTTTCTTTCATATCTAAAATGGGATATTACATTTTTTCATATATTTTTACCCCTGTCATAACTAGAAAGTGTGTTATGGGATAAAATTTAGAAATATAAAGGTGAATTTAGAAATTTACTTTTTTATGCTACTGATCTGAAACTATGACTTTTATCATTTGACTAGTTAAACGCACTGCCTGGCTGGTGTGGCTTAGCGGTTGAGTGTCAACCCAGGAACCAAGAGATCACCAGTTCTATTCCCAGTCAGGGCACATGCCTGGGTAGGGGCGCTGTAGGAGGCAGCCGATAGATGATGTTCTTCTCTCATTGATGTTTCTATCTCTCTCTCCCTCTCTTTTCCTCTCTGTCTAAAAATTAATAAAAACGTATTTTTTAAAAAAAATATGAGGCTACTTATTAGAACTTTAAATGCTTTTCGCCTTTTCTTTCTCTATTACTACATTAAAAGTTTATGGATGCATAGAGTAACTTTTGCCTTATCATTTTTTCATGATTAGTGGGACACCCTTCCTAAAATCTTTTCTAATAGAAGAAACCTTGCTTTAAAAGCTTTCTTATTTTAGCCACTTGTTCTGTTTCCATTAGATTTTTCACTTTTATTTAAAAAATGTGCGATAGCTCCTGGGTCCGTTTTTGAATGTGTGTGTGTATGTATGTGTGCTTGTGTGTTTGTGGGGGGGTGTGTGTGGTTTGTTTTGAAAGAGGGAATTAAGTTTGATTATTTATAGTAAGCATGAATGTCACAAGCTGAAATAACTACTTTGTATTTCTTTCCCCAATATTTTTATCTTTGAGAAATGCACAAAATGTATCCCCACATGCCAGTGTGAGGTGTGCATTGGTGTTTGGAGGAATATTATTCCAAGTGTTCACAGGTATATTTTTATACGGATACATGTTTGTCCTTAATGAGCTAAAGCTAAGCTGGACATTTTGAAAGATGCTGGTGATTAGATAGTCTAGCAAATAACATTGTAGATCATACATTATTCATGCATGAGAGGAAACGTGCCTTCCCTGTTGCATTTTTATGAAACACAGCGGTTTTTGTCCTGTCCTCAGAATTATGAAAAATATTGCTGTTTTCAGACTGTCTGACCGGTGAAGGCCTATGAAGCACTTGAATGGTGGTATATTTAGATTTCAAACCCCTCATTTGAATAACCACTTTGGAATTTATATTACAGATGTTAAATGCATTTAATCTTCAAACTAACTTTTAGAGATTATAATTTTTTTAGACCTTTATTTCCATATTTTCAAAATATGATGTGTGCTATATGGCTGAATTCTGATTGCAACTCCCTGGCAATTTTTAAAAAATTACTGAGCAAAATGGAGAGCCAATTAGCACACATATCAAAGCACATCTCTACAACAATGTAAAGAGGTAAGACATGTCAGTCTAGTTAGAAGAAGAGTACAGGCCATTTCTTATGAGAACCAGTCGGAAGAACCAAAAATGTTAGTGAAAAACAGAAGATTTAATCTCTATTTTCAAATAACTGTATATTACAAGAGATAAAGCAGTTTAGTATCTTGTTGTTGCATATATCTGGATTAGAACTCCAGCATTGGTTGGATGTTAAAGAAATGCGACTCTACATACTGATAATTCTCTAATGAACATGGCAATTCAAAGACAGGAAGTTTCCTGGGAAGACAGTACCCTGGAGATGCTGACACAGAAGTGAATTTGGGATGCAGTGAACTAGATGCTGAGTGGTCAGGTCTACATTCTTTAAATCTATGATTGTAAGTTGTTCTAATATACTGTGCAGGCGGAGCTCTGGATAGAAAGGTTTCTTTCATTGCTTGTGCATTTGGGTCACTTTTTCATACCAGTTTAATGCTGACGCTCATTGGCAGGATCAAGGTTGACTTCTGCATTATTTCAGCTTTGACTTTCTGTTTTCCAACACAAGGTTAAGAGGGAAACTTGCGTTTGGCTGTATCAAGAGCAGTTGTTACAGGCTTTCCTTCTGTCCTCTTTCATTTTTCCTTCTCTGCTCCTATTTATATATTTTTGTTTGTTTTTTTCCTGTGCCAGTAACTGGTCCATGATGAGTTTAAGTTAACTCAGTGACTCTTAAGGCAACATGAAGACTGGCTTTCTTCTGCTGTAAAAGTTAATGTGGAACTAAAACTGTGTTGCCAAATAAACCTGTAATCATCGTGACTGCTGCTATGATTTTGACCTTGTTTAAGCAGACATTTTGGCTGTAGGTTTTCTTATTATCAGTTAAATTTTATAATTATTAATGAACATTGTTGGAAGCTTACATATAAAATACAGAGAAGAGTCTTTTCAGTGCAAAATGTGTACATAATTTGTGTGCTGCTTTTTATGCATTCTGTGCATGCATTTGCCTTGGATGCAATAACCAAAATATGCTTATTCAGCATTCAATGAAATGTGTTTATGTTCAGCCACAGGCCCATTTACATCTGATTTTGAAACCTGAATTGATAATGTAATTTGGTATCAAAAATATCGTAGGAATAACTAGAGGAAAAACATGGTCTCTACCTTTAATAACTTATATTCCTGCGGGTGTTGACCATACCTTGTTTCTCTGTATAATTTGCAAAATTATTTTACTGTTCCCCTTGCCCCTCAGAAAAGAAACTCTTACCCCTATTCATTTTGTCTTCTTATTTGTGCTTTGCATACTTTCTTATAGGGGCTTCTGCATTATACCCAGGGCTCATCCTTGGTCATTTAAAGCTTTTTTTTTTTTACTTTCAGTAACGGTCATTTGAACATTGAATCATTAATATTGCCTACTGTGTTTTTTTATATGTCATACCACAAGGGAAATGTTTTCCATTTCATGGTCAAGAAACCCTTTTTATTTTCCTTTTATACTCAAAAACAAATGAACAAACAAAAATAAACCTCAAACTAAGCAAGACTATTTTTTGAGATTTTTGTTATTCAGTAAGAAAAAGGCAAGTTCTTTGATTCATGCAAGATAAGCAAGAACAGACAGATATAAAGAATAGAGGTGGAAGTATCATAGAAGATGATTTAGTTTTTAATTACCTTAATTTCAGTTTTTTGTAAGAATAGTGGTTTTTAACTTGGAAATGCTGGGTCTGTTCTTTTGCAGATGAAACAGATATTGGAGTTTTTGATGTCCTCAAATAGTCTCAGTACATGTGGAAGAATAGAAATTATTTGCAGATTACTTTGGTTAAGTTCAGCATTCTTTACAGCCTATTACTGGAAGCTACCACATTATAAGTAGATGAGAAAGTATTTGAGCATAGAAGGAGAACAAAGTGAAATGCCAGAAGTTTCTATGATATCACTTTTTAGTGAAAGAATATGGAAGTATCTTAATTAGATTCTGTGAATTCAGAATCTATAAATATTTTACAAGCTATTCTGTTTCTTTTCATTTTTATTGTGATATAATATACATTAACATGTACAAATCCTGATATAAAATTAATAATTTGTGTGAATTTTTACACAAGTATAACCGTAACCCAGATCAAAATGTGGAGCATTAATATAGGTCATCTTCAGGGCCCCCGAAACCTTCCTCATATTGACAGTCAATACGCTTTTCTAGGAGGTAGCTATTCTTCTGATTTCTCTCATTGTAGAGAGACTGGGTTTGCCTGTGATGGGACTTCAGATGAATGGAATCGTACAATATGTCCTCTTTGGAGCTTGGCTTCTTTCGTAGGACATTGTGTCTGTGTTAGTCATCTACGTTATTGGGAGTAGCAGCAGTACTTGGTTTCTTTATGTTAGTCATTGTATCAGACTCCACTGAAATTTATAGTTATAAAAACAATAGTCAATTATTATTTTTGAATAAATGATAATTTTTTAGGATCTATGGTCCTAAAATTGCTTAAAATTGAAACTTCTTCAAAACAACTTTTCAAGAAAATTTTTTATTTCCTGTCTTGTGTGGCCAAAGAGCCTCTTAGGCAAGTAAGAGATCTTGGGGACCTGGGACTTGTTCCAGCCACGTGAGGCACCAGGGTGCCCAGGACCAGATTGTCCACATGATAAATATAGACCCTGTTCTACAGCCTTGGAAGTTAAAGTCAGGCGAGCTAAAAGTAGTTGAGTCTGTATTTCCCAGGCTCAGGGATTATGAATCAATCAATGAAAAAATAACTGGCAACTAACATAGGTTGCCAGTTTTATTCAAGAGAAGGAATTTCAACACCAGAAAAAGTAAAACCTATTACCTCAAAATTCAGAACCATACTTTTCAAAGAAAGATTGTTTGCAACTTTAAAGCAACGTTCTTAGACAAACATCAATATGTAAGCTTGTGTTTAGGAACAACAAAATTCAGTCAAGAAGGAGGGAGAAGTGTGACGAGGGATTACTCAGGGGTCCATCGGATGTAAGACTATCGCAGGGAACAATGAGCAGGCATGGGATGCTGGGGAGGCCCTCACATCACTGCAGTGAGTAGGCACTGGCTGTGACTCGCAAGGCTGTGGTGCATAATGGGCAGTCAGTAAAGGATGTTTGGAGTAAATGAGCAAAGGAATCATCAGTAAGTGGGTGGGCTCATTGTAAAAGCACAACACAAACTTGATGAGTGTTAAATATTTTAATAGATCTTTGGAATTTTGCTTTTAATTCTCACATTTTAAAAGCTATGTGTCTTTAGCCTTTTTATCTTGAGTCAAGTGTTAATTATATATATTCACTGTCTTCACTTTAGCTGCTTGACTCTCAGAACATAGTTCTGTGCAGTCACATTTCTCGTTGCCACTTTGCTTTCTGGGTTTTAATCCACCTGCACCTTCCTGATGGCTGCTGGATCCCTGGGCAGCAGTGCCCTCCCGGGCAGGCCATTCTCTCCCTCTGCCCAGTGCGCTCAGGGCAGCAGCATCAGCAAAGCCATCAGTATCTGTTTGCATATTTTATTTTTTTAAATGTAAGTTGGAAATAAGAATAGAAAAGAACATTGTATGAAAAGAGGCCTCTAAATCCATTCTTTAAAATGGAATGAGAAATTCTGAGCAGGTTTGACAGAGGTGCGTCTGCGCTCAGAAAGGCACCCGAATGGATCTGCAGTCCTTTCTTATTTTGAAGCTTTCAGGAAAATTGAAAAGAGGATCTCACTGAGGAAAAAAGGAACCACATCCATCTCTGAAATGTGGGAGTCCCTCTGCTTCTTAAGCCTTGATTCTTGACTTTTTTGGGGGGTTTTGGTTGACGTATTGATTTTTTCATGCTGCAACTTACATTCAATAGGACTTGACTATACTTAAAGTAAACTGAATTTTGGGGGAAATTCTTCCATGTAGTCATATTTTTCTGTTCATTATTTTTCAGTTCCCCTCTCCTCCCAATAAATATTTATCCAGTGGGCACTGTGAGCCAGATATTGTCCTGGCCTTTGTGAAGACTTATTCCTAATTAGGTTGTCCAGTAATCTGAGAACTAAAGAAAATCCATCACAGAGAAGTCCCTTCCTCTCCAGTGCTGAATTCCCTGTTTGCCTTCTTTACCCTTAAAATTTTATTGCTGCAGAGGCACATTTCTTTGTGTGTCCCTTCCTTTTCTGGGAGCTGTTCCTCCCCTAGTTTTTATTCCATTTCTCTTCATCCCCTCTGGGATATTGTTTTTGTTTGTTTCTTTTTTGTTTTTTAGACCTAATCTCTCCCGTGTCTTCAGTCTTTATCTTTCTAATGGCTCTTTCCCTGAGCTCTACCAAAATTTATGCTCAACTCCACCTCTCTCCTTTCATAAAATCTCTTTCTGCATATCACCCCCTTCATCCATCACTGAAAAGCCTCTTTTCTCCCTACCAACCTATTCAATCTGTGCTCCTCATTTCCCTCCTTTTCCCCAAAGTTTGCTTTGCACTCTACTGACCTGCAATACCCGATTGTAAAGTCTCAAGGGTATTTTTCAGTCTTATCTCTCCTGATTTTGTCATCCTTTTCACAGCTGATTATGCTTTATCTTTCAACCTTTTCCTTCTCTGCTTCCCTGTCACCGCCATTTCTGGCCTCTCCTTCCACTTCAGGCCTGTTAAGTTCTGTTCTTTCTGCCTACTCACTCAGCACAAGTTCTCCACAGTCTGCCCTGAACCCCTTTCGGCTCACTGTACATTGTCTCACTCATTCAGTAGTTGTAGCTGTTACTTTCAAAATGTCATCTCTGAACAGGAACTCTGTCCCAAGGTCCAGGAGCCAGGGTCAGTTCTAGAACTGAATGAATGATCTCTTTGTCTGCTCCCTATAGTCTGTATCATCCTAAACTCTTAACATTCCACGGACCTCAGTGCTCTGTCCTGCCTCTCTTCCTCGAGTGTGTTTTCTCTCAACCGATGCCCTTTTCTTCTTTACCTGGTGAATTTCTACTCACCCCTCAGCAACATCTTCGCTGGGACACCTGACACCCCTCGTACTCCTCCCCTTTGCTCTATGCGCTTGTCGACCTGACCTGGCATATGATTATTCTCTAAGTGTCTTTTCTCATGGTCCTCAGATGTTTCTCCCTCACAGAGAAGGTGCTAGTGAGCGTTTTCAATCGGCCTTGCATACCTGGAAGTTCGTTGCTGTCCCGCACACACTCGACTCTTGGTAATATCTGGTGAGTGAATTCACAATGTAAGCTTTTCATGGAGAGTGGGATCCTACAGTTCTCAGTGTCCGAGTGATAATGGGGACAGACATGTTAGGTGACCATGCACAGGTCAGAGTTCAGGATTTGTGCTCCTGTGTGCCTTAAGGTCATTGCCTCCTAAAATAGATTTGCATCCAGTTTTCCTTCTTGGGGTTAACTTCAATATCCAAATCAATTAATTACAAAGATAAATTTCCAAATGTGTTTTGTGGCTTAAGGAAACTGCTCCTTATGTGGTTTTGATAAAAATGATGGTCTGTAAGACTCCTTAAGGTAGACCGTTAATTTCCCTTGACAGCAAGCACGCTCCTCTCTCCTTCCCTGCCCCCTCCCCCAGCCCAAGCCTGCCTCCCAGAGGAGCCTCCATGCAAGACATGTGTTTAATGTTGGCTGTCAGCAAAGGTGCTGCAGCGAGTCACTCAGGTTTGAAGTTTGCAAACATACGTCCACCTTACTGAACATCACAAAGGCTGTCAAAAGTTTCATTTCCCCATATTTTCTCTTCTCTCTGGAAGAAAAACCATCACAGATGTACAAGTCAGAGGAATTTTGTCACAGGCTCCAGTGCTTCTGCAGGGAGTTTTATGTGTCCTTTGCATTGGGGAGAGGCAGGCAGCCCTGCTGACATTTTGAGTGAATTGTTTCTAGCAATTTATGTGAATGTCACTACGAAGGGAGTCAATATTTTTTCTTCCGAGTATTACATTCATCTCATGCTCTCTTTTGTCTATTTTCCCTGAAAAGGAAAGAGTGAGCTTTACCTAATGACCTTGATATTTCTAAAATTTCCATTTTTTTTCTTTTAGTTTCTTCCTAGGCATTTAGACTCTCTACCAAACCCACTCTTGGGATTCATCCACATATGCCTTTACTTGGGAGTCAGATGAAATATATTTATGTGTGCTACACATATTTCAGATAGGATTTTATTTGGTGGATGATGAATAACTACCGAGAAAGAAACCAGTTGCTCTTCAAAATATAATTAGCAACCCCAGCTCAAGAGAAGCTTGCATTTGGTTATGACAAAGCGTGTGGCATGCCCTCTGCAAAGATAGGGAAGGGAAGATGAATGCACGTTTAATGCAATCAGGAAGCCCCTCTGTAATTTAAATGCATTAGCATACCCTGAGAAACCTGGTCGTATCCGAATGTCCCTAAGATAACGCAAAGTCTCTTCCAAACAAACATGATTGAATTACTTGAAGAAACACATTAAGACAGCAGGCCTGGTCCTTAATGGATCAACGCTGTCTATATTCATTGCCACAGCAAACTGCAGGAAAACTACCATGCGCTATAAGGAGTCAGATTATTGATGCAGTCTTAGTGATTTTGCTTGCATTGCTCACATCCAATTTGCCACCAAAAGTTTGATGCCATGCAAATATTGAATTTCTGGAACATTAATATTGTTTCTCACTTGTGTCTAGAAATAGTAATGAGCATACAACTTGAATCTTTATATCTTGGATTGTATACAAGAGAATAAATAATAGTTTGAAACATTCTGAATTCTAGGAATGTGAGGGTAATGCAGATGGAACTGGTCATTTAAGTGTACATTCTGGGTCTCACTTTTGCAGCCTGCTTGTGTATTATAACGGTCTCAGTCAATCCCAGTAAGTAATAATAGAAGTAACTAAAATTATTGAGCCCTAGTGATACACCCAGTTATGTTTTAAATGCTTAACGTGTATTAGCTAGTTCAGTCTTCACGGCAACTCTTACGTGGTCGGTACTATTGTTATTCCCATTTTATAGCTAAGGAACCGGAGGCAGAGAGAGTTGCCATGGTTTGCCTGAGAGCACACTATTGGAAATGGAAGCCTAGGCAGAAGTATCCCAGAACTCCTACCTCCTACTCTGTTTTTCAAAGATGTGCCTTCATTCAAAACCCTTAAAAGAGAAGGTTTCTCAGACTCTGGGACTCTTCCCTGATGGCTCTGATTGGGCTGTTTGAGTCTGGAATATCAAATCGGTAGGAGACTCTGGAATCAGTTCATAAACACAATTCTCCTGCTGGGTTAGAATATGTGATTTTCCTGTTTAAAAATTGAGATGAAAGACACAATATGAACAGCTCTGGGCTCCAGAGACATTGCAGGCCGGATCAAGATCAGTACCTCAGAGTTCGTCTCATGGTGGTCTAGTCTAACTACTATGCCCTTCTCTCAGTTTTGCTAATAAATGATAAACATCTAAAGATAGTTGAGCTGATTTAGAAGAAAATTGTATGAATTTAACTGGTTAGTTTAGATATAATTATTTGTACAAGAGCCTTTATTTTATAAATTTACCCAAGGTAAATTTTCAAGCCATTTAAAATATAATTTATTTTTTAAAATTTCTCTATTTCAAGAAAGAAGTAGCATTTGACTATTTTTGAAAGCAAACATTGTGATTCTCTTTTAGCTTTGGGTCTTGGTATGAAGTAAAATAAAAACCTTCAAGAATCCCTATACCCCTGCAGGAGTGTGTTCCTGATGAATTTCCTCTCTTGGCATTATCTTCTGGAAAACACACATGTCCCTATATTTTGCAGCATTACATTATTTCTCAAATGACTTCTGCCATTGTGGACTCTCCTTCTTTTCAATGAGATATGATGAGTATAATATTGCTCTCAAATATTTTACTCTTTATGACACTATTATGAATTGGCTTTAAACACATATATCTCCCATACTCCCTGTTCCTTATTTTAGAGCAGGATGATATGGTAAGGGCCATAAAAGGAGAAAAACAGTTCTGACTTACCCAGGTCATTTGTTAGTGCCATCTTGCTAAACCTTACTCTTATGTGAGAGAGAATGGCCACATCTATATATTTATTTGGAAAAGTTTGAGTAAATGCTTAGCAGTTTAATTTAGAAATTGTATCAATTTTTAAAATTCACTTGTTCATTTAGTGTTCATGCTTTTCTAACAAGGATGCCAAACGCCTGGTTGAATCTTTTATTTGCAGTGTCATTAAACTGAAGTTCTGGGGAAAGAATGACAGGAAGTTTATGAAAGGAAAGCCATGGGCCTATTTCATTTTGCTGTCATTTCTCTTGACATACCTGTGCTCTTTCACCCAGTGCCTAAGGATCAGGAGCAGAGCGAACTGAAAGGCCTGATTTTTCTCTCTGGCGCATGGCGTGAGTTTCCAGTGGGCTTTTTTCTGGAACTGTGCTAAGCTTTACTATCACACTCATAAAGGAAAAATCATTTTAAGCTTTAAAATTTAGTGTCGAGCATTTTTTTGAGCTCACTGTTTTAAAATAATGCCTCCGCCTTTTAAAAGTACTGGTTTTACGAACTCTGTGTAATTTCTTCCTAATGTTTGCAGAATCCCCCAGAGGTTTCCTGGTTCCCTGGAATTTCTCTTCTCCAGATATTGACAAAATCATTAACCAAGCTGAAGCTTCATGATTACTTTTCCAGCAACACCTCCATGGCTCCTTATCATTACATTTAGTGATGTTTCATCAAGTTTTCAGTCTTATGTGACAGAGTTCATATCCCAGCCAACTGGAATTAATTTGATAGCTAAGCATTTCATGAGCTGGCTCCGTAACATACTCTGCCAGATCCTGCCATATGTGAAACATTACTGCTTTTTTACCACTAAAGATTATTTATAACCCTGACTCTTCCATGCTCTTTTGTGTTTCTGAAGCCGGGAGGGAGTCGGGCGCCTGTTTCTGGCCTTTCTCGTGGCTCTCTTCTATGTAAACCTCTCTAATGCTTTCAGTCACCACTCTGTGCCTGTCCTTTGGAGCAGGAGGAGGAAAACGGAGTGGGTTGGAATGCCTCCCTCTTCTCAGCCAGAGGTTTCACCAGGAGGCTTTGGGGCTGTCCCGCCCACCTGTGCTGCTCCCAGTAGTGGCTTTAGAGGGAGTGAGGAGGGAGGGAAGGGAGAGTGTGGATTGACAGGAACCTATTGGAATGGCCCTCAATAGGTAATTTTTTAAGAGCTTAGTCCTTGGAAGTTACGATGATAAGTGGCTGAATGGGAAACTATTGAATATTATATTACTACTTTGGGGAGAAATAATTTTACTAAGCATTTCAGGGAAAAGAGAATGTTTATATTCCTAAGGTTTGGTTATATATCCAAAACAGACTTTATTAGTACTCTGAACCAGCTTCAAGCAAATTCTTTTATTTGACCATTTTTCTTGTATTTATCAGTGTGATAATTTAATTTATGGCCATATATATTATTCCCTAGTTTAGAGATTTCCCTCACATGGCATGATTAGCAATCGTTTGTGAAATGATTATGTGGAAACATTGCTAGCGAATTACTGCTTGTCTAAATACTGTATGTTTTCACTTGAGAACGTTGGCTCTGGAATGCATTTTTGGCGCTGTGAGGGGAAAAATAAGTCTTGATATTAAAATTCAGCCAGAATTTAATTTGTGAACTGGAGCTTTCCGCTCACTGGTTCCTCCCACTGCAACAACCAGAGGTTGCTTATTTCCTTTCTGAAATGAAAATTCTGCCCTTTAAGACTATTTAGTCTCATTTTTAATCTTCAAGTTGGTATTTTGTTGTAGAAAAAGCCAAAACTTTGCACGGCCTGTGTTTGTGTCAATGTATGACATAGGGTCTAAATTACAAACCCTAATTAGTACCACTTAAAGCTAATGGAATGGCCATTTCAAGGTCCCTCGTGCAGTAATTAAGCCCTGGAACAGGGAAGTGAATCTACTATTAACATTTTACCCTGATAATCCTGGCCGAATGTTCACACAGTGTTGAAGCCCAGGTCTGGCAAGGTATTCTTATCATAAGATGTAATCAATACCCTGCTGCACAGTCACTGTTTGGGGGGATTAACTCTAATCTCTAAAATAACTGTAGTGGAAGACATACAAAGAGCGAAAAGGCCAGGAATCATATTCTTGTTTTCGAGGTTATTTTATCCTACAATAGAAAGAAGTTGTCCCCAAAGCGTTCCGAGGATCAAGATTGGTCAGTTTTACTTCTGGAGTGAACATTTCTTATGTGTCTCCAAAGAAAGAAAGGAAAAAAGGGGGGGAGGGAGAGGGAGTTACTTTACTGATTTAATTATAATGACCGTAACGGGTCTTTGAATGTGTCCTAAGTACTCTCATGCGAAAAAGAAGAAAAATGGAAAGAAGTCATACACCACATTTTCCCTTTTTTCTCCCCAAAGAGGGCCTCAGAGTTCTGTAGTAAGAAGTAAGTTTTTCCTCACTCAGGCATTTGATGTAGATGATTGACAGCGTGTGTAGAGACTGCCTCTCATTAGGGTCAAAGCCAAAGAAAACATCATAGCCAAGAAGATCAAACTCTGAACTGAAGCAGGAACTTTTCATTCAAACTTGAATAAATAGGTAGGGAAAGGATGATATATCTTCCAAAAAGGAAAAATAGAAAAGCTCAACACCTATAGTTTTTTTTTAGCACTACAGATTCTGTATTTGTTTTGAATTGAACATTTTTAGAAAAACATTGTTTCATTAGTCTGAAAAATGATTGCATTATCATAAGAAAAGAATTGTTGACTCTAATAGAAATAGGCTTTGGTTCACTTATAGTATGAATTAGCCTCATACTATGAAACCATAATATGAAGATACAGATTGCTTATTTATTGAAAGGATGATTTTAAACATTACTCTGAAGACTCCTGTCTGACCTAACTTATAAACTCTGAAACTATAGTAGGCAGGTACTGTCTGGTAGATTGATTTTCATTATCAGCTTAGAGCTAAATGGAAAAGCTGGTTGGTTTCCTTTTCCAGGTAATTTGGATATGATGTTGATGGTGTATAACTGCCACTCTTCCATGACACCCACAGTTAATATCCGCACTGCAGATGGAAAGCTACTGGCATAAGTACTTCCAATGTAAGGATTAATTTTTTTAAAGTTACTTTTTCATTTACCTATATTGTTGAAAGTATTACAGATATCCCTCTTTCCCCACCTCCTTTAACCCCTCATTTACCCTGCCTCCCCCCAGGCCTACCACACTATTGTCTGTGTTATGTGTATATAAGTTCTTTGGTTAATCTCTTCCCGCCCTCACCCCCCTTCCCTCTGAGATTTGTCAGTCCGTTCCATGCTCCCATGTCTCTGGATTTGTTTTTTTCTTCAGTTTATTTTGTTCATTAGATTCCACATATAAGTGAGATCATGTGATACTTGTCTTTCTCTGGCTCATTTTGCTTAGCATAATACTCTGTAGGTTCTAAGAGATCCTTCTTTTTATAGCTGCATAGTATTTCATTGTACAAATACATCTTATGAAAAATTATGAATTGTGATTACTTACATAAAACTTTAGAAGTATAGTATTTAAAAATATATTTTTTATTTTATAGAGAGAGGAAGGGAAAGGGATAGAGAGATAGAAACATCAATGATGAGAGAGAATAATCGAATGCCTGCCTCTTGCACATCCCCTACTGGGTGGGGATCGAGCCCACAACCCTAGCATGTGCCCTGACTGGAAATTGAACCTTGACCTCCTGGTTCATGGGTTGCCACTCAACCACTGAGCCACACTGGCCAGGTAAGAAGTATAGTATATTTTTTAATGAAGATAAGTCGGAGATGGTAAAGAGTTTTTTTTCTTTTGATTACCTCAAAATAACTTGAAAAATGCAGGGGTTTTTTTGCTCTTAGAGAAATATAAGCTATTTAATTTGTCTTTCACATAATATTGAGATTATAGTGCTTTAATTGCTACAAATAACAATTGTTTTTTTAAAAAACAAAACATCTATTTTATTTATGCCACTTAGCAGAGGGAAGGAATGGAGCAAATGGAAAGCAAATGAAGGAAGAAAAGAGAGGAACGTGTATCTGGAAGAAGAGAGCAGCGTTAGTAAATGAATGACATTGTGTTCTGTATGGGTCTCAAAACCTGAAGTTACGTATTAGCATCCATAGTGGAGCCCTCGTCTGGAGTATTTTCCTGTAGATTTTGATGGACTGAAGGGTGTCCTTTAATAAACCTTCAGAGAGGAAGGGCAGCATTATCAATATTAGCAATGATAATGTTTTATGTTTGTACGTAGATGTTATATTTTCAGATTCCCTGTTACACTGAATTGGTTTGGAAGCCAAAATTGTAACTCAGCTTTCAGAAGCTTTTTCCCCTAAAGGTCAAGGCAAGCCTCTGCCCTTTGCCAGGATGAAATAGTTCCCCTTGTATTTGCCCATTGCAGTTGAAAATGCCATGTACAAGGCAGGTTTTATTTGTAAAATTGTGTCGCCAAAGTAATTTTTTGGAAGGTGTACAAGACTGCCTCACTAGTTTTGCATTTGTACCCAAATATATTCACCTTTTAGAACTTTTACTTCCCTTTGGCAGGCTAACAGGGTAAATACTTCTCTAATCTTTTTCCTCTGGGTCTTCAGCTTTGCAAATAGTCATTCCTTGTAAACTCCAAAGCTCGGCAAATACGTTTCTCTTTGTAGTTGAATTTTCCTCCCTGTGTAGCTCCATTTTCCTCCCTTTGGACAGAAAAGGAAGAGGAAGCCCAACTTTAGGAATTTTTTTCTGTTCTCGCTCTCCAAACAACCTCCCCATTTCTGAACTGCACACAACGTGGAAGTGGCCAAAATGGAAATCTGTAAGAATGGTGCCTCTCTCCATGGTCATTTGTCTTTATACTCCCTGGTGTGGGAGTCAAGGCATAGAGTGCCCAGGTCAGCAGAGAAGTTGGGTAGAGGAGTTTTGGTAGGAGATGAAAAATCTCATATAATTAAGACACTTAGTCTGGAAAGATCTCGGCAGACATGGGGAGAAACCACTTTCTTCATAGACATCGTGTATGTATTTTTTCCCCTTTGAGACTCCAAAGTAAGGTTTCTAATATATGGAGTGTTTTCTTAATAAGAAATTGAGTAGTGCACTGGGTGAGCTCCTTCACTTCAGCACTGGTTCTGGGCATGCGTGAAGAAGGGTTCTGCATGAAAGAATATTCCTTAGTAGGCTTTAAAGGCATGCTTTAAATTCCTTAGGAGTCTGAGGGCTGTGAGGGAGGTGGTTTAACCCTGGAGGCAGAAATACTATTGAGGTCCAGGTTTTAGAGTCAAACCAATTACGTTGCATTCTCATTGTAGTCACCAACTTCGGTAAGTTTCAGTTTCTTTATCTGTAAAATAAGCATAATACCATTAGCTTTATGGGATTGTTAGATGAGCCCATGTACCTAACTTTGAATTGTACTTGAAACACAGTAGGGATTCCATAATGCTTTTTGTGGAGGCTGTTGTCAAAGAAACAGAAAATGGATAGTTAACGGATTACCATTTTTAGATCATCCAAGAGTCCTTAGCGTTTTAGGGCTGTTGGTTATGGATGGAGCAAACTGAAGGGTGGGTGGTGACTACCTGCCCCTTCGCTCTTTTCTCAGAACTGGGCCCAGCAAGTCCCTCTCTTTCCTGTTCCTGTTGCTCAGGGCTGGCTCACAGCAAAGGAACAGGCTATGTTGCTTCCCCACAGTATTTGTAGTGTAGAAGGACTTAGGAAGATTGCTTATGCTCAAATTATTAAGGGCTGAATTTTAAGCTTTAGTCGCAAAGATATCATTTGGGGAGCTTTCATAACACATGCATATACTACTATCTTTTCTGTTTTTGCAAAGACATTAGCATAATTGGCAATTGGAAGAAATAGAAAATGAATTTTTTTTAATCCTCACCTGAGGATATGCTTATTGATTTTTAGAGAGAGGGGGTAGGGGGAGAGAGAGAAACATCTGCCTTTCGTATGGGGATCGAACCTGTAACCTAGGCATGTGCCCTGAATGGGAATCGAACCCACAACCTTTGAGTATATGGGACAACATTCCAACCAACTAAGCCACATCAGCCAAGGCTGAATTTTATCTTGTAAAGTATCTAAAGTTTGTAATTGGAATTATTTTTTAAGTATAAAAATACTAAAAAGGTAACAGTAGCCCCCTCAAATACAGAAAAAGTTCTACTAAAATGATGAATGACCCATTAATTAAAATAATGGTATAAATGAAATGGCAGCAGATGAAAATACCCATTTAAAATCTTTTTCTATTGATTTTTTAGAAAGGAAGAGAGAGAAACATTGATTTCTTCTTCCCCTTATTTATGCATTCATTGGTTGATTCTTTTATGTGCCCTGATCTAGGATCAATACCACAACCTGGTGTATCAGGGCGATGCTCTAATCAACTGAGCTACCTGGCCAAGGCCAAAAATATCTATTTTAAAAAATTAAATTTATATTAAACAAATTATTTTCAGCATTATAGTGAACCTTACAGAATAAAAAGATAGGTGGCTACCTGTTTTAAAATATTTCCATCTTTAGCAGAAAATACTTCGAAAAATATTGCGAGTACCATTAGTAGAACTAATTTCTAGGCCTGATCCTCTCTCTGTGATGTGTCCCAATAAGTTAACAGCAGGTAGAATATCATGAGGTGATGCGGTACAGTTTTGTAGTGATTTGGGGGGAAGGTTTATATGTAGTATTTGCCTGTTTTTTAGTTTTAAAGTCTGGTTTAAGAATGAAGTCTTGGAGGCAGGGAGGAATACCTGATTTGGGGACTTGAAATACCTGATTTGGGGACTTGAAATGAGAATAATTCAGAGAGCATTTCAAATAACAAACAACACTGGGAAAGAGCCTCATTCGTCTAATCTGTGCTGTGAAGATAGGAAGACGGCCAGGCCAGGGAGGTCATCTGAGTGGCAGATATTATTTCTTCTTTTTTTTGTTGTTCTTAGTCTAGTGAGTACTTATGGAATTTCTTCTTGGAACTGAGGCATGATTTACAACATTCATGCCAAATGCATAGTGTTAGCAGCTGACCACTTCTGGATTCCTATTAACTTAATGGTAATGAATGAGGTCCAGCAAAAGAGTCACTGACATTAATTTCTTTCTGCTCATAATTAACCTTCACCCCCCAAAGAGACTGCCACTCATCACCATCAAGAAGTTCTTAGAGTTTTGTTATTGAGCATAGAAAATTTTGAATATCAAAATTTTACTTGAGAACATTTTTTCAGCACAGATCTTAAACATCATTGGAGGTTCTGTTAGTTAATTCATGCCAACCACCTTGACAGACACAACTGAATTTCAATGAAGCTCCAAATTTGAAAACATGTATTCACTAAAGAGATCATTCTACTTTTTGTATAAATTAAAGTTATAAGTAGAAATGATCTTCGTTTCCTGAGTATATGATTTTGGGAGAGTGTTTTTTTAAAAAATTTCTTCTCATCTAAGGAAAGCTGCATTATTATTTTTAAAATGTGGATTCTGCTTTGAGTTGAGTATGGAATCAGTGTTGGAAGATAATTGGTTACTGAGGCTACCGAGAAAAACATGGAACCCAGAGATGTGGGTTTTCTTTAATGGGCTGTGTTGTCTGACCTTCCAGAAGAAATCACGTGTGGACATTGCTTTATGCAAGCCAATAGGAACAAGACAGAAGTGAGTAGCATTTCATGGTGCTCACAGGCTAGTGGGGAAGAGCTGCAAAGAATGAGAGAATAGCCCAACCAGTGTGGCTCAGTGGTTGAGCATCAACCTATGAACCAGGTGATCAAGGTTCAATTCCAGGCCAGGGCACTTGCCCGGGTTTAGGGCTTGATCCCCAGTAGGAGGCATACAGGAGGCAGCCAATCAATGATTCTCTCATCATTGATGTTTCTATCTCTCTCTCCCTCTCCCTTCCTCTCTGAAATAAAAGAATGGAAGAATACAGTAGAGTAATCCAACACAGCCTTTAACCTTTTGCACTCGGATGTCGAGTGTGACTCGACACGGTTAGCATTGGTAGCAGCTCGTATGTCGAGCCACACTCGACAAGTAGTTTCACTGCGGGGGGAAGGGGGATTTTTGTCTATTTTTCCAGTATCTTTTCTTGTTTTCATTAACATGAAAGGACAAGTAAAATGTAAATGCCGACTCAACTGATGCCAAAAAAGAAAAAATGAAAAACCGGTAACGCATGTGAAATTTATTAGGAAACTAGTACATGATCTTGTTGGAAAATTCAGAGATGGTACACTAACTTCCAGGGGTAGATTATGATCCACTAACTTAGAGCAACATTTAGATGGAAAGCTCCATATAATCACACCTCACCCTAACAAAAAACACAAAGATTGTGTTGTTTGTTCTAACAGAAAAAAAAATCAAAGGAGGAAGAAGAGAGACGATTTATATTTGCGAAACATGTGAATATAAACCAGGTCTTCATGTGGGTGAATGTTTCAAAAAATATCACACCATGAAAAATTATAGAGATTAAAATTACTCTTTGAATGTATCAATAATTTGAAATATAAAAAAATCCAAATAAATAAGTTTGTATGAAAAGAAACTCCAGTTTTTTATTCTACTGCCACGCTTTGTAAAATCTGGGGTATTTAAAAAATTAAATCCCGAGTAGAATAAAGGAATCGAGAAAAAAGCAAGCGAGTGCAAAGGGTTAAAGGTCAGGGAAGTCTTCCTAAAATAAGAAACGTCCTAATTAAGACCTGGGAAATGAGTTAGTTATACTTAGTTAGTAGTGATTTGAATTATAGTAAACCCTTACAGAATAAAAAGATAAGTTGCTACTTATTTAAAAATGTTTCCATCTTTAGCAGAATATATTGTCAAAAATAATAAGAGTTACAATTATTGGAACTAATTGAGTCAGGACTGACTCTCTGCATATGATGTGTCCCTCTTTGCTTTATATAGATGGAAAAATTGCAATTTTCTTACTTAACAGCCTCCATTTACATGGATTTTCCCAGAGATAAGTAAGCTGTGACTGACTGTCTTCCTCTCTGGATAAGTCTTCTTTGCCAGCATCCATTTCTTTACAACTCAAGACGCAGAGGCTAACCCCTGTCTGCCACCAGCCTTCCGTGTAATGTAGTTAATAATGAGCTTTCCCTTTCTCCATCTTGGGTTTGTTATTGCCCTTGGGCAATATGTTCAGGACTCAGCCTGAATGTTAATAACAAGGTAAAAAGGGGCTGAAACTTCTGCATGTTTTCATTATTATTTTTTTTTTTTTGCAGCCTTGAATTGATTGCTTTCCTTTCCCCAAAGCACACCCAGTGTGACCCTGATTTAGTGTGGCTTAATCAATAGACTGCAGAATGACTAATTTGTTTCCAGTTATTTCTTTACAGAGCGTTTTCCAAGCAAAGGAGAGTCCGAGAAATCTGTCTGTGAGCTAGGGTGAAGGGATATGGCGAGGCATAGACAGACAGCTGTTGCCCTGTACTTGCTCCAGGAATTTTTAAGAAAAATAAGCGAAAGGGGAGAAAGAATGGTGGTAGAGATGCCTATCCTTCTAAGATATTGTTTCTGCCACATTATGTGAAAGGCCTCTCGATTACAGGCTTATAGCACTTTCATGCCTGTTGTTTTTGTTTTGTGTTGATCTTTATAAGCCATGGAAAAGATATATTCCCCATTGAATGGGCCTGGTGGAACTCTGCAAATTTTAAAAGCATCCACTCAGAAGAATATTAAACCTTGGAGTACAATTTAGAATGATTTAGAGTGTTCCTCGCTTTTTCTTTTCCGTTCCTCTCCTAACTAGTTTCCCTCTGAAACCCAGTGCCAGTGTTATCTGGGGGGATACATGAAAAATACCTCATTGAAGCTGAGTGCAGAATTTGATGAGGCGGGTAGACATGCCGGGAGCTGCAGCCACCTCATAAGTCCACATGGCCTAGAGGAGGGACCTGCCATTTGTTCTTTTAATTAAGGCCCTGCTGTTTACCAACTACTTTTCATGGTTTTGCTTATCTTAATTCTCGTAACAGTAATTTGCTTTTAAAAATCCAGAATCTGGCCGGCCAGTGTGGCTCAGTGTTTGAGTGTTGACCTATGAACGAGGAGGTCAGGATTTGATTCCCAATCAGGGTATATGCCCAGGTTGTGGACTCAATCCCCAATAGAGGGTGCGCAGGAGGCAGCGATCAGTGATTTTCTCTCTCATGACATTCTCTCTCTCTCTCTCTCTCTCTCTCTCTTTCTCTCTCTTTCCTTTTCCTCCCTCTCTCTCTAAAAATCAATGAACATGTGCGCGCGCGCGCGCACACACACACACACACACACACACACACACAATCCTCACCCGAAGATGTTTTTTTTCCATTGACTTCTAGAGAGTGTGGAAGGGAGGGAGGAGAGAGAGAGAGAAACATCAATGTGAGAGAGACACATTGATTGGTTGCCTCCTGCAAGAGCCCCTACCGGGGCTGGGCAATGTGCAACCAAGGTACATGCCCTTGACCAGAAATCGAACCCACGACCTTATGGTCCACAGGTCAATGTTCTAACCACTGAGAAACCAGCCAGGGCAATTAAAACATATTTTAAACAACAAATAAGAGCAGTGAGCACAATTTGGGTGTGACAACATGCTCTAGTGCTCTTATAGGTGAGAATGGGACAGGTGTGGGTACAAAATGTTCTTTGTTAAGATGACCTCCAAAAAATTCTTAGAATAGCAGGATAAAGTATTCAAAATGGGCATGATTTGCTACTTAAATGATATTGGTAATAAAAGTTTTTAAAGAGGATAATTCCTTAGAAACATAGGGTTCTGATGCTCCAGATGACATTTTTTAGACCAGTGATTCTTGGCTAAGGTGGGGATGATTGATGAAATAAGTGTACTGTCTTATTAATAAAAGCTAGAATTCAGCTCGACCAGAAATAGGCCGGTGAGGCAAAGAGATGGAGTCAGATAGCATTGTGGCGGCACGCGCTGCAGAGTGCGGGACACCGCCTAGGCAGTCTTGCCATTTCAAGTTAGGTTTCCATTCCTGAAAAGCCATTCCATTCATCACTCTTTTAGGCTGAC
Source organism: Cnephaeus nilssonii (assembly GCF_951640355.1). Classification (NCBI taxonomy): domain Eukaryota; kingdom Metazoa; phylum Chordata; class Mammalia; order Chiroptera; family Vespertilionidae; genus Cnephaeus; species Cnephaeus nilssonii. The sequence goes on along the minus strand of NC_137083.1, from coordinate 58,415,968 downwards.
ATTTATTGAATAATTTGCTGTAATTGACTTACTCATGATATAACAATAGATCTTTAGTTTATGATATCCCTAAATATTTTGTCTTTGGTTCACAAAGAGTTTGCGGGAATCCAGTGACTAATTCCAGTAGGCAGTAGAAATTAAATTTGAAATAATGAGAGGCTGGAGGTAGGACTTTATGTTTGGGAGTCACAATAATAGCCAACATTTTTTGCATATTTAATATGTGCCAATCTCGATGAGAGTCTTACATGCTAATTTAACCTTAAATAAACCTGTGCAGCAGGTAACATTAATATCCACATTTTACAGACAAGGAAATCAGCATAGAAAAGATTTTTGTAATTTTAAATCCAAACTCTCCGTTTCTTCATAAATATTCTTTTTAATTTTTTAAAATTTTTCTGGCTGAAAGTTTTATGTATGTCCCGTTTTTCCCCCATTGACCCCTTCTAGCCCAACCCCAACCCTGACCCCGACCCCTACCCCTCACCCCAGACCTTCATCACACTATTGTCTGTATCCATGGGTTATGCATATATGCATATAAGTTCTTTGGCTGATCTCTTCCCACCCACTCCTGCCTTCCATCTGAGATTAGACATTCTGTTTCATGCTTTGATGTCTCTGGATCTGTTTTGTTCATCAGTTTATTTATTTATGTTTAAGCCTTGAATATAGTTGAGAGCTGGGGTCTACTTAATCTGAGAACATGCCATATTAAGAGGATGAGTGAAGTGATGAGACAGCTAGGACATATAAAGAGAGCCAGTCACAGAAACCATGCAGGAGTTCTTAGGGGACAAGAGAGTTACTTTTAAAAGCTGCAGAGAAATCAAGAAGAGAAATAAATTATTAACTATAGAGATTATGTGTCTATGGGAACTTTGACTATTAGCAGTGGTCCGAGAGGTCCGGAAGGTTGGCGACCGCTGGACTAGAGAAATTTGGGGTAGGACATTTAATCAGATCTCAATATGCCATTCATTTTGAAGTTTTGGATTAGTTTATTCAGTGCTTATCCAGGCATTTACTTAAGGTGATTTCAAGACCATCATTTAGTCTAGTTCTGAACATTTTTAGCAAATGAGAGCCTACGTGATACTCCCTTCATTGTCCTGTTCCTTCTCGCATCCAAAATAAATAAATAAGTACCTGTATAGAAGTAAGGAGAAATGGTGATATGTCTTCCTTACTCAGAACACTAGAATCATACAAGAACCTTTCCTTGGTCTTGTCTAGGAAAAGACTTGCTAAGAAGGAGTAATACAAGACGGTGACAGGTGATGTGCTAAATGTATTAGTGGACTCTTGAGAGTCACACTTTCTATGCTTTTTCCTAAGTCCTCAAAACATGTCATAGTCTTGCTCAGTTTTTAAAAATAAAGCATGCATAAGGGATTAGGCTAATCTCTCTCTTTTATTCTCTCTCTCTCTCTCTCTCTCTCTCTCTCTCTCTCTCTCTCTCTCGTGTGTGTGTGTGTGTGTGTGTATGTGTGTGCATGTGATGAGATTGAAACAGAAATGAATGACATGGAACAAATGTAACCCCAAGTTTTCCTTTTCTTGGTGCATTCTCTCCTGATCTACACTTTCTGCTGGTCAGGACAAAGTGCCATCACTATTGTGACCAGCTGCTTTGACATGTTACTAAACCTATTTGTGGTTTTCGATGCAACTTATCAGTACCTCCGCCTCCACAGACTTTCTCCTCCTGGTTCCCAGGGCAACACACTCTTCCGCTTTTCTCCCACCTCATTGTCTCCTAATGAGGTTGCCTCTCACCTGTCTGATCTCTTAGCCCATGGTGCCCAAGGTTTAGTTCTTGGCCACTTCTCTTTTTAAACCTACACTCATTTCCCTGGTGATCTCACCCGGCTTAGGTCTTTAAATAGCATCTCAGCTTGATGACTCCCAAACTTGTATCTCCAGCCTGGACTGCTCCAGTGAACTCCAGCCTTATATGTCTTTCCACTTACTTGGCATTTCTGCTTCTTTGTCATGTGGAAGCTCTCATTTAAAATGTCCAAAACTGCACTATCTGTTCACCCCATGTTATCCCTTAGTCTCCCCCATTTCAGTAAATAGCAGTCCCATTCTTCCAATCACCCAGACCAGAAATCTAAGAGTCATCCCTTTTCCTCACACCCCAGAAGCAATCCATTAGCATGTCCTTTGGCTTCAAAATAAAAAAATAAACAGAATCTTTGCTTACCACCTTTATAATTACTATCCTGGTCTAGACACCATTATCTCTTACCTGGATTATGGAATCAGGCTCCCAATTGGTCTCATGTTTGAGCTCTTGTTCTCCTCCCTTTTAGCCACAGCAATCCTATTTAAATGTAAGTCACATCAGATAAAACTTTTGGCTAAAAATTTTCCAATAGAAAGTCATGCAGAGTAAAAATTAGAATTATTTTTTTTTAACCCTCACCCAAGGATATTTTTCCATTGATTTTTAGAGAGAATGGAAGAGAGAGGGAAAGACAGAAAGAAATATCTATGTAAGAGAAACACATTGATTGGCTGCCCCCTGCATGCACCCTGACCAGGGCCCAGACTGGGGAGGAGCCTGCAACCGAGGTACATGACCTTGACTGGAATGGAAACCGGGACCCTTCAGTCCACAGGCCAACGCTCTATCCATTGAGCCAAATTGGCTAGGGCAAAACTACAATCCTATCTAATAAAAGAGCAATATGCAAATTGACCATACCTCCGCTACACCCACAAGCCACGCCCACCCTCAGGAGCAAGTATGCAAATTAAACCAACCAAGATGGCTGCAGCCATGGAGAGAGCAGGAAGCTTGGGTTTCCCCTGGCAATTGAGGAAGCCAAGCTTTCCACCTGCCCTGGCGGGTCCAGGCCTCCGCTCAAGGCTACAAAGTTTCAATTATAGAAGATTAACAAATCCCAGATACCAGGGCCTCCGCTTGCATCATCGGGGGGCGTGGCCGGCCTGCAAACCACAACAGGCCCCTTGCCCAGGCCACCCTGCGCCCCAAGGGAACCCCCACCCTGATCTGGGACACCCTTCAGGGCAAACCAGCTGGCCCCCACCCATGCACCAGGCCTCTATCCTATCTAATAAAAGAATAATATGCAAATTGACAATCACTCCAACATACAAGATGACTGCCCCCATGTGGACACAAGATGGTCAGCAGGGGTGGGCAGTTGGGAGGGACCAGGTCTGCAAGGGAGGGCAGTTGTGGGCGATCAGGCCAGCAGGGGAGGGCAGTTGGGAGGGACCAGGCCTGCAAGGGAGGGCAGTTGGGGATGATCAAGCCTGCAGGGGAGGGCAGTTAGGGGCAACAGGCTGGCAGGGGAGCAGTTAGGCATCAATCAGGCTGGCAGCGGAGTGGTTAGGGGATGATCAGGCTGGCAGGTAGAAGTGGTTAGGGGCAATCAGGAAGGCAGGCAGGTGAGCAATTGGGAGCCAGCAGTCCTGGATTGTGAGAGGGATGTCTGACTACCCGTTTAGGCCCAATCCTACTTGGATAGGGCCTAAACGGGCAGTCGGACATCACTCGAGGGGTCCCAGATTGGAGAAGGTGCAGGCTGGGCTGAGAGACACACCCTCTGTGTACAAATTTCATGCACCAGGCCTCCAGTTCTTTATAATTGTTTAGAAGGCCCTACATGATCTGCTCCTTCCAGTTGACACCAAGCACATTTTCTACAGCCCTCCCCTCGAGCCAGACAGGTCTCCTTGAACCTTTACACAGGAATGCTCTTCTAGTTAAAATTGTAACATTCCCTGCTTTGTTCCCACTGCCCTTATCACCTCCTGCATTATCTATAATCTGGCTTCTTTGCCTATCTGCTCCCACTAAGAATAGAAATTGCATAAGATTAGGATTTTTGTCCGTTTTGTTCACTGGTTTTTGCCCTATCACTTAGAATGGTGCCTGGCAATAGGCCCTCAATTACTGTTTGTTGAACAAATGAAGTTTCAGAGCCTAAAAATAGAATTGTGGAGTCAAGGTATGCAGTTCTATATGTCTGTGAATAAAATTTTCTTCAGATTTCTGAGTTACAGTCTCAAGATAACAATTTTTCACCTCTGAACACAGGTGCCTCTGAGTACCCAGATCTTTATCCCTGCGAAGAGGTGTTACCTATTAGTGACAGGAGAAGCACATGTTACCATCAAGTCCCTTTGGCCTTGAATGATTTCAAAATGCTCTCCCATAAAGGCAAACAAATCAGAGACCTTTGTAGCTTCCCTTCGCCTCGGCTGCATTAGCTGAAGATAAATCTGTGCGGGGTTCACTAGAGGGAACAGGCGACTGCATTAAGCTGTGTAATGATGAACACTAATGACCTGTGACAGAATGGGTCTCTGTAGGCTCAGCGGCCATGCAGAGCGGGAATTTTTTCTTCTTTTTGATAATGGTAATGAAAAACAACACACAAAAACCCAAACAAAATAAAACCACATTCAAAGATGCAGGGAAACAACTTGCAGTCCAAATTCAAGGTGATTTTCATGATGTCTCTTTCTTTTTGGAAAGCACATGCATCTTGACTGCAAAAGGCCGCTATGCCATTCACTGTAGAGCGATGGAGACTCTCGGCTGTTTCCAGGAAATGGAAACAGTGCCCTTTAGTCGCACTAGCAATCCAGTGTAAATCTTGTTTCCGTTTCTGTGGCATTGGCATGTAAATGGGTGAGGTTTTGAGTTCCTTGTTAGTTTTACTTATAGACACACCTTTATCACAATGATCTGTACTGATTGATTTCATTTTCTGTTCTTTTCTTTCCCACTCTTAAATTAAGTGAGGAGCTTGTTGATTTTCACATGGTGAATTGAGTGGTCTTTATTAATCAATTAGCTTTTCTGTTGCACATGATTCTTATGAGAATCAAATATGTATATATATGTATATGTATATGTGTTTGTATGTGTAAATACACTTTATAAACTACCACAAACACTTAAGCTGATGCCAGTGTAGATATTAGACCAGTTGATTTTTAAGACTCCTTTCAGTTGTAGAACTAAATTATCCTAAGACTTCCAACCAAAAGCAGTCTTTCCAGTCTATTTTATAAATTTAGGTAGTTGGGAAATATAAATATGAATACTTTATGGTCAAGTAATAGAAACCACAGGCTAGATAGATAGATAGATAGATAGATGAATATAGCTCTGAGTAATTTGGCCTAGGTCTTTGTAAAAATCTATTCAGATGTCAGTATGACCTACACATGCTGTATTTTCAGTGTTTGCTTCTCAGATATTCAGAACACACTTTACTCCACAGCAGAATTCCTTGACAACACATTTTCTCCCTGCTCTCTGAGTCTCCATGGATGATCTACAAAAAGATAGCATTTTCATTTGCTACTAAATAGAACCCTGGTTTCCTATAAATCCAGTTTTATTACCTCTTTCTAAAGTAATTTCTGATAATCCAGCCAGAACGCTTTTATTTGTCATTTTCAAGCTAGATTGTTGAGTAAGAGGGCTGTCTCGATAATTTTAGCCTAAGAAGAAAGGATTACAAGGCAAATTTCAAGACCCTGGTGTTGCTTCCTGATCCACGAAATTTTAAATTCTAGGAATCCATTTACTTTTAAGAAACATTTTTGTTCTTGTTTTAGTGTCAATTTGTTTCAGCTTTCCCACATGTGTGACTTTTATAGCCCCATATAAAGTGGAGTGCTCTGCCATATTGATTTAATGGTATGTTTCAATAAATTCCCCCTGTTACAGCGCTTGCTCCATGCCAGGCAGCCAAGAGGGAAACAGACAGATGTGCTGGTTACCTAATTTTAAAAGAGAAAAAATTCCATTTTCACCATTCTTTAATGTCATAGCTGTCCTGCCGGTGACCCAATACTGAGATATATTAGGTTCCCCCTGATGAATGTTATAGGAAGGAGTGACCTGACCTTTTAAAAATTTTATTAACATTTATAAATTTGTTTTAGTGTATCATGTTGGAAACACTGATTTTTCTCCAGAATGGATTGGGGTGACTGGTGTACAGATTGATAGCCATGTCGTATATTAAGCTGGTGGACATTTTATAGAGTATACAGATGCTGACACCCCCACAACCTCGCCCCCTTCTTCTACCTTAAGGCTTATGCTAATGGGGATAGAGACATTTTCACTTTTCCTTTAAAGCATTTTACAAACAACTAAGTCATTACCGGCAGCCTTTAAATAGCCAGTTAGGTTTTGATTATTGCTTGGTCAAAACACTGAGGCGTGGGTATTCATCCATTCGTTCGTTCAACCTTTCCTCGGTGCCTAATGTATTCCAGACTCTGCCAGTCATGAGGGATGTAAGAGTGATTGCCACCATCCCTATTCTGAAGTAACTTACAAAGTGACGGATTAGGACCGTGCTATGCAGTCAAAATCCTAATCAAAGATTTTTTTCCTTAACTCTGTGTGCAAAGCCCAACTTGAACCTTTAAAATATATATATATCAGATCTTCCTAGGAAGTATTTTAATTTGTATATCTCTATTGTCAAAAATATTTGCCATAGATTATTAATAAAGGAACTTTTATTAATGCAAATCTTTGGAACTTAGCTCTGTCCAGTTTTATTGCCTTAGCAATTCTCATCTGTCTCTCTCTGCCCTAAGGAACCGAGAAGTGTGTGGTTTTATAAAAAGGACACCTCTCCCACGACAGGAAGCATAGAAGCCGGGACAGTTGGCAGGCTGCCTTCCCAACCTGCTTCCCGCAACAGCAGTTGTGATGGTGATGGTGATCGACACTCCCATCCATCATCTGCCTTTTCCCAAATGCTTCTGAAACGTAAATTAAGCCTCCTACCTCCTCATTGAGTATGGATTGCTGTTTTATTTTACAGTAAATACTTGTTTATTTTATAGACAGGGAAATTGAGGCATTGAGAACCTAAGTGGGTAGATAAATCAGTTGCAGACACTGATGGGAAACATCAGTGAGTGTTTATCAAGCCCGGGTGGAGAATACTTTCACAAGCCCTGCGCAATGTGTTTTGTTTCTAGCTTCCCCTTACTGCTTGAGGAAAGGAGGCCATGGAAAGTACTGGCTTGAATTTACTCTTGTCCTCATGGGAAGCCATTGCTTTGTTGTACATTTCACTTTTACATTGGCATTTTCTTAATGCATTTTACTTTTCACTTTAGCTATTCAAGACCTAACAAGAACATTAGCCATATTTCCAGGTTCCAGGCTTTTCCAGGTTCAGCCATTCAATTTTTCAAAACAATTTGAACACTGTCATGTATCATCTCCTGTGCTAGGGATCATGGCCAGAAAGGTGAATTAGGAAGCAGTTCTTATTGCCAAGAAACTGTATTCTGGTAGATCCTTTTGAGAACCATAAAAGTGTAATCATACTTTTTGTTTGCTTGATTTTAAAGCAAACAACTTTCTTCACTGCAGAACTTTTCAGAGCCTTCAGCATTCAAGTTATATTGTGAATTTCCAGAGGCAAGTAGCCTACAAAACATATTCAAAGCTTATGTGAACATAAACACCTGATACAAGGGATGCATTTGGAGTTAGTATCTTTAGAATATACTTTAGAGAACCGATGACATGGCCATTTTCCACCATCCATCTGCCGGTGGCACTGGAAGTGACCATGGGCAAACAAGCAGCTTACCCAGAACAGCTCCCGAGGATTAATCTAATCATTCTTTTTAAAAGTTTTAAAAAAAAACATTTATTGATTTTTTTAGGGAGAGAGAGGAAGGGGGAGAGAGAGAGAGACAGAGAGTTAGATGGAGAAACATCAATTCGTTGTTCCACCCATCCATGCATTTATTGGTGGACTCCTGCATGTTCCCTGACCAGGGATGGAAACCTCAACCGTGGCATATTAGGACGATGTTCCAACCAACTAAGCTACCCAGTCAGGCAATCTAGTCACTTTTTAAAGCTGTTTTTTCCCAAAAATTGAGTACCGGCTTATGAACAAGACACCTACTGTCTTCCTATTGCTCACATTTATGCTCACTCTGTATAAGGTATTTTTATTCATGAGACTAACTCTTAAAAGATTATTAATCACCTAGTCTAGCCACTTTAGTCAACTCTTTACGATACTAGTTACAAGCAGAGCCTGAAACGAACCCAAGTCTCCAGACTCTTCCACTGAACCTTGTTATGTCTCAGATGCCACCTAAGCAGAAGTCTTCTTCAGATACTCTGAAATCACCAGTACATTGGGTACAAACTCCTACATAAACAGGCTTTACATCAGATAGGTGAAAATAGCTTTTACAGTCAAATGCTTTTTGCTATTTTCCCACAGACTATCTGAATCAGCCATGTTCTTTCCTTACACTGCAGTTTTCGCATCTGCTACCTATCCCAGAACATTTAGGGTGTTTTTGCCTAAACAGCCATTTGTGCTTGAAGCACTGGTGAGCCTTTCTCCTTGCTCCACAGTGAATATAGTGACTCACTATTTAACCCGATGCAGTACAAGCAGCCCTGTATAGTTTGTATTCTGAATGTTTTTATTGATGTCAAAGGAAGTGAGATAAATATAGCAAGGGAGTAAAAACCATTAAATGTATGAATAGAAAGTGAGCTATACAAAGGCCTTCCTTTTCTCATAAACATGTTCCAGAAATGCATGTAAGTAAATAAAAATGTACACACATATTGTATAATGTTCATGGTCATCTGCCAAATTGCCTCTTTTCTGATGCTTTTCTATAACAGGGGACCTGGTAACATCATAACAATATAGTTTCATACTTTTGAATAGGTTATATTCCATTTACCAGTTCATCTGTTAGTTGTTTGGAACTCAGAATGCATTTTCTCATAGAAATAATCTTATATCATCTTATAGAAATAATCATATATCACCGTCCTTGAAATAAAGGGTCAAAAAACTCTGCAAAAACAGTTTTATCCATTATATATCTCTAGAGTCTTGATGTAGCTTTCTCAAATTTAACTAAAATATAAGCATGGGTCCTGGGAATGGATATAGAGTTTGACTTGAGATTCTAGGAGCACATCTCTTCTACAGAAACCTGAGAGTTTCCTAGAATAAGGGCATCACCTTCGAAATGCCCTCCTTGTGCTAACCAAGGCCTGGGACAGAGGTTTCTTTTTTGAGAGAGCTGGGTGGTGAGGGGCTGAGTTCCAGGGGTCACTGGCCTGGGTCAGATAGCAGTTCTGGGGTGAAGTATGGAAGGTGCAATAATGATAGGGATCTGGGCTTGAGAGGAATTGGCTCCATTTTTTTGTCTTTTTTGTACCCTATTCTTCTTTCCCTTCCTAGATAGTAAGGCCTTTTGGGTTGAACCCCCTTTCTTTTAGCAGAAGGGCATTCATTTTCCCCCATTGGTACTACCAGTGCACCAAAACAGGTCCCCCTTTACCCAAGCAGGCCCTGACTGGATGGAGGAGATGAGTGAAATTGAGTTGTCTTTGGTGGGTGCAGAGTTTTCAGGAGTGAAAGGAGGAGGACTAGGATGGTGATGGGGTGTCTGAATGTAGGGCCCAGTCCCCACATCACTGTGGAAGCCATGGATGAGGTTGGAAGAGAGGTTAACAAGAGGTCTGGAGAGAACACAGTGCCGGCTTCATGGCTAAGTGGGGCACCTGTGTGCATGTGGAGACAGAGGATTGGAGGGAAACTCTGAGTGCTTCTGTGATGAATCAGAATTTGTGACAAGTCCTAGAAAACGTAGTATGGACAGTTAGATTTTAGGAACCAAATAAACAGCATTCACACTGCAGTGAATAACGAACATGTTCATTAAATGGCCTGTGTCTAACACACAGAAGGTTTATTTTACCCTTGATCTTACAAATGCCTTCCTCTTCTCTTTGTTCTTTTTTCCATTTATTCCTCTATTTTAGAAAGTTCCATTCATTGTTTCTACGAATGCCCTGACTCAGCCTGACGTGGCCTAACCACATAAACTTTGCTTTGTCTTGCTTTACCCCAGCATGCCTTTACTAGGAGTTTCTTCCCTCCCTCCAGACCTCAGACTCCATTCTGGCACCTTAGCTTCCCTTCTGTATTTGATGTATTGCTTCCCATTGATCTCTGATTAGCTTGGAGACAAATCTCAAAAACAAAGACAACAGACATGCTTTTCTCCTTGCCACCTTGAATACGTTGATTATAGTTTCCATGGTAATCCTCTTAAGTGTGATTTTAAGTAATTACTATGATATGTTAATACTCATTTCATTGTTCTTTATATGTGTATTGTACCATCTTGTAATACTAAGTGAATGTTATAGTTGACACAGAGAATTCATTATTCCCATTATTAAAATACAGTATGTGGATAGTGTTGGTAGGGAACTGTATAAGGAGAAACAGATGCTGTGGTAGTAAGGGGCCTGTCCCTTGAGACTCATAGTACTTTCTGTAGTGAAGTCCAGGAGAGGCAAGGAGTAGTTGTCACTCAAGCTCTACTGAGCTTAAATCTGCCAAAAAAAAAAAAAAAAAAATGCGGAATTGCAACTTGCCTTAAATGATTTCAAGTCACCTGAGGGATGGGGAAAGAAATCGCAAAGGATTGCTGGCTAAATATGTTTTATAGTCAAAGGCTATCCCAGAAACAATTGCATGAAACCCTAGAAATGAAAGATGAGAATGAGAGTGTATTGTATGTAATGCAGAAGACAAAGGCACACACGCTCCCTGCTGAGCAGGCTTTGCATATAAGACACGCCAATTAGACATAATGCTCGGGCATTAAGGCACATCTTAGGAGGGGTCGGGGGTGCTGACTTCTACACCCATTCATATACTTAGTTTATTTTCAATTCTCCGTCTATGATAATTATATTATTTTCAGGTGTGAATTTTTGCAACCCAGTTAGATGAAAATGACAGATTACTTGAGTGAGGTTTGTGTGTTTAACCTCATGATCCGGTTACATTACATTTATGTGCCTTGCTGGAATGTTTGCCTTCTAATATTTCTGTGTGTCAACCCAGTTGTCTCCCTTTATTGCTGCCATATTACAATGAATGTTTTTTGCATTTTTATGAAGAGCCTATTAGCAGCATTGGCTTGATTTAAAGAATTTTATCAGTTTATGAATACAGTTCATCTCTGTGAATGAATTGAGCACTTTAATGCTACTTATTTACTCCACACCATAAAATGTAATATAATAAATAATGGGTCCCTTGGGCTTGTGGTAAAACTCAGTGATCATCCTCTCAGCAGGAAGATGAACACAACTCGAGTGGAGAAATAATGATCAAAATTTACCACGCTCACTGGGATGCCATTTATATACCTGAATCTAATAAAGGCAGAATTACCATGTTTAGCATTGTACTGGCTTCAGAATGTAATGAGACTGGGCGAGGAGGAACTCAGTCATATTAACAACATTTCAGAAGATTGTAGCAATTCCAAATTAGCAGTTCAAGTAAGAAAGTGTTCTTAAAAGTATATAACACCTACTTTTTATTATTTTCTTTATTTAAGTCATTTTCTTTTCAATTACAGTCGACATACACTATTATATTAGCTACAGATGTATACACCAGTAATTAGACATTGTATAACTTACTAAGTGATCATCCCGATATTCTGGTGCCCATCTGACACCATACATAGTTATTAGGATATTATTGACTACAATCCCTATACTGTACTTTACCTCCCCATGACTATTCTGTAACTACCAATTTGAACTTCCTTATCCCTTCACCTTGGTCACCCATCCTCCCAAACCCCCTCCCATCTGGCAGTCATCAAAATGTTCTCTGTATCTATGAGTCTGTTTCTGTTCTGTTTGCTTGTTTATTTTGTTTTTTTTCCCCTAGATTTATTTGTTGATAGATATATATTCAATGTCATTTTATTATTCATATTTTTTATCTTTTTATTATTCTTCTTAAAGAAGACCCTTTAACATTTCATGTAATACTTGTTTGGTGGTGATGAACTCCTTCAGCTTTTTCTTGTCTGGGAAGCTCTTTATCTGTTGCTTGATTCTAAATAATAGCTTCTTGTGCTAAATAAATGTTAAGTCAGTGTTTTCCACCATCTTCATTCATGGAAAAACCTTTGGAGTTTTGTCTGGGGGGTGAGGGACATTGTTTCACTTTTTTCTTTGTAATTATCAACTCACTGTCAATTTAGAGGTTTTCATTATGACCCTGTCAGTTATCCATAAATGAAATATCTGCATGCCAAAACCTCACTATGGTCATTGGCCAATAGGGCATTCTTTTTCATGGTGGAAGTCCAGAAGAGTTAATTCATGAAAGTTCACAACTCTGTGTGTATAAATGTATGCCTGATTATATTCTGAGATTTTTTCAGGTTATTTTTGAATCCTCTTTGTTTTTATTTCCCTTAAATTGGTATTTCTTTCTTGAAATAAAGGGTCACAAATGTACATGCCTGTAGGAGCTAGATTGATAACCTCAATGAGTGCTTTTGGCAATTGTGATTCTCTTGGTCCATATCGAGAGGCCAGCATACACAGTAGTCTCCTCTTATCCATGATTTTGCTCTCCATTGTTTCTGTTTCCTGCAGTCCACCATTGTCTAAAAATATTAAATGGAAAATTCCAGAAATAAGCAATTCAGTAAACAATTCCTAAGTTTTAAGTTGCATGCTGTTCTCAGGGGCATGATAAAATCTAGTGCCATCCCACCTAGGAGGACATGACTCATCCCTTTGTCCAGTGTCTCCTTGCTGTAGAAGCTCCTGTCGCTTAGTCACTTAGTAGCTGCCTCAGGTATCGGATGGATGGGTGTAGTGTCTCAGTGCCTGTGCTCAAGTCATCCTTATTTTAATGGCACATGTACATAATTTTATTACAGTATATTGTTATTGTTCTATTTTATTATCAGTTATTTTTGGATCTCTCACTCTGACTAGTTTATGAATTAGACTTTATCATAGGTATGTATACACAGGGAAAAACACAGCATAGGGTTTGCTAGTATCCATAGTTTCAGGAATCCACTGGGGGATTGGAACGTGTCCCCTTTGGATAAGGGAGGACAAGTGTACTCAGGCCCAGCTAACGGGTGTCATTTAGAACATAATCCCAGTGGTGCCAGGTTGTCTAAACTTGAAAAACAAACACAAAATGTTAGATATCTTTGATCTTTATAGGAAATCCTCATTTATTCAATTGCCATCTATTTATTACAAAATTAAATACTGTAGTCTCATATGAGATATGTTAGCCCAAGATTTTGGTTCATATGCTGCCAGTTTGACATCCCTGTTTTAAATTATACGTTCATGAAAATGTTTATGCAGTCAAGGCCCCTATTGAGCTGTTAGCTTAGGCAGCTTCTGCAATTTGAGTGTGCCCCCATTTAGATTCTCCCTGACCATGCGTACTTACCTCATTATACACTGCTGACTGGGGCTTTCCCTGAAACTGTATCACTAGGAACTTTTACCATCTCCAAGAGAAAAGTGCTGAATGAAGTTAAGTATTGTAAAATACAAGTATATTTACCTCAGTAAACACAGAATACTCTGTTTGTTTTATATTGCATTTTTATTTTTTAGTCTTTAAATTTCATTTTGTTGCATATTTATATGGAATGTATGGGCATTAAAGGGATGTGCTGAGTTTACCTTTATGGCTAGTGGATCATAGGTAAGTGCTTTGGTGATGTGTTTGCTACTAGCAGATGAGCAGCAGTCCTTGCCAAATGTGGGCAGTACTTCAAGTTCACCTTTCTAAAAATAAGTATAGAAGGATTTTCTCATTTCATTCAAAGGCTTTGATAAAGTCATGATTTTGTTGGTTTATTCTGTGATGTTCAGGAGAATCCATATTAATTTCCCTACAATCTAATGTTGTTTCTCTAGATAAAATTTATTCAGTATCAATTAGAACATTGTATGTATGAAATAGTATATCAATGTGAGGACTTTCTGTCTTCATAGTCATAGTTAAGGCTTTGTTAGATCACTTAGAAAACCCAGGCTTTTCCATGAACCAGGCAGTGTATTATGGAACTACTCTACAGGCTATGTGTAAGGAAGAGTTTACCTTATTCTGAGAGCTGATGTACTGGTTGTCTGCTTCTGGTGTGGACAAATCATTCCACTGTGTAGAGCATTTGATTTAGAGCAGACTGTATTCCTCGTGGTCCTGCCAAGATGAATGGCCCGTACCCCATCTCCAGATAACAGGGTAGGAGTGGGGGCTGTAGGAAGCAGCCTTCTGATGCGAGGCTTCAGAGAGCACAATTTCTACTTGGGAGGCTGAGAGTTCCTTCGCTGGACAGCTTCAGTGATTAGATTGTAATCTGCCTTCTTGTGGTTTTTACTTCTAATTTCTTCAACTTCTAAATTCACGTAGCTCTATTTTGTTCTCTTTTCTGGTGGTTAATAGTTTCTGCCTTGTGTATTATCTATACTTGTCTCATGAATAAAGGATGGCTCCTCTCTATTTGGGATGGCTGCCTACTCCATGGCCTGCAGCTTTGGAGAGGAGCATGAGTTGGCCAGATCAGCTGATGCTGCTCAGTCAGCAGAGGGGCACAAGGTCAGTGGGGTGAGAGTTGTAGCCATTCATTCATTCAAAAAAACATTAATTGAGTGCTCATTATATACCAGGCACCATTTCAGATACTAGATAGCAGTCATACTCTCCATCTGTGTCTTAATTTCTTTTCTAGAATGTGTACTGTATGAGAAAAGATTCTTGTATGATTACTTTGTATCATCCACCTCACCTAGCACAGCACAGCACAATTTAGAATATGATTCAAAGTTTGTTTTGTAAATGAGTACAAAGTCAAGTATACGTCCTTTGGAGAGTGCCATAGCATAGATCCAGTCCTTTCATGGCAGCCATTAAATTAGATTAGCCTCATGTGCAGGCTAAATAGCCTTAGTTTTCAGCAGTTCTTTCTCCTAACTGGTTACATTGTCCTTCTTTGGTTCTCTTCTGGTAGAGTATTGCCTTGTTTAATGTGTAGGAACCAGGACTGCATACAGTGCTAGATAATGGGATCTGGTCTGTACATGTGGAGGGGAAGGTGCTATACTTACTGTGATTCATTAGTTTCCCCTTAGGCATTTATTAACTACCACCTTCTTCTTTTTTCCAAGGTGGTCTTTCTTATGTTTTATAATTAATATATTAATTAACAGGCTAATATATATCTGTGTGCTATCTAAGTATATATACCCTTGAACTATTTGTTTTCCTGATCATTTTTACTAGTGAAGATTGTGATTAAGACTTTTTATTTGCAATAGGGGGTTCTTGGGTATATTATAGAAAGTTTTTCAAAAGTTATATATAATCATTACTTGAGGACATGAAAATACAGTAAACATAAAAGAGAGAGAGAATATGATTGAATAAGAATGAAGTGATGAATTTCCAAGGCTTGGAATTCCTTCCTTTTTTATTCACAGTCTTTCTTGTTTATATTGCTAACATCTGTCTTTTCCTTAAAGAGTATTATTCTGTTTTATTTGAACTCTCTATTTTCTACCCAAGGTATAAAATTAACTGGTGTAATGATTCCTGAAGTTTCTCTCATTTTTAAGTTCTAGAAAAAAAGAATTAAAAGGTCCTTGTTGACATCTTTGTTATGGTTAAGATGTGTTCCAGTTTCTAGGACAAATGACAAATCCCCACGTCTTTGTCGTTCCACAAGCTTCCTTCCCAATCTTAATGAGCTATAAAGTGCCACATCCAGGTGATTCACTGCGCTTGATTTGTTCCATGATTTCATCTTTAGACCATATTTTAGTTCCATCTTTAGTTCCATATTTTTCAGGGCCACACTGATCTCCCCACAAGGGATAAATAGTAGAATTTCTTATATGCCAAATGAATTGCATGCATGAAAAAAGAAAAAAAAGGGACTGCCATCCAAGTTATCAACCACAGGTATAAAATTCCAAATCTTTAATTTGGAATTATAGGCTGTGTTTTAAATTTGCCTTTTTCTGGTTTTTACTTTGGGGTTTGCTTTTCTCCTGTAGTGCAGCTTCCTCCATTCTTTAGTTTAATACAGCAAATATTTCTTAAGTGCTCACTATATGCAAAGAACTCTATCAGCACCTGGAGGGTTACAGAGCCACTCAGGAAGGCCACCACTCTTACACCCGTCCTTTCTGCCACACAGCAGCAGAATGGAAGGCTTTGTGGTTTTGTTTTTCTTGTTGCTTTTAACTAAAAGATTTTGTATATTTTGGTCAAGTTTCTTTCATTGGTAGATAGATATATTTTAGAGAGCCTGCATTATTTAGTGAATTAAAATGGTTACTTATTGTCCTATAAAGTTTCCAACGGTATACTGGACTTAAAAAGCATCACTGTAATTGTACTTTTAAGCATTCATTGACTATTTTTAATAAGACTCGATTTTCTTCTATATTTGTTCAAGTTAAGAATAACCTAAAAGATGTTGAATGTTATGATATGGAAGTTATATCTCAGAAGTTATATCTTATAGGTAGGTAGGTAGATAGATAGATAGATAGATAGGCGGGCAAAAATGAGGAAACTGAAACTGCCACACTTGGAGCACATCATAAGAAGGCAGGGGTCTTTGGAAAAGACACCAATGCTGGGAAACACAGAAGGCAGCAGGGAAAGAGGAGGACCCACTATGAGATGGACTGACTCCATAAAAGAACCCTAGGTGTGAGCCTGCAGGAGCTGAGCAGGGCTGTGGAGGACAGGGCATTGTGGACACCACTCACTCATAGTGTTGCCAGGAGTCAGAGTCAACGCAAGGGTATGGAACATACACAGAGAGGTCAACCTCACAGGTCTTGCTATAAATTCAGATAGCCTTCTTTGAATAGACTTCATCCCACTTTGCTGACGGTCTGCTTTATTCCACATGCTAACTCCAGTTCTAAGACATGGGGAAATCTTAGTTAACTAATTGAAACACTCGTTTGGATAAGAACCTAAACAAGGTTCAGCAATTCTCAATTTCCCACTTTGCTTGCAAAACACAATGTAAGTCCGGAATTACACTCTTCACAGCTTATTACACCGTGAGTTTGTTCACTCACAGGGAAAGAATTTAATGCAATTTACTCCCAACTGTTCCCCTCATGCTAACCCCTTTATTAAAGTAACCCATTTCTCAAGGTTATGTTTATTTTGAAATTATTTTTTGGAGGTCATAAATGTAGTCACATACATGGTCTCATTCTCTCTTATCTCCCCTCCTTGTTAAATTTCCACATGTGTCACCAAAACAGCTCTTGGTGGCTCCTACCCTATCTCTCCCTTCAGGTGACTCCAAGTTACTTCTTTCCCATAAATATTTCATTTTTATATTTTCCTGATTTTACGTGATATATTCAAACCAGTCTCAAGACTTGTGTTTTGTTAAAATACTTCAGGGCTATCATTTATTAATAACTCCATTGCCTTGGATTGTTTTTGTCAACACTCTAAACCTCGGAAAAGCAGGACAAGTTTTCACCTGCTCTCCCTCTAAGTCTGACCTCTCTCACTTTTGGTAGGAGCCATTTTGCTGGAAGCAAATGTGCCATTTTGAAAATTCTAGGAACTTCCCCCCCCCCCCCCCCAGAATTTTACAAAGCTCTTTTGTTCCCTTTTGTAGCATTCGTTACAAATCATGCTTTTAAACTTACTTTCCAAAATGCTGTTTTCGAGTTCTCCCTCCTAAGTCTGAGTGTGGTCATTCTTCCCCATTCTTCTCATCCTGATGTTCATAGAGAGCCACTGAGCGCAGGGCTTGGGGCCTGACCTTCGGTTGATTTTCCTGAGGCTGCAGGATCCCACCCAGACCTGGCCCAGGATTATTGTTAGCTTCACTGGACTCCCACCTTCTCCTCCGAGAAGGGTACAGACACTGTAGTAACTACGCTGATTGAGAAACGGTTGACATTGCTAGTCGTTATTGGTGGCAGGCCTTTGCTTCTCCTAGACTTTGCATTTCTCATTATTCAGGTTCTGCAGGATGTTGAAGCTAAAAGACTGCTCAGAAATCACATAGATGATATACATGCAGAACGGCACGAGATTGCTAATTTGTGATCTAAGTGTGGGAGTAAAGAGAAATGAAAGTTTAGAATGGTTAACAAATTTTAACATCTCATTGTTAAGTGTTTTGTGTTTTGTTTTGTTTTTCAATTAGGTGATGGTCCTGTATACTTTTTATTGATTTAATGAATTTATTTTCTTCCTTCCAAGGAACTACCTTTGTTACCCAGCATAATCCTGGTGAATGAGAAGCTAAAAATCTTTGTTTTCCATTTATAGAACAAACGGATTTTCCTGCTTCATTCTCAGTCAACAGGGTGATTGATGACTTTGATATCAACTTCTTAACTGAAATAATTTTGTCTCATTTTGAGAGAAAATAGTGGAAACACGGGGTTGTCTCAGGCAACCCAAACAGCTCAGGCATCAGGGACTCCCCTGCCCCCGTTTTCCTTAATTTTCTTATATCCTGGACCACAAACCCCACATCTTCTCCTAAAATTGATTTAACAACCTGGCAAATGTTTAAACATAAAGAATATAGCACATTCTGCTGAAATAGGAGGCCAGTAGTTTATACATGCTTGCTTGGTCTAATGCATCCTTCGCCTGACATAAATCTCAAGAAAGGCTATAGGAAGGAAACACATTCCCCTGACAGGACAGGATGTAAAATGGATATAAACCAATTACTTTTCTTGCAGTTCTTGGAGCAATCTTAGGAATACTGACCCTTCTGACTTCATTTTCAGGCAAGAATTCGCTACCCCCACCTTGCAAGGAAAAATAATTGAGCTGAATTCCTAGCAGGAAGCAAATGAAGGTTTAGAAAGAACAATTTTGCTGGGACCTATGGAGCAAATCCCCTTTCAAACACACCAGAGGTAGTTATTTAAAAACATTTAAGCCTCTAATCACAGTGGTCTTTGATGAGCCTTTCCCACTTTAAATACACCAAAGTAAGTAAAGAGAGCAGAGAAAGCCATTAGGAAATCATTATAATAAACAGCAACATTGATTTACTTGCCTCTCCTTCGGAACCTCCCCTCCCCTGTTTTAGCTACTCAGGTGGGCTTGAATAGTGAAGTAATCAAGCTCTCACTGGCCATCACAAAAAGAAATTTAAGTGATTAAAAAAAATTTCTTTAAGATTTCAAGGAACCTGGTCAGTCCTGAGTGCCCAGTGTTTGGCTGTGACTTTCAAGTTGAACCTTTTCGATGGTAAATAGCCAGCTGCTTATGCCTGTGTGTTTTGGCTTAAAAAAAATCAATCTCTGAGAAAATGGGCTTCCATCTTCCCTTCAGCCCAGTCTCCTTTGATGATTGATGTTAATTCAGTAAACTGCTGACCCAAGAAAAAAGAATTGTTTGTGCTGCTGTTTTGAATAAATAAACTTACCCAGAATCAATGGCTGCAGCTTAGAGAAATTAGATGGTGGAGAGCATGAAGTCTCTTTCTGTTGTGTTTCTCATGTAAATAAAGCAGGTAAAGGGCATTTGAGCACCAATAGCTTTTTGAATGAGGGAGACTTGCTCTGAAGGGGAAATTGTTTTTAATTTTAAAAAATGTTCTCTGTATCTGTAGCAGAAGAAAGTCTGTATTTGTGACAAACTAGGACACTTGGTTATTTCTATAAACAATTCCTTTCTGGCAGTGAGTTCTTCCGTTCACTGGGCCTTAGTTTACATAAAATATAGTCAGTATATGAACTTAATTCTTCCCACTATAGTTCAGAGGAACATTCTAAAGTTAGAACACTTTATTTCATTTTAAAATTGAAAGGCAGCGTGGTCTGCCAGACCAGAAGAGTTAACCAAGGTGATGCTTCTGATCCAGCTGGCTGTTTATTGACTGACCATACATAAGTCATCTGTTTTCTGTATCCAGTTTCCTTTACCTAAACCATAGCACCTATGGTTATGATGTGGAAGGAAGGAGACTTTGTCTGTAATGATTCCTCTTCAGGCTGTGGGATTTAGTGGATTCCTGGCCATGAGATTTACCGTCGATGCTATGTAGGCAGTCCAAGATGTTTGAAAACACCAAGGCAGTCTTGCTTTTTATTACCTCTTATTTTAGTACCACTTAGTTAACAATGTCTAATAAAGTCTGTTTCACTTCTCAATTTATTTAATCCACAGTTCCAGCCAAACCAGTGTACATTTATATTAATGCATGCAGAGTAGGAACTTAGCATAAGCCAGATTTACTTTAAGTTTTATCAATGACAAGCAACCTAAAGTCAATAAATAGTGAGAAGACCAAGTAAATTATGTTATTTTTCAGCTGGTGTACTATTATATCTAGCCCTAAAGTCACTTCCTGTTCAATAAAATGGGCTAACAGTGCCCACCTGGCAGGGCTGAGGTGAAGGCTGAGTTCACACATGTGAGGCACCGAGAACTGATGGGTTCACGTGCACCATGTCCCTGTTTGCTGTTTTATTAGGCTACGCTGAAATTACATCCACAAAGAGCTTAACTGTGTAAAGCAGTACTATGAGGTAATATAATAGATAATAAACATAGTTATCCCTGCCTATTAGTTTTTTCTTTCCACCTTTTTATTTTTTCTATAATTTTTAATATTTTCATTTGGTCAGCATATATTTTATGATTTGAAAAAAAATGTGATTTTAAGAAGTGTCAGTAGCTCTGATAGAGTATCCAAGAATGCATTTTGTCTAAAAGAAATAATCTGATCCATCCAAGTACCGGTATGCTTATAAAAAGAGTGAACGCCCAAGTGCAGATTTGGTTTCAAGTCCTAACTCTATCAATTACTGGATAGTTTGGTCTTAGGTGAACTACTTAAACCTTTAGAACTCTGGTCTGTGAAAAAGAATGGAAACAAGGTGTTTTTCTGTTCATCTCACAATGTGGTTGAAAGGATTGAATGAGGAAGTATGTGTGAAAGTGCTTGATACATATTATCTAAATATATACAAATATTTTATCTAGATTTTTTGCTTTTTAGAATTTAAATGTTATGACCTTTCAGTTGTAAATGCTATTAACTGGAGATATTTACTAAAAATTTTAACAAAGAATGAATGAAGTATGACTCAATAATCAGAAAATAGGTCATCTTAAAAACTGGATCTTAGGCTTAAGCCGAAACTATATCCTCCATTGGGATTTAGACTTCTATTAAGAATTAATCAGGTAGACCAGATTTTAGTTTACTTTATAGGAAAAGAGAATCAAGGAGACATTCTTAAGTCAGTAGACAACTCTTGATTGAGAAGAGGAATGGCGATTTTGTGCATATAGTTCAAGTGTCAAACACTTATTTATCTCCTAGCCCAGTGTCTTCCTTACTTTCTATTATTCACATTTAGTCCGCAGCAAAGTGAATGGGAGTACCCATTTATGTACCCATGTGCTGTTTGGACAGTGAAATCTGTCAGTGCTGGTGCAGAGCAACAGAATTAGCATTGCCATGTAAGTTACAATTTTAGCATGAACTTGGGATCTCCCCCTTACTCATAGTGAGTCATGCCCATCTTTTTCGGGCTTCTTTATTATAAAGGATTCTTGTGAAGGTCAAAGGAAATGGTATATGTAAAAATGGCTTTTTAAATATATATAAATATATATATTTCTTTTATTGATTTCATAGAGGAAGAGAGAGGGGGTGAGAGAGAGAAACATCAATGATGAGAGAGAATTATTGATTGGCTGCCTCCTGCATGCCCCCCACTGGGGATCAAGCCCACAACCTGAGCATGTGCCCTTGGCTGGAATCGAACCTGGGACCCTTCAGTCCATAGGCCGACGCTCTATCCACTGAGCCAAACCTGCTAGGGCTAAAAATGGCTTTTGAAAACATGTAAATTACAGAAACAGAATATTTGTATAGCCTTAAAGCATCTCTACCAAAATATTTATTAATCATCATGGTGGTTTTAACCTAGGTCCACAAATTCTTTGATACCCATCCCTCTAAGAGGCAAAGCCTCATTTCTCTGCCCCAGAGTGCGGGCTGGACAGAGTGACTCACCTCTAACACCTAACAATTGCCCTACAGTGTCTGGGAAGGGGAAAGGTAACTTTTCAGTGGTGGAAAAACCTGATAGACACCACCTTGCATGCGATTAAAAGTTTACATCACAAATGATGAGACATCCTGATATGATAGGGTGAGAAAGGCAGTGCACCTCCATGATATTTCCCCCCAAATCCTTAACTACAGCCTAATTGTGGGAAAACATCAAAGAAACAAAATAAGTGGTGAGTACTCTTCAGAAATTTTGAAATCATGAAAGACGAAGACTGAGAACTATCATACATTGAAGGAGACAAAAACATAACAACTAGATTTAATGTGACATCAAAGATTAGACCCTGGAAGAGAACAAAGAGGACATTAGTGGGAAAAGTGAGAACTCAGACTAAAGACTGTGGTTAGGTTAATGGCATTGCACCAATGTTAACTTTTTAGTTTTGGTAATTATATCATAGTTAAATAAGGTGGGAGTGGGTGGAATGTAGACAGGAACTCTATACTGTCAGAAAATCTTCTGTAAGTGTGCATTTATTTCAAGGTAAAGTGTTAAAAAAATACAGGACATGGGAAGTATAATACAGGTATAAACAACACTATTCAAAAGAAGTGATATGCTGTGTACTATATTCAATTGTATATAATAGAAAAAAATCTATATAAATAAAAGTTTGATTAATATGATCAACTTTTGCTACCAAATGAAATTTTACTTAATTTATTTTGTTACTTTTTAGAAAAATTATTCGATTATACATTGTCATTGGATACTTTTCTTCTGGCAGATCTGCTTATACTTTTTCTTTATTTTGATCTTCATTTTGGAATATGTACATTATCACCTAATTTTCCACTTGTTATATAGGGGAGGATTGGTATATCAAAATGGTTAAAATGGACACTCGTAAAAGTATAAAAATGTACAAGTTGGATAAATGATATACAAGTCAGGAAGTCTGTTAAGCATGATAAAATAATGCTATTCGAATAGCTAATAATTATGGAATGCTAGAAACCTAGCACTTTTAAAGACTTTGCATATATTAACTTAGTTAATCCTTATAAGTAAAACTTTTAACGTATGAAGTAGATACTGTTGTTATCCTCATTGTATAGATAAGAAAAGTAAGACACAGAGAGGTAACAAATTCTTAACAGTATACAAACTAACAATTGCCCTATTTCTGAGAATTCAGAGACCGTGTGCAGACGGCAATGTTTATTAAGGAACACCTAGCTAACCATGGCTGGCATGATGGAAGAGGAGCCAGCGTTCTCATGCATGTGGTATAATTTCACTCCTGCCAGGCCTGTGCCACATGTAGTGTTTACGATCCAACCCTTTACTACCCCATAGGGTCTGAGCTTCTCAGTCAAAATGACTCAAAAGCTACACCTGCTGGGTCCTGAAGCACATTATTTTCTCAAGTACCAATTCTTGCTTTTAAAGGAAAGCCAGGGGTAGGGCAGAGGGATCTGAGTTTCCCCTCTGTGCTGAACACCGTGGAATGCTTTCTTAAACAAGTTGGCGTTCTGATCTTGCAGAGACTGTCATTTTGTGAAAGAGGGGAATATGAGGGCCCTGGAAAGACCACCCTTCCCACCTTGACCTTCTGAGCCCTGTGACTCTTTTGATGCCATCTCTCCTCTTCTTTACTCCTGGCTCTTTGTGCGGGGCCTCTGTTCTCCTCCCGGGTGTTTACAGTACAGGGCTCATTCCAGCTGACACATTTTGTTAGTGTTATCACAGATTAGAAGGAGTAAAATCGCTGCCAGTGTTGTTTCTCATTCTTTCAGGTCAATGGGTTTGCTTTCAAAGATCACACTCCTTGATTGCTCTGCTTGGGGCATAATTGATCAGTATCAAGTTTGCAGCTTATTCTGCATCTGACTCCTTAATGTAACTCACAGTGTGCTAATTTCATATGCAGTGTTGGTTCATATCTCAGGGCCCAGAGTTAACATATTAAACTGTCAGAGGCTGGCAGTAGAAGAATGAATGGTTTGCAGTTTGCTCATCTGAGCCATTATAACGAACATCTGAAGCTTTTGAATCAAATAAAAATTGTGATGATTATTCTTTCACTGATCATTAATTTAGTATTATTTAAGGTTATAATTTGTGAAAATAATTGCCACTAAACCTTCCTTTTAAAGCCCTACCTTTGGTATATAGTTTTATAGTCTCTGCATGGCACACTGCCCCTTTGCCCCAATTTTGGGGCACTCATATAAGATTATAGGTATTCTTGAACCAAGAAAAGTAACTTTGCTAGCTCTATTAAAATGCTTTTTACTGTTTTGACACACTCATGTGGAAAAATAATCAAGTAATATATATTAGCACCAAAATATGAAAAGCTGATATTTACCTGTACATCTAAATATCTAAAAAATAAGGATGTAAAATAAAATGCCTAGAAAATAGAAATTTTCCTTTTTTATTTAAACATAGCTTATTGAGCAAATGATCACATTGTGCACCCAAGTTCGTTTATACATGTTTAGCAGTCTGTCCTAAGTCATTTAGAAAGTTACAGTCACATTTGCTATTTTAAAGATGTACATGTGGGCAACAGTAGGTTTACTGTTGTTCGTATGGAAAATAATGTGTTAATCAATAAATTAACGCATTATAAGAATAAACTCTGTGTTTTGCATACACACAGCTGTAAACCTACTTTTGCACCACCCAGAATTGCTTGAGCAATATAGCTTATTTTGTTTATCCAGCTAATCCAGACACCTCAGCTTTAACAGACTTTAGCTAGTGGATGCTACTGAGCACAGCTCTGTAACACTTGTGTAAGGACTGTCATAGCTCAGAAAAGATGTCTCTAGACGTCAATCATCCTTCTGCTGTTAGAACTGCATGCATACTATGAAACAGGGTTTCACAAATGAAAGATGAAGTTTCATCCTTTATGGTAATTTACTCAGTTAAAGTTTATTTAACATGTCAGACAACTTCGTTCTTTTACTTTTTCCCCAAAATATATTTTATTGATTTTTTTACAGAGAGGAAGAGAGAGGGAGAGAGAGTTAGAAACATCGATGAGAGAGACACATCGATCAGCTGCCTCCTGCATACCTCCTACTGGGGATGTGCCCGCAACCAAGGTACATGCCCTTGACCAGAATCGAACCTGGGACCTTTCAGTCCGCAGGCCGATGCTCTATCCACTGAACCAAACTGGTTAGGGCTGTTCTTTGAGTTTTAATGCACTCATAACTTTTTAAGTGATGGCAAAAGTTATTTAACTATATTATATGTAAACTTGATTGCTTATAAAGACAAAGAATTTTAATACAAAATTACCATATTCTTACTTGATTTTTAATTTTAAGGATTGGTAATTTAAAAAGTACCAAATTACCTCAATTTTTTAAATAATTGGGTTTGATAAAGTAAAAAGCGTTTTCAGTAGTTGAGAAGATATTAACCAAAGAATTTATATGCATATATGCATAACCCATGGACACTGACAATAGTGTGGGGAAGGACTGGTGCAGAGGGTGGGTGAGCGCTAGAGGGAGTCAGTGGCGGGGACAAAGGGGGACCTCTATGTTCTGTGTGCTCAGTGGTTGAGCATCAACCTATGAATCAGGAGGCCAAGGTTTGATTCTCAGTCAGGACACATGTCTGGGTTGCGGGCTTGATCCCCAGTGTGGGGTGTGCAGGAGGCAGCTGATCAATGATTCTCTCTTATCATTGATGTTTCTATGTCTTTCTTCCCCTCTCTGAAATCAATAAAAATATATGTCTTTTTTAAAGGGGGGGAGGGGCATTTGTAATACTTTCAACAACAAAGTTAAATTTTTAAAAAAAGATTTTGCATAATATGTGATAAGTTTGTGGGTTCTAGGGCAAATGAACGGGGAAAGAAGAATATTAGAAGTGACCACATAAAAATAAAATGAAGGTACTTTGATTTCTGGCAAGGCTGAGAGCTAAAAAGTCTGGAAAATCTCCCAGGACAAGGCAGGTAGAAATGCTAGATCTAATGTAATAAACTTCCTTTTCAATGTATTGCTGACCTTGTTAGAAAGTAAGAGGTCTCCTGGGGATGAAAATAGAGAAAACTGAAAACCAGAGCAGTAAACTGAGACTGATATTGTAGCTGCCTTGGGGGCGTTTGTCATTCTCAGAAATCCCGAGGTTTGAGTTCTAACAGCTGCATCACTGCTGGAGACAGGACCTTGGGCCTGTACCAGAGAGATTTAGAGTTAAAACCACTATGAACCACAGAACTTTTGAAATGTTACACCTTCAGTGAAAGGGTAGAACAGAAAAAATTCACTCATCAGCAAAGGGAGATGACAAAAAAGTTTGTCCTGGCAAACAATTCTTCTGGAGGAATGTGCCCTCAGTGTAAGCCTTGGTTCTTCCCATGGGTAAAATGTCCCAAAATATGAGTTCACAGCCTCAAGTAATACATAACCATGAGCTGGAGTCAAGCAAAAATAACGAACAGGTGGATTAGTTTCCAGTAACTTCAGAAATGAAATTACTAATTGCAGAGTACAGAATGGTTATGTTCTAAACATTTGAAAAATAACATTTGCATCTAAAATATGGTAAGAGAATAAGAGACTGGAAAAAAAAAAGACTAGACAAATAGACTTCTAGGAATGAACATTGTTATCTTTGCATTAAGAATTTTGTTTGTCATTTAAACAGGTTAGACATGCGAGACTTAGCACACTACTAGACAAATCTGAAGTAATTACTTAAAATGCGAAGTATAAAGACAAAAGGTTTAGAGAGTATGAAAGAGAAGTGAAATATGTGGTATGCTGTGGCAGGTTGAAAAAGGACCATTGATTTTTGATACTACTCCCACCTTGAGACATAGCCCATACCCTTGAAATTGGGCAGGCTGTGACTGCTTTAATCAGGAATATGGTGTAAGGCATTTTATGTGTTTTCCAAGGCTAAGTTGTAAAAGGCTGAGCAGCTGCTACCTTAGTTGCTGGAATAATTGTTCTTGGAGCCCTGTGCTGACATGAAAGAAATCCAGCGACTCTGTGGTGTGAGGCATCCCAACCACGTGGAGAGTCCAGCTCTTTGGGTTACTCCCAGGCATTTTATTATTCCCAGCAGAGGCCCAGATATAATTGAACAACACAGTTCAACCCTGCTCTGCCCTGTCAGAATTCTTGACCCACCGAATAGTTATTGTTACTAAGTTATGGAGGTTTTTTTAAAATTAAAAAATTATTTTCAATTACAGTTTACTTTCAATATTATTTTGTATTAGGTTCAGGTGTACTGCTTAGTGGTTGGACAAACATATACTTTACAAAATGATCCCCCCAATATTTCCAGTAACCACCTGGCATCATACATAGTTATTACAATACTAGAGGCCCGGTGCATGAATTCGTGCATGGGTGGGGGACCCTAGGCCTGGCCGGCGATCATGGCTGATAAGGGCTGGGCTGATTGGGGCCTCTGGCCAGGGGGGAGGAACAGGGCATGGGAGGTTGGCCGCCGGCCCCGAGGAGGGTGTTGGCCCTCGGCCCCCCTGGAAAAGGGGCCATGTCGACCGCCACCCACCCCCGGTTCCCTATCCCAGCCCAGGGCCAGAAGAGGAGGCTACGGTTGCCAGTCCAGGCACAAAAGGAACAGACACTGGCCACTGATGCCGCTGGCTGGCCGTGGAAGATTGGCTATGAGACCACATTGACCAGCAGGGGGCAGCTCCTGTGTTGAGCGTCTGACCCCTGGTGGTCAGTACACATCATAACAACTGGTCAACCAGTCATTTCAGTTGTAACGGTCGCTTAGGCTTTTATATATATAGACTAGAGGCCCAGTGCATGAATTTGTGCATGGGTGGGGTCCCTCTGGGTGGCCTGCAGGGATCGGGCCAAAACCCACAGTCCAACACCACCTGTAGCTCCTACCTGCCACTCCCGCTCATCCCGGCCCCATTGTGCCTGCCTCGGGCTTGCTCCCAATCAGTCCCGATCTGGAGAGGCTCACGCTGCTGCAGCAGCACTCTCCAGCCATGAGCCCTGTGTCTGGCACCCTCCCAAGGGGAGTGGCCTGCGGGATCTGGCTGAAACTGGCTCTCTGACATCCCCTGAGGGGTCCTGGATTGCAAGTGGGTGCAGGCCAGGCTGAGGGACCCCACCGGTGCACAATCGGGCCAGGGAGGGAACGCAGGAGAGCTCCAGGGTGTGTCCGGCCCATCTTGCTCAGTCCCGATTGACCAGACACCAGCAGCAAGCTAACCTTCCAGTTGGAGCATCTGTCTCCTGGTGGTCAGTGCACGTCATAGCGACTGGTCGACCAGTTGACTATCTGCCCCCTGGTGGTCAGTGAACGTCATAGTGAGTGGTTGAACAGCCTTTGCATATCATTAGCATATTACGCTTTGATTGGTTGTTCGGTTGTTCTGCCATTGCATATTACCCTTTTATTATATAGGATTATTGACTGTGTTTCCTGTGCTGTACTTCACATCCCCATGACTATTTTGTAACTACCAATCTTTACTTTTCAATCCCTGGAAAGGTTATTTATATAGCAATAGGTAATTGGAACAGATGGGATTAGAAGTTCTAACATGCATATGAAATAAGTTCTGAAAGAAATAGAATTAGGAAAGAAGCAATATTTAAGAACTTGAAATTAATAAATTTTTAGAATTTATAAATGAAAGGAATCCTTGGATACCAAAGGCATAATGAATCCCAAGCAGGAAAGATAGAAGAAACCCATACCTTAATGCAGCAAAATAAACCTGTAGAATGCCAAGACAACGAAAGATAAGATGCTAAAAGCAGACAGAGAGAAGACATTAAAAGCAGAGAGAAAAGATAGGTTACTTACCCATGAAGTACAACCTACGTTAGTGGTATAACAAAAAACTGGAAACATCCTAAGTGTTCATCAGCAGAGGATTGATAAATACTTCGTGATGTGTTGTAACACCAAAAAGCTACCCATACTATCTTGCAGTAAAAAATAATTGATGGGAGCTACCTGTATCAATGTGAATCAATCTCCCAAAGGTGATGTTTGGTGAAGACTATGGTATGAAGATATTTACTTAAAGTGTAAAAATTTGAGAAACTGTACATATGTATGGATTTCTATGTATATATTTTAGCAAGCCACATGTGTAAAATATAAAGACATAGTTTGAATGATAAACATTAAAGTCAGTGTAATGGTTATTTCTGGAGTGGGAATGGAGAAGGAAAATGAATTTAATGAGAAGGACTATGCTCAGGGTTTTAAGTCTGTAATGGTTAATTTCTTAACCATTATTTTTTATGCTTCTTTGTATGTCTGAATATTTTATAATAAAATTTTGAACGAGAATATGAAGATTTCATGAATCTTCATAACAGAAAGTGGTGTGACATTTCCTTGAAGGAAATACATACTTAGTCTGAAAGGATTTAGAGGGTAGAGATAAAGCAAATCCTATTTGCTTTTTGGTTTAAGTGTATAGTTTAACACATGGGAAAAGGAATCAAAGCATATGTGGAATGAAATAAGTTTTACTTGATTGGGAGATTTTGAGCCTTGGTGAGGGAGGGGGCATGGATGGAGTGGAGGAGGTGAAATAGGAATCTGTAACCTTATGGCTGAAATCTAGGAATTGTTATGAATGGTATATGTGGACTTTGAGCTTCGATATTGCTGGTGATACTAATGAAAAATCTTTATATTCTTCAATCCTCTGTTTTTCTGAATATCTGTAGTAGCAAATAGTCTACTACATTTTATTGAAGATGACTATTTTCATTCTCAAACACCTGGCAATCATTGTGATTTGCCAACAATAAATGGAGTCCTTGTAAGTGAGTATGAATGGGGGAGGGGATGTATATGGGGGTGGGAAGGAGAGAATAGGGAAAGACAGGTGAGAAGTGAAGAAGTTACTGATTATAAAATTGCTAAGAATGATAGTTGGGAGGCCATTACTACCATCTTTATTCTTCTCTCCAATGGTAAATTAGTCAAATGGACATGAAAGAGCTTTGAAGATTATGATTTATTTGGACATTTAACTCAGTTTTTTAAAAAATCTATTGGCAAAATGTTTGCTCTTTTTGTTGTTGTTGTTGGATCTTTTCTTTGCAAAGAATAGAGACTCATTCAGATAATTGCAGGGGTTACGGCATGTATGTGATATACTTGGGAGTTATTTAAAAATGCAGGGGAAGCACAGGAATGGGAAACATTGTAAAACTGAGCAGGAGACCACAGACTCCGAATGATAGCTGGCCCTTAAATATACATTTTCCAGTAAAGGATTCAGCTAGCTTTTCTACTTGCTTTCCCTCCTTCTAATTTTATTTTCTCTCAATTTGGGTTCTTTTAAACATTTAACTTATTTCATGACATTTCCAGTCTTTCCCTACATCATGATCCTTTAGTTGTTGTTTTGTTTTTTACCTCATTTCAAAATTTCAGCTTTCTGAGAGTAAGAATATGACCTTGGCTTCTAGCCAGCCTTTGGATTTGCTGCCATTGGATAAGCTGTCTACCCTGGGTCCAGTTACCTACAGCTTGGTGGAATGGAATCAGGCTGTGGACGAGGTCCCGGCTGACCCCCTCAACAGGGACTATGTGTGGCGTGGATGCACTCAGTGATCCTGGCAGTTACTGGGCCGACTTCCTACCCCAGCTGTGTGCAGTCAGAGTGTGGCTTCCATCCAGTCAGCTGGCCTCTGAGAACTGACGGGGCTACTACTATTGATAAGCTATAGGCAGAGAACAGTTATGCTTTGGAATGCTACTAAGTTTAATGGTTGGCTTTCTCTTATTGTTCCTATATTTTGAGTTCTACATTCCTACATTGGCATTTGCTGCTGTCTGTTGCCTCTATGGCCTTTCTTCCCCACACCTCGGGACCTGACTATTCATACAAGTACTAACCTTTCTCCAAACTTGTTAAATTATTTAACCTGGCAATTGTTCATTATTTTAGCTTAATTAGGTATTAAACAGTTACCATGAAATGCGATCTAAAGAACAAAACCTGTTGGATAAGAGTATTTAACATAAATATTTGCTTTAAATTTTAAAATGCTAGTATATAAACCTAGCAAACTGTTTTTAGAGACATATATAATATTCATTGTTTATTCTTGTTTTGTTTTTTGTTATCCTCACCCAAAAATATTTTTCCCATTGATTTTCAGAGAGTGAAAGGGAGTGGGGGGGGGGGGGGGGAGGAGAGAAAGAGGAGGAGGATAGAGAAAGAGAGAGAGAGAGAGATTAAAATGCGAGAGTCACATCGATCAGTTGCCTCCTGCACGCACCTTGACTGGGGTTGGGGATTGAACCTGCAACCCAGGCACATGCTCTTGACCAGGAATAGAACCCACCATCCTTTGGTGCCAGATCCGATGCTCTATCTACTGAGCCACACCAGCCAGGGCTGAAACATTCATTTTTAGAGGATATCTTTATTTGCCTTGAAAAACTCTTAATATAGTTGGTATAGAGTAGAACTATTTCATAGCATCAATTTATATGCCATTGAACTCAAAGTTAAAGTAATGATTTATACATACTATAAAGTAAACAGAAATGTCCTGACTCCATTTTGTAAGAAGAGAATAGGTGGGAAGTTTCATAGTGTGATTAACTCTGAAGGAGCTAGCCTTTTGGTGAATCCAGCTGAAAATAGAATTCTGAGTGTAGGCACACCATTTATAGAACACGCATTATATTATGTACATATCTGTATGCATTTTCCTTTGATCAATGTGTACGTTTAATTAAATAGAATGAAGTCTTCTACGGAATGAAAATATGTACTGACAAAATGGCAGCAATAAAACAATACCTTACCGCTTTTGCCTCTGAGTCCCAGTGGAGTAGTGGTTTTCCTTTGCATTAGAGATGACAGTATAGAGATGATTATTGCTCCTTGGGGACTGATAAGAAAAGCCATGGTACCCAATCTTATTAGTCATTAGTATGCTCTGTTATAAATGGTATGGAACTAGAAGAACAGGTCCCGAATATATTTTTTTAAACAAGTAAATTATCTTTCAGTATTAATAAAGATGTAGTTTGTCTGCCTTAGAAAAACAAAAGCTTCAAACGTAATTTAGCTTGTCTGTCATTTCCAACATTTCAGAAGGCATAGCCCCTTGGTCCAGACCCATTTTTCTTTGTCAGGAGATGCTTCATTGGTTCCTGTGTGAACATGTTGACATTTCTATTACACTCTGAATACTCGAGAGACTCCAGGATGCCAGTTCTTTTGGAATTCAGCAAAGGTATCTCCTTTCCCAGTCGAGCATTTGCAGTGTTCTGCGTATACACTGAAATTATTCAAATGCCCTCTTGCCTAACATGTATTTTGTCAGATTACTCTTTATCTGTGTAGTTTCTCCCATATACCATTTAAGTTGGCTTGTAAAGATACAACTCAGTAAGTTAAACGTAAAGATATATGAATGGGGGGATAAGGACACAGATGTAATATCTTAATAAAGGGGGAAAATAGATATATGAGACATGGGAAACTATGGTTCAGGACGTTGGATGGAAAAGGTCATGGTGGTCCTACACTGGTTAGGGTGGGTCGTGAGTGTGTCTGGGAGCTTTCCAGGGGTCACTGCAGACATGCACTTTGTACAGCAGGTCTTAGGATAATGTCATTTTGTGCAACGTCACAATAATCGTGAAATGCCCTAGGAACTTAACTCTTGTTTATATCAGTTAACCTGTAATAAAGTTGGTTTTGTTATAATCGTTTCTCTTAAAGTTGCAGAACCTATTGAGAACATTGAGTACTTACTGTGTATCACTCCTGTGATTCTTTTTGTTTTTCATTAAAATATATTTCTATGGATTTCAGAGAAGAAGGGAGAGGGAGAGAAAGAGAAACATCAATGATTAGAGAGAATCACTGATCGGCTGCCTCCTGCATGCCCCACATCGGGGATCGAACCTGCAACCAGACATGTGCCCTGTCCAGGAATTGAACCATGACCTCCTGGTTCATAGATCCATACTCATCCTCTGAGCCATGCTGGCTGGGCACTCATGTGATTCTTTAACATTCATAATATAAAAGCTGACCATTTCCTCAAAAGAGATTCTCTTGGAAATAATACTTTGTAATGTAATTAGTGGTGTCTTTAATGGTTAAGTAAATGCAATACAACGGGATAAATAGAATACTACTAATGAATATTTACAGAGGATCTTCTCTATGCCAGAAACTAGTGGCTTCAAGAGTCAACTTTTACCCCTTTGCTGTCTCCATCTTTAGCTGTTTACGGAAGAGTTGAGCCTCTTCTCAGCTAACTTATCAGTCTCCAGAGACTTACTGTTGCTCTCATTATTTACTGTCTGTGCAAAACCAAGCCATTAACAGCTTAAATAAGTCTGTGATGGTAATTGTGACAATGATGGTGTCAGCACCTTTTCTAGTCATCATTACCAATGATGTCTATTAAGTTGTCTCAGCATTTTAAAAGTTTGAAGTGCTATTCTAGAGGTATCCCAATTAGGCCTATCCGAACAAGTGCGTTGAATGGATCAAATCCTATTATAGTAAAAGCCAAAGGGCTGTCCACATTCATTTGTTATACCGAAAAATGGCTGTAATACAGATTGCTTGAAATAATATTCTTATATGAAGATGAACATAGAACTATATGGGTCGAGTATTCTCCATGTTTCTGAAGTTACTTACATGTTTCTCCAGTTATTAGAAAAAAAAATACACTACTGATCAAGGGGTATTTAAAGCAGGGCATTATAAATATAAAATAAATTTATATTTCTCCTTTAAATTTTGGTCTCTTTCTATATAATCTTTGGGATTTTTGGTCTTGTTGACATTGAAGTAACATTATCTATTGGTTGTTTTTGAAATTTGCTGCTTTAGAGCAGCACATTAATCCTACTCACTTTCCTTCTTCTGTTTCTATTGTTGCATTTATCACAATTTTATTTTAATTTATTTGTTTATATTTCATACTCCCTTAGCAGTCTCCGAGGGCAAAACATCAGTGCCTGCCTGGGACATTATTAATGCAGTTTCTTTTTTAAAAATTATTTCCAATGTTCTCTATCACAAATGGCTGTCAATTATATGCAATATGTTCATTTGATAAACATTTATTGTGCACCATGTTTGTGCTAGAATGTTTTCTAAAGCAGATGTCAGTATTGGCTGCATCAGAATTACCTGGGGAACTTTCAAACCAGTTTCCATCCCTGATGACCTGACACTGTAGGGTAAGGCCTGGGACAGTAGAGCTATTGTTTAGAGCTCCATGATAATTCTAATAATCCCTCATGGTTGAGAGATAGAGATATGATGCTTTCTGGAGACTGGTTACTCTTTTCCTTATCTTTTGTTATTGTCTCATTTCTATTACTCTTTATCTTTGTTCTCCTTCAGAGGAACAAACTGGAAATAAAGAAAATGGGGAGGTGACATGGCTTATTTTAAAGCTTAAGGAAGGGGAAGGCACTTTAACATAGATGATCTAATTTAACTTTTACAGCACATCTGTGTAAATATTATTCCTGCCCTTTCCCTAGGACATTGAAGATGATAACAGCTAGCACAGAGCCATGCAACTAGTTAATGGCAGAATCTGGTTCAGAACCCAGAGCTGTCTACCTAAGGCGTTTGTGTTCTTTCCCTTCCATAGAACCAGCTAGACCAGTGGTCGGCAAACTCATTAGGCAACAGAGCCAAATATCAACAGTACAACGATTGAAATTCCTTTTGAGAGCCAAATTTTTTAAACATAAACTTCTTCTAACGCCACTTCTTCAAAATAGACTCGTCTAGGCCGTGGTATTTTGTGGAAGAGCCACACTGAAGGGGCCAAAGAGCCACATGTGGCTCGTGAGCCGCAGTTTGCGGACCACGGAGCTAGACCATCAAACTGAAACTCCTTGTTTTTAAAATGTGTTGTGTTAACTACATATGTGTTCTGTTTTAAGAACAAAGAAGAAAATACAAATAAGCTGAATGCTTCCTAAAAAATGTCAAATACTCTATGAAATAAATTGTTTTTATATGTTTGAACTTTGATTTTTTTCCCCACCTGCCATGGTATTAGTGCCTGTCCATGAAAAAACAAAAACCAAACCAAAACAAAACCCTTGGGTCACTTAAAAAAATCCTTGTCAATAGTTTTAAGTAGTGGTTTCACTTTTGAGTTGAGACTATTAATCTTAAAGAAGATGCATAGGGATATTGTGTAGCTTTATTTTTAGCACTGTAGACTATATGTAGTAACTTAACTGCCAACATTCAATGGGCATGTTACTCTGTACTGGGATGTAATGTCTCATTTTCTCTTTATATCAAGTATGTTAGCCATTGCTTTTCTCCATTGATGATGTTTGAGGCCATGTATTGAGATTTTGCAAAGAATGTGAAAGTTCAGAGGTTGATGGTTGATGTATTTGTGTTGTGTGTCTATAATATGGAAAATAAAAATTGGGCCATGATAATAAATTAGTCCATAACAGTAAGGCATGTGCCTTACCAGTTCTGTGCCATGTATACAGTATATTATTTTTTATAAAACTATGCACTAACTTGAGGTTGCTTTTAATAGTTTAGTATCAGCATTGGTCTTTTTTAGAACCACACTGATAGATCTGATATAAATATTTGCAAAGGTGAAATCAGAACACCCATTAAAGAGGCAACTATAAAATGTAATTCACAAAGAGACATTCACAAAAATGTATTTACATCTATACTATTTAAAGATTATATTCTCAAACTCTTACCTCTGTTTGGATTCCCTTCACCTTTAGCTCTTACAGCAAATTGATAATCATCCCTCAGGTCCACTCCTCGGTAGAACATTCCCTGTCTGACCCTCAGAAGGCTGATCGGTATTTATTCCTCTTATTACTCCCTGTAGTGAGTTATTTCACCGTGTGTCTTCTCAACTAAATGAGCTCCTTCACATAAGGACCATCTCTAGGAGCCTGAGAGAGTCTGGAAACATTGCATGTTCACTCAATGTTTGATTTTGGTTTAGTGAATAAAGTTTATTATTTTCATTGCAATGAAAAATGTAATAGAGCAATTAATTTTGCATTATATAGTTGTGGGAAATATATGACTTATTTTTAGGAAAACTGAGGTCCAGTATAACTAAATTGCTTGCTAAAGTCATACAGAATATTCCTTAAATTTTGTCTGACACTGTATTTGTCTTTTAATCCTATATACTTTTCAATAAACCAGCTCTTGCCAAACTAGACACAGTCCCCCAGGAAATGTAACTGAATTCATGGCCAGTCCGAGAGAAGATGAATTTCAGGGAGGGGAGAACTTTGGTTAAGTAAGATATAATGAGATTTTTTTCTCCAGGACTTCTCTGAAATGTAATGTGCTAAAGTGATTGATACAACATGCAGTATTTTCCAGAGTTATATTTAATAGAACCCCCTCTCTAAAATTGCTCTTATCTTCTCTTAAGAGACTTTTTTTTTTTAAAGATAACAGTTTAGAGGAGCTGTGCTAAATGAATTCAGTATGATGTTGATTCAGGTTCTTTATATCAAAGTCATCTTGACTTCGTATGTGAACAAAAGAAATTGAATGATATTGGTTGTGGACTCTTCCTGGTTTGCCTCTGATTTACTCTGAATTTGTCTCTGAATTGGACTAATTCCAAAGTTGCAGGAAATTGATTCCATTTATTCTTTAGTAAAGGGGATAGCAGGGGAGATTTTGAGCCTATATCATTCTTTTGCTAATGGTCCTGGTCAAGATGTATATGTCTGATCATATGATAATAAATAACAATAGACAATCTGCATTCACCTATTTTACTGCTGAAATCATTTGGCTTGGTAACTGTTTTTTATATGGAGACTTAGATATCCAATGTGGTCCAAGGAACAATTACAGGAACTGTTCTCTGTTGCAGTTTATTAGTTAATAAAGGGGAAGAGGGCTTCTCTGGTAATAAATATTAACTTAGCATCTGTTGATTGAATTCCAATGCTAACTTTAATATGAACTAAAATCTATACTAATAAAAGGGTAATATGCTAATTAGACCGGGAGACCTTCCGGACATCCTTCCAAACAAAGCCATGGTGGCGGGGCCGAGGTAGAGGCGGTTAGGGGCAATCAGGCCAGGAGGGGAGGGCAGTTGGGAGTGATCAGGCTGGCGGCGGGGGCGCAGTTGAGGGTGAGCAGGCCGGCCTGGGGGGCCAGTTGGGGGCGGGCAGGCCGGCAGGGGGAGGCAGTTGGAGGCAATCAGGCCAGCAGGTGGGGCAATTGGGGGCGAGCAGGCCGGCAGGGGCGGGCAGTTGGGGGCGAGCAGGCCGGCTGGGGGGGGGGGCAATGTGTGACAATCAGGCCAGCAAGGGGGGGCAGTTGGGGGAGAGAAGGCCTGTGGGGGTGGGGGGCGGTTGAGGGCAAGTAGGCCGGCAGGCAGAGTGGTTAGGGGCAATCAGGCAGGCAGGCAGGTGAGCAGTTAGGAGCCAGCGGTCCCGGATTGCGAGATAGATGTCCGACTGCTGGTTTAGCTGAAAGAGATTGTGGATATGGGGACAGATTCCATATCATGGCAGGTACCCAAATTAAATTTTTTATGTTTAATAGGGAAAGGGGTCTAGGGAGACAAATATTGTTTCCACCAGGAAGCCATAAGGAGGATAATAGCAATATAAAAATCATTTTATATACATTCAATCAATAACAATTAGATGTTATAAGAGCAAGGTTTGAGCAGCATCAATTTGTGAGTATACAGGCCTTGTGATGTCTTGGGATGGCTGTCTATCTATCTCCTCCATAGTCCGCGGCTTCTCATCCTTGAGATGAAGGCAAGTGTCAAGAGACAGGGGCAAATGTCCATTCATGGTTAGGTACCTGATAAGGTCAGGTCCCTTTAACACTGTTAGAAAGCGTCTTTCATTAATGTATTTCCCAATAGACAAAAATCTCTGGGTTGTTGTAGTCTTTGAATTTTTGTCTCCTGTGAAATGAATGTTACTAATTTGTTAGTTCCTACAATGCGGAATGTCTGCTTTTTAGTTTTCCTTATATTTGGGAAACAAAAACTTTAAAAATCAACAACATTTTAAACAGAGTCATAAGAATAATTATTCTTACTTCATTTAGTCCCATAGTTATTTTTGCTTATTCTGATTATTTGCCAGTAGTTTTTGAATTCAGTTATTCTTTGAAGTTCTATAAATCTTTATCCAGTTCAAAGATATGACCTCCTTAGAAGCCTACAATTTAGAGTCAGAGTCCTTTTATGGATTTTCTAAAAATACAATATATCTACAAATGCATCAGAGTAAAGCAATGACTATCCATGAATGACAAAATTTAAAAGTGTCATAGTTATAGATTTGATGAAAACTTTGCTTTCCTATAAGATGTAACATTCCAAGACCACAATTTCTTGGTAAATTAAAATTCCTGTAAAATGATATAGAGAATAATATAAAATTTGTATACTTTTAGATTTAATATATAATTTCAGCACATAAAGCAAGATTTTAAAACGGGGCATATGGCTTATTGCAAGTGGTGTTATTGAAAATAACTTATAAATTCCCAATATGTGAAATGCAAATACCCAGAGTATCACTGGCAGACGCCCCCACAGAGAATCATCACTCTTGGCTTGCCTGGTGTCCCTGACTGGACACATGTTACCCCTGAAAGTTTCCTGTTTGAACTTGGCTCTGAATCTTTGCAAGTTTTTTTCTGAAGTAGACTGAAATTTCTATAACATTCATTTTAATAAGATATATGTATATAAATAGAACATAGTTATTAATTTTTATTTGACAAAGCTTCCCACATAATTGCAAGTATATGAAACTGGCCTAATTTAGTTCAAAAATATTTCTTTTAAGAAGAGAGAATAAATCCTTGAGTCATTCCAGGTCCCTTGAAATGTCCCAAAGCTATCTCTTGGTTAAAGTCTTGAAATTTAACTTGGAAAGACTGTCAAATTTACATAACCCAAAGATTATATCACAAACTCTTTGTAATTATTCTAAAAGACATCAATCAAATGTTAACTGCTTTTAATATTAAAAATTTGATCCGGACTATGGAATTAATTCTTTTTTTTTTTAATCAGGCCAATGAAATATTATATTCTAGGCTGAAATTTTACCACACATAATACACAGACTCATACCACATAAAGACCATATATATAAAGACCAAAACATAATTCGAACTATTAATTTTAACAGAGAAAACACAAGAATTATTTTCCTCAAAAATGAATTTCCATACTTCATGCATTCTATTATCACAATCATATCATTTCTCCCAACTTAATTTGAATTTTAAACTCTTAGAAGCCTCAAATTTTAGGTGGCAAATTAAATACTTAGCATTTCTCAGATTAGTAATATATTCACATTTTTAAGGATATATTTCAAATAAAATAGAAGACATATTCAATTAATAGATTCAAATTTACCCTCTAGATCAGTGGTTCTCAACCTTTCTAATGCCGCGACCCTTTAATACAGTTCCTCATGTTGTGGTGACCCCCAACCATAAAATTATTTTCGTTGCTACTTCATAACTGTAATTTTGCTACTGTTATGAATCGTAATGTAAATATCTGTGTTTTCCGATGGTCTTAGGCGACCCTGCTGTAGAGCCTAAGACCATCGGAAAACACCATCAGAAAACTGCTGCTGTAGAGCCTAAGACCATCGGAAAACACCATCAGAAAACTGCTGCTGTAGAGCCTAAGACCATCGGAGAACACCATCGGAAAACCGCTGCTCTACAGGGTCGACCGCTAGCAGGGTCGCCTAAGACCATCAGAAAACACATATATTTACAATACGGTTCATAACAGTAGCAAAATTACAGTTATGAAGTAGCAACGAAAATAATTTTATGGTTGGGGGTCACCACAACATGAGGAACTGTATTAAAGGGTCGTGGCATTAGAAAGGTTGAGAACCACTGCTCTAGATTCTCCATACCAGGAAAACTCAGATTAATTAATGTTTCAGTATCCTGTTATTTCAAAAGTCCTAGGTATTAAAAATTATTATTATTATTATTATTATTATTATTATTATTATTATTTGCTTTCTAACCCAGCAATGCTCCAAAGCTTTAAGTTACCAATTAGGCATATGAGGCTGAAGAAAAGGTGGACCAAGGAGGGAGCAGGCCCTGCAGCCTCTTCTAGAACTGTAGGTTTTCAGGCATCATTCTGCTTGGATTTAAAGTCCAAATTTCAAATGATGGACTAGGAAACAAAAACATGGTGAAAATGAGTCTTTTAATAACACTCCCAAGAGTGGGCACCCATTTTACAGGATCACAATAAAGGCAAGAGGCAAGTGACCTAATAATTAATGGGCTGGGGTCTTTTCTAGTTGCCTCTACCTCCCTAGGAGAATCTTCCTAGGAACTGTGCTATTGGCCAAAGGTACCCCTCATACCCTCTCTCCCCACCCCCACATCCTGTTTGCTCTAGGGAATTCAGTAATGGCCTGGCCACCTACTGTTTCTTTCCCATGAAGATAAATCAGAGGGATGCTTCCTACAGGGGGGAAATGGGGTGTAGGCATTTATTAACTTTAGAATAGTTCTGAGACAGTCTCTAAAATTTCTCATTAATTTCCATCTTTTTTGGAAGAATTTTTTTTCTATGCATTTCCTTAGAAGCTTCTAATTTCCAAACCAAGATATGCTTCCCATATAGTCATTCAGTTTCATTTCAAAGCTGGCATTTTTCTAACTTCTGCATGCAAAATATTAATGTAGGTACCCAAAACAACTGCATTTTGGCCTTTTCTAAGTTGGTATTTTCTAGTTAATTCTTCCAATTTCTGTATAGCACTTGTAAGTAAAGACTTTCTATCAGGAGTGTTAAATGAGTGCTGGGGTTTGGGAGCTTCTGGCCATGGAAGCACAATTTCCCATGTTAAATTCTTTTATTTTTTATTTTTGGAGATTGTAGTCTGAGCAAATTTTCTAGATATGTTATGTAGTGGGTCAAGTGTGGCCTCAGTTTCTCTCCCGTCTGTCTAAAACCACAGGAAGGGTTCGGGGCCCGGCCAGACCAAGCCTTATGGTGGCTCCCTAGATGAGCTATTTAGTTAATTACAGTTGAGTTAGGACTTCCTTATGGGGCTTCTGCACTTCTGACACCTCCATAAAGATTCTTAGTCACCTAAGAACACCCCAGAATTGGACTGGAGGGAGGATGTGCCCCTGTATCTTTGGAGCTGAATGAGTTTAGCTCATTTATACGGCGAAGGTTTTTTGCTCAGACTCTCAGCAATTCCAATTGAAAAGCCAAAATCAAATCTGGCCACCCAATTTTTTCCTCCAGTCCAGCCTTAGCCTGGGTTCTGTCATGCTGGTTCCACCTTGAGGATTTTAAAATACAGCTCAAATAAAGTCAGACCCTCTATCAAAAGCAAGGTAAGGTCCTGGATCCTAGAGACAACTTACCCAAGTTCACCCAATGGGCAGAAACCAGCACACTCAATGGGCCCTTTGCTGGATCCTAGCATTGAGTCTGAGTCCAAGGGATGGTCCTGGGTGAGCTTCTTTGGAATCCTGCCGACTATGCCAAGTAATGTTAGCATAAAAACATTCAAACTTGTAAAGAATTTTTGTGAGTGTATTTGAGCCAATCTGTCGACAATTGCCGGGAAGCAGAATCTCAGTGAATTGGGATAATGCTCCGGAGAATGGTGGGTTACATCTATATTAATACATTGTAATCAATGGAAGGGACATAGGTGGGTTACATGAAATCCATTGGTGATAGACTAGAGAGGCGGGAGAAAGCAAAGTGAGGAAACCCCTGGGATTGGATAAAAAGTAAAATGAGACACATACATAGGTGGGTGCAGGAATAATTAACATGATAACAATGAAGGAATTTGTATCTGTTTTAGGATTAGGGTTAGGGTTAGGGTTAATTTCAGACCATCCTTTGTGGTTACTTTAGGTCTCTGAGTTTGCAAGACCGCCATGCAGGCCTTCCCTGAGCTTGTCTGGTTAGCATGTGGCTCCTTTCGTCCACACATTTTTAATTTTTTTTTTAATATTTCTTTATTGATTTCAGAGAGGAAGGGAGAAGGACAGGGAGATAGAAACATCAGTGATGAGAGAGAATCATTGATCGGCTGCCTCCTGCATGCCCCCTACTGGGGATGGAGCCCACAACCCGGGCATGTGCCCTTGGCCAGAATAGAACCTGAGACCCCCAGTCCGCAGGCCGATGCTCTATCCACTGAGCCAAACCAACTAGGGCCACACATTTTTAATTTTTTGAGGAAACTCCATACTGTTTTTCACAGTGGCTGCACCAGTCTGCATTCCCACCAGCAGTGCACGAGGGTTCCTTTTTCTGCACATCCTCGCTAGCACTTGTTTGTTGATTTGTTGATGATAGCCATTCTGACAGGTGTGAGATGGTACCTCATTGTCATTTTTATTTGCATCCCTTGGATGATTAGTGACTTTGCATAATCATAGATTTTTAATAAATATTCTAGATTAAATTATCTAATTGAATTTTATACATAAAATACTTAATTTTGAAGTATTTTTAATATATAAAACCGTTGCCATATATTTCACACATTTTTAAAAATCTTTCTTTGGAATTACTATTGAGCAAATTCAGGGACTCAAAAACTATGTACAATTGTTTATATATTTTTAATATATTTATATATACTTCTATATTTTTGTGTGTATATTAAATGTCAAATGATAATACATAATTTGTTTACTTTATAATTCCTTAGACTGAGGTTTGAATGGTTTTAAGTGCTCAAAAAAATCTTTAGCGGATGAAAATATGCCACCATTTAACTTTTTCAGGGCAGTTCCTAAAGTAGAATTCTTGAATATTTTTATAGTGGTAGCAGCTCTGAGGTAAATATCTTAACATCCATAGGCAAGTATTTTGAAAGATTAACTCTCACTTGGATGTTTAAATTCTCTTGTTTATTAAAAGTAGCGATTATCTCCTGGCCTTATTGCTCAGTGGATTGAGCATTGTCCTGTGCACCAAGAGGTCACTGATTCCATTCCAGGTTGGGACACTTGCCTGAGTGGCAGGCTTGGTCCCCAGTGAGGGGCATGCTCAAGGCTGCCCATCTATGTTTCTCTCTCATTGAGATTTCTCTCTCTCTTTCTCTCCCCCTCTCCCTTCCTCTCTCTCAAAAGTCAGTACATACTTTTTTAAAAAGTAGCAATTATCTTATAGCTTAGTCTTACCTAGTGAAATAAACAAGAAGGACCAAGTAGGCAGTAGATTTGAGAATCAAAATTCAAACATGTATGTCAATGAAAATAAACAGTATATTGAATTTGCAAGTGGTATTCCACTAAAGTGTTAAAAACACCATGAAAGTCTTAATTCTCCAAGCTGAACTTCTTCCTGAGTCATCGAAATTAAAATGTAATCCTAGACTTTAGAAATCTTCCTCAAAAAGATCTGTGCGGAGTGTAATAGAATTGCATAATTTACAATCTGTGATAGGATAATCCGAATTGGAGCTGAGTTGAAGCATGATATTACCTTAAAGATTTTAATTTAAGAGGATATTAGCGTGATTAAACAAGATCAACAAGATTAAAAGCTAATAATCAAGTCGTTTTGAGGCACTGTTAAAGAGCTTGCTTCCCCTGAGGCTTTGCTATGCCAATTTGCTTGATTTTTATTTGTGTGTTAAATCATACTTCCTATTACACAGCATTTGTTAGAAGTGCCAGTGCATTGTAACTTTAGAAATTATCAAACTTGGCCTTTCTGCTCATGTGAGTGGATTTCCCTCCCAGAGAGTTTGAACTAATGTCACTTTTATTGTGTGTGATAAAGACCACCATGTGTATGGTGTACAAGTCTTTGGGTGTGGAAAAATATATGTGGTTACATTTTTATTTTCCTAGTTCCATTAGCCTCAACATAATTATTATTATGAAAACACCTGAACAATTTCCAGCATGGTACCTTTCTCCTACTTTATAGGAATTTACAAGCTTGGTTTATCAATTACAAATGCATTCTACACATGTGATAGATACACACATACATTAGCGTTTATATTTATATGCACGTTTATATAGATATACAGACTTCTAAGTCAACATTAGACATAGCTTTTGGTTGACCAATAAATGTGCAGATCACACTTCCCAAAAGAAAAATAGTTAATGAGATATTTTACAGTCTTCTATTCATACTAAATCTTATGCATCCAGTGTATGTGACCAAGCCCATCTCAATTTGGACTGGCCACATTTGAAGTGCTTACTAGCTCCCTGTGGCTCTTGACTATTGTATGGTGTTGCATATAGGTTCAGTGTGACTTTAGATCTGCTTGTTTATGACTTAAGTGCAGTTGCTTTAATCTACTTGTTTATGACAAAGCGAAAAAGGTATGTCAGGATGTCTTCGTTCATATCTGCTGTCCTTGGCAAGCACTTCAGCAGTGAGGGGCCTCAATGAGGGCTATGGATCAGAACAGGGGGAGAAGCAACTGCAAAAATGCAGTTAGACTATAAATACAGAGAGTTCCAGTGAGGCGACTCTTTCTTAACCTAAAAGCTTTCTGACATCCCTTTTAGCTTTAGGTCCTCTGTTGGTAAGGGCTGCTCTCTTAAGGGCAGTGGTGTAAAGCAGCATAGTAGCCCCAGGAAGAAAGTCAGACTGCTGCCTACACCAGT
The DNA here is from genome assembly GCF_951640355.1 of Cnephaeus nilssonii. Lineage (NCBI taxonomy): Eukaryota > Metazoa > Chordata > Mammalia > Chiroptera > Vespertilionidae > Cnephaeus > Cnephaeus nilssonii. Next base: position 58,371,341 of record NC_137083.1, on the reverse strand, counting down.
TTCTTTGATCCCTAGCAACATGCTCTTAGCAACACGGGACTTTTATTTTGCCCTGGCAGCTAGAAATGGTCTCTTGGTCTGTGCCCCCCTTCAGAGTGCCCCCTCATATAAAAAAGTACAACCCATACTAAATTTGGACTTTATTCCTTCATCTCCCCTTACCTAGAAGAATGGTGTGATCATCTGTCATTTCTTTGGAGTCTGTTATTTCTTTATTTGGCTTAGTAAGAGATATGCTGTATGCTGTTGGCTTGTGAAATTGTTATAAACTCCCACAGCAAACCTGTGCTAAATAAATTGCTGGCAAAGACGCACTCAGTTTCTGGAGCATAATTTTGCTGCCTCCCTCAAAATAAAAGCATAACAATTAGATAGTGCAGGGTAAGATACTTATAAGTAGGTGTATACAGTGAGCTCCAGGATGGTGAGGAATCGGAGAATAGCGAAGTAAGGATGGAATCATCGATCATTTACAGTCTCTTCAGTCATCACTACTTCTTTACTATGGAAAGTAAGAAAGAAAAAGGTAGGGAAAAAAGGACAACTTTCTAAATAATGTGGACACAAAGGGTACCTGCCAAAAAGCTGCCTAAATTACTTTTCTTTGTCTGCCAACAGAAACCACAATTTTCTAATTCAAATAGAGATGAGAGCCACAGGAATTCCCAGGCCTTGCTAATTCCTTCTCAGTTGGAGAGGAGGAGCCTGTCTGTCTCTTCCGGAAGGAGACCTGCAGAGATGGGAAGCTTGCCTTAGCCCAGCCAGCTCTCATTAACTCTCCTGGTGCAGAGGGCTGGGCCCAGGCGACTCTGGGGGGAGGTGCAGAGTTGTTGGCGTCATTTGCTTCTCAAAAGAGATTGCTGAAGGGAAGTTCCTTCAAATGCAGACTCTCTGGCCCAGTTAAAGTGAATGTGGAGACAGAATGAAGATGCAGTCAGCTCTGGCCTTCATAACAGAATACCAGAGATAGGGTGGTTTACCCAACAGAAATGTATTTCTCACAGTTCTGGAGATAAAGTCCAGGATCGGGGCATCGGCATGATTGAGTTCTAGTGAGGTCCCTCTTTCTGGCTTGCAGATGGCCACCTTCTTGTCCTCACCAGCTAAAGACGAAGCTTTGATGCCTCTTTATCTTCTTATAAGGGCACCAATCCCATCATAAGGCTCCACCTCATGACCTCATCTAAACCTGTTTAACTCCAGAGGCCCCACCTCCAAATTCCGTCACTCTGAGTGTGAATTTAGCAGGAGCAGGGGTGGAGTGTGGTAGGGTGGAGATATGCCTGCACACCCACAAGCATTCAGTCCTAACTAGGGACTGCTTTTAGATCTTTCCTACTTACTCTTTTTTTTTAAAACCAATATCAAATTGAAGCCAACATACTCATTTAACACAAAAGTAATGTCAGGATTGCATTGAAGTTTTTACTGGTAAAATTTTAGAATTCTCTTAAACCAGTGACAAGAAATGCCATTGTTAACCTAGAAACAAAGAAGTACAAAGTTGACAATGAAATACCAATTAATTAGATCAACAATTTCCTATTTGAAAGTAAATGAATAGAAATGTGCCTAGTCTTTTCTCAACTCCTGAATGCTTAGTTCTGAAAAATATTTGCTATCACTTTTGTTTTTGACAGATGTGAGGACTTGAAATTTTGAAATTCTGGTTGTCTTAAGTGACAGTGAGCAATTAGTTAGACAATGGAATAATGAAAATAACCCCTGAAAGTTTAAGGTGCTTTATAGTTCATGTTATTTATAAAGTACTTTTTTTTGAAATCCTCTAAACAGAGCATAATAAAAACCCTCAGACTCAGAGACGTTGGGGGGCAGGGCCGCACAGCTATCAGCCAAGACCAATCCTACTTCTGACTGGAGATCCATTAGTCTTACTAGAATGCAGATGAATCTCCCAATTTACAAAAACTATTTGAATAGGAAGACAAAAAAGTAGAATATGAGGTCAGTACAGGAGAAAGAAATTTTTCATAAGTGGTCGAGTAAAGGAAAATGAAGAGTTTGAGCTCTTTATCATTTCAAGCTCTTCTTGAGTTTTTGATACTGAGTTTGGAAAGAGCAAAGATTCTGTGTGGCTAGGTGGGGCCACAGCGATTGAAAGATTCAGTAACGTAACCAATTCTAATGAAATGATTTCTTTCTGCATCACTCAGACAGAGCTATTGACTTTAATTGGCATTGCTAAAAGGAAAAAGGCAGTCAGTATGTTTATTCATTTATTAAATACTTATTGAGCATTTTTTTTAAACTCTGGAGAACAAAGGGACAAGAATCTTTGCCATCATGGAGGTTAAATTCTGGTAGGGAAAAAGTGTCTATTTTCTTGTAGGCTCTGCACTCATTACTTTATATATATTCTCTCAGAAGTCCGACAGCAAGGACATTACCATTTTTCCAATTTAAAGATGGAGAAACTGAGTCTCAGTAAGTTACTCAGGCATACACAGCCAGCAACAGGAAAGGTAATTCAAGCTTGTTGTCTGACCTCTTCATTCCACAGCTCCACTGCTGTCTGCCTCCCCTGGCCACACTCTTTATGAGAAAACCTTAGCATGTCTTACTCTTAGAACCTGTACCTTTGCTCATCATTCAGTTCCCTTTGTAGTATTGGGCTTGGTTATGTCTTCAAATGAAATTACATCTGCTCTGTTGAGTCTGGTCTGGTCGCACCAGCGACTGCTTCCCCTCAGTAACAACAGGAAGATTCTTAATGGGTGCCATCTTCAGAGCAGAGATTCTGATCAGCAGTTGCCTCTTTAATAGCATAGTCTGTAATGGGAAAGGACAGCCAGTTCTAATCAGGCGGTGTCTGCCAATGTCGGCATGGGTGCGGGTGCTATAGAAGTAGATAGGTTTTGTGAAGGAATAGAATTCAGGAGATGACACCAAGAGGAATAAAAAAGATAAACAGCTGCAGTGAAACATTCTGCAGACTGATTACGGGCAGCCCCGTCACTAGGCTCTGTCCCAGCAGGTCAGAGTTGTTACCTGCCAAGATGTATACATTCCTTGTTACTTATCAGATTAAGGTTTGATTACAACTGGCCCGACAGAAAGAGGGCACAGTCAAGTAGCTGGGAGATCATTCACTGCCAATGTGAGTTTAGCATTGTTTTCAAGATTTCCCATGATGGAGTCATCACATAATTTGTTTTCTATTTCCTTCGTATGGAGGGGTGAGAGTTTAGTGTAGTGGAGAAGAACGGAGGCTATGGAGCCAGATTGCCTCTGTGCCTGTCTCTTCCGCCATGACACGTGGGCCTGATGACTTGGTCTCTCCTTGTCAGATTCCTCACCTGTAAACCCGGGAGAACAGTAGAACCTGCTTAATAGGATTTTAGTGAGTGAAGCACTTAGAGCAGTACCTGGGCCTGGTCTATGCTGTGTGTACTAGGTGGAGTATTACGATTGTTGGTGTTATTGTTATTAATATCACAGGTATATGATCATGCCGTATTTAAATGGGCATCATTATCTTCTTACCATCAAATGACAGATGGACAGAGCATTTACTTTTAGAGTCCTAGTACTTTGCCTGGACATCTTAACAAATTTGTATCAGCCATATAAAAAAGTGTGAATTTAATAAATATCGCATATGGTAGTAATCAGTCATTTAGGACACGGTATTTGGAATCTCAGCCAGTTCACGCTGCTAAAACAAAAATACCATAGCCTGGGTGGCTTTACCCCTCACAGTCTGGAGGCTGGAAGTACAAAATCAAGGGGCCAGCAGATCGGTGTCCGGGGATTTGCAGGTGGCCACCTTCTTGCTGTATCTTCACATGCCCAAGACAGAGAACATCTCTCTTGTGACTCTTCTTTTGAGGTCACTAATCAAATTCATGAGGGCTCTACTTCATGCCCTTATTACGGCCTACATGCTTCACCTCCAATCACCATCATATTGGGTGTTATGAGGACTTAACACCTGAATTTGGAGGACACAGCATTCAGTCCATAGGCCTTGGGAAGATGCACAGCAGAGACAGTGCAGATGATGGTGGGGCTCATGTCACAGGTGGGAGGCCTGAGGGATATGCTCATCTCCTTTGCACCTGGTCTTTAGGTGCCTTCCTGTGTTTGTTGTCCCTCTTGCTGACAGCCCTGAGTCAGTGCAGCTGCTACGTGGGGATCACACTAGGTGACTTGGACATGGAAACTGGTTGGGATGTACATTGGTAGTTTCAGGTGCACAATGCTACTGTGTGATCCATCCTATAACTTCAACTATTTTTATTGTGCAGTCAGAGACGAAGAAGCATGTTACAGGGAGACAGAGCACTGCTAATTTCTTCTTCTTCTTCTTCTTTTTTTTTTTTTTTTGCTTTGACATGATTGCCACATTCTTTTTCTTTTTCTATTTCATAACCATGTCATATGAAACTTAAAATCAAACTATGTTGGACTTAATTTTAACAACCAAAGAAGAAAGAAAGGAAATGCCATCACCACCAGTATATGAAACAGTTTACAAAATGGTCAAAGGAGAGAGATAAATGGATTATACTGTTGGTAAGGAAAAGTTCAAGGGGTGTGGATTACAATGTGTCACACTGTCCCCATAGAGCAACAGCAATCTATAATAATAAAAGCACAATATGCAAATCAACCAAACAACCGAACAGCAGAATGACCATCTGGGCGACCTTCCAGACGCTATGACACACACTGGTGCTAGGCCAGCCAAGGCGAGTGCAATGCTCTTGGTCGGGGGACCCCACGATCGCCCCATAGAGAAGAGGCCCAGGCCACTGGCAGGGCGATCAATTGGGGGGTGGGGCTTCACGATGCCCCCAAAGAGGGAGGCCCAGGCTACCCGGCCAGCAGCACTGCCACGGATGGGCAAGGCCTCCCTCTGCAGGGTGATCAATCTGGGGCCTCATGTTGATCGACCCCCAGAGGGAGGCCCAGGCCAGCCAAGCAATCACACCCCATTCCTGTCACCTGTAGAGGGAGGCAACTGGTGGCAGGGGTGGTGGGGGGCAGCACCACACAGATGGCAAGCAGTGGCAGCAGCAGGGGCGGGGCCAGCTGCCGGCAGTGGGGTGGGGTGGGGAAAGGAAAGCCCTGATAGGCCCTGATCACCGGCCAGGCCTAGGGACCCTACCTGAGGGGTCCCGGATTGCGAGAAGGCGCAGGCCAGGCTGAGGGACACCCTCTCCCCTCCCCCCCATGCACGATTTCGTGCACCGGGCCTCTAGTATAAAATAAACTAAGTCATCCTTACTGACTTGTTCTGGCGGTGATTGAGGCATTTCAGTGCACAACCAGGAAAATACTAGGTTACTTGCACATGGTAGAAGTTTAACAAATGCTCAGTCATTCACCCACATGGTCACTGTGTTGGTGAGAGCTTCACTGTGTGATACCCTGCCTTTGTTCTTTCTTACTGTTACATTCTTTTCAGTCTGTTTGCAGTGGCCACCAAACATTTCAGCTGCTACCTGTGGAGCCAGAGTGCAATGCTCAGACTGAAATAAGACAGAAATGGATTTAGTGAAATTCAAAGTAGAGAGATTCATGGATTTTTGTGGAAGGATGGGAGGTACACACTGCAACCCACTGATAGGATACACAGGGTCACTTTTGAATGTCTCTTAAAAGTACATGATGGTAAGCAATTCATGGATATTTTATGGGGAAAGCAGACTCAGTGGGACACTGATAAGCCCTCCTCATTTCGAAGAACTTGACCGCTTTCAGCCTGGGGTGCCCTTGCCTCTGGTTAGTGCCAGTGTGTTAGCCCTTGAATACATTTAACACTAGGCTTGTTGAGCTGCCCTTAAGGAAGCTCAGCTAGTGAAGACGAGAATGTCCACATTATTTTCTGGACACATCAGACTGCAAGGAAAGATTTTTACTCCCCAGTTAGGACAGGGTTTCTCTTTTCTGTGATTTTCAGGGAAGATAACTTGAGAACGAGATGACTGGAGGAGAGAAGAGCTAAGAGAGGTGCAGGAAGCTGCAGTAGAGCCTTGACATGACGTTACTACCCTCCCCCTCCCCCCGCCCTCGGACTGCTTGCTATACGAGAAAATAGATAATCTGGCTGTTGTGCTCCCTGCTGCTGAGAGCATAGTGACGCATAGATTACCTTGGGTGTTTGTATTCAGTAGTCTGTGCTATACGTTCCCATGTGTGATGTTTCTTTAGAAAATAATTCTGTACATTAGCAAGCATCATCCCCATTTTGTGACAGGAAACAAAGGATCCCAGTGGTGACATGTCTTGGTGACTTGTGTATGGCTCGCCTTGGGAATTTAACTCTTTTGAGTTCATTTTCCCGTTCAAATCATAATCACCGTCCTAACATGGTAGAAATGATACTGACTACAAAGGAATAATAACTGGACTTTAGCCTCTGCTCTGTCACTGCTGGATCTTGAGAGAGAAAGACATTCCATCCCTGGGCTCATTGTTTCTTTGCTATAATGAGGTAGGTTGTATGTGTAGATTGCCGTGTCCTCTATAAACCTGCTGATTCCGTTAATGTTTTTCCTCCATTTTTGTCTTCCTTTTTGGCTCAAAATCATGATGATCTTCACAAAAGCGCAGCCGTTTCTTGCTGGGTTGTATGCACAGAGGAAAACTGGAGGCAGAGAAGTGCAGTGGTGGCTGCCTTGGTACCGAGTGTCCCCGGCTTTGGAGTGCGCACCAGTTATCTTGGGCCTTCCTGTTCTCACTGTCCTCTCAGTTCTTGTTGCCACCTTGGGACACTCCCAGTTGGAAATGGAGACAACTCACATAGGTCTGCTCACTAACCCCTCCTACTGACCCTGAAGTGGCCATTAAATCTTTAATATTTTCTATTGATTTGGGGGGGGGGGGGTATAGGGGTAATATTGGGAATTCAGCAAACAGGAGAGATCTTGGATTAAAATTATAAGCTAAAAGTTATAGTAATTGGCCCAGTTGGCGTGGCTCAGTGGTTGACCTATGAACCAGGAAGTCACAGTTTAATTCCCGGTCTGAGCACATGCTCAGGTTGTGGGCTCAATCCCCCGTGTGGGGTGTGCAGTAGGCAGCCGATCAATGATTCTCATCATTGATGTTTCTATCTATCTATCTCTCTCCCTTCCTCTCTGAAATCAATACAAATATATTTTAAAAGAAAGTTATAGTATTGAGAGTCTTAACATAAAGGTTCCTATATTTTGAGTGACTATAGGGGCTTTTGGCTTTATCCCTGTTCTTCTTTTAGCTTTTTCTCTTAATTCCTAAACTGCATCCTAGGGACTTTCTGTCCTAATTAACTGTGATGAATTCATAGATGATCCTTCTTAGCTCATCTGCATTTTGTTTGACCAGACATTGTTTGTTTTCTCTTTACTCTTAGGAGCATTCAGAGATAGAGAGAGAGAGAGAGAGAGAGAGAGAGAGAGAGAAGAAAAAGGGAGGGTGCTAGGGTGCCAGTGCCTTTCTTATTTAATTTAGGGAGCAAGGGGTATTTTTAGTATAGAAACAAGAAACATCTAATGGTAACTCTTTTTCTTCCTCTAGGAAGTACATTTCTTCATAGGAAACTTACTGTCCAATAGCCGTTATTCCTGTTCACATAGCAAGAACCACTTATAGGTGATGCGAAATCATTAAAGCAATTAGCTTTGCCTTGACTTATGTAGGAAGCATTCTGCGTCCCAATAAAGAATTGCTTCTTAAAAATATTATAGGCAAGTTCTCAACAACTGTATCTTACACTCTTGCCTTTAGATATGTTTGCTCTAGCATACGTGCTCAATATTCTTTTTCTAGAGGCATTCCATTCATTTAGTGATTCATTCAGCAACTTTTTATTGAATACTTACTATGTGCAGAGCACTGCAGAATACTGGGGACGTGCGGCCCTGAGAAAAGTGGACATGGCTTTCAATACAGAAGAAAAAACTGAACAAGTAGTTGCAAGGGCTTGTTGTAGAGCTGAATCCCTGTGTGTGGGAGAGGCTCTTGTGTGAACACAGCCCGTTAGGAAATATGGGCTTAGAAAATCCCGCGAGAGGAGAGCACTGCTCTAGCAGGACCTGAGGGAGGAATTCTCCAGTTCACAGTCTAAGTGGGCCCTTTTCACATCTGGCCTCGCCTGGTAGACTTGAAGACGTCAAAGGATTTTTAATATAGATGTGATCTCTTGTGAAATATAAAAATGGAAATGCCCTCAAAATTGGAGCTTTTTTGTTTCATTTACAAAAATCTTCTTTAAAAGTATATTTATGCAATTGGCAACAATTCACCACAGCTCTGTGTTCCTTAAATTAACATATAAGCAAAAAAACCAAGAAATTGTTTTCATTCATTGTTACCTTTAAAAAGTCTTGTTAGCAGGTAATTTCCAAAGGCTCAGATTTAGCTCTTAGGGGGATGGGGAGTGGGCGGTGGTTGGGGGACGGGGCATGCAGGTGAACTGTGGGAACCTCTGACAGGCTCCTTTTCTTCTCATCCTCTCAGGGGCTCCTGCCAGAGAAGAAAATCAGTAAAATTGCCCTTTTGTGTGTAATTCAAGGTTAACAACCGCTGGAAGGACTTTTGGTCATTAAGTGAGCTTTAGAATTTAAAAAATGATAGGAATCATCTCCTTTTAAATTAGCATTCCTTTAATAACGAAAGAGCTGGTGTGTTTCTCTCATTCATTGTAGAACTTTGTTCCCTCTTAGCCTGGGTCATTCATCAGGCTGGGATGTGACTGCTCTGCCTGTCCCGTTCCTTCCCTGTGTGAGGCTCTCCATGATCGCTGCCCACTCAGCTCTCTACTTTGGTTATAATTCGTCATCCGTGCATTTATCTTACTGCTGGAATAGGAGCTCCTTGTGCCAGAACAGTGTCTTTGTAAACCCAGCGCCCACCCATCACGGTGCTAGGCATATAGCAGGTGATCCTGTACATGTAACGAGTGGATGAAATGTGGCCCCCGAGGAACAAAATATACTTACTCATCTACATACCCACCACCAGAAAATATGCATTAAATACCTGCTGTGCCCAGGGCTGCCCGGGGCCTGTTAAGGGTACTAACTATATGGGGCCCCTGCCCTCCCTTTGAGAAGCCTACAGTTTCATTAGAATCAAAAAGCATATTTGTGAAAAAGGGTCTTAACTAATAACGGTATATGTCAAAGACCTGCTCTGTTCAAAGGCCAGAGTATAACCTCTGCCACGTGGAGAGGCCCACCGCCCCCTGCACTGAGGAGCACCAGGGACTTCCTCACACAGCTCAGCCTGAACGGAGTGGGTAAGACCTATGCCAGAATGTGGTTGTGCCTAGTAGGTTTCATCATGGACAAGACCAGTTGTCTAGCTTCACCCAGGCCGGGTTAAGGAATAGGTTTCACTAGGAAAAAGGGAAACTTGCATGGTTAAGTAGCAAGAGGAAAGAAGGCACAGTCTCCCCCCGATTCTCCCAGCACCCCAAGGAGAGGCCTACTGGGGTTCGGGCTCTGCGGAGCCTGCCTGCCTGCTGTACGTGTTTGCGTTTCCCTGTCATCCTGCCCCATCGTGGGGCGAGACTGAGAGCGCATCCTTGTCATTGGGGGATTTAGGCTGCTCAGAACCAAGCAGTTCCGTTTGGTGTCCCCGCTGCCTCGACAACTTCTGAGAATGTCGGTGCCAAGTGTCCAGGCATTTCACACCCAGGGGAGTTTCCGTTTCCTCTTCTGTGGGAGGAAGCCACCAGGGCTGCGGTACCTGAGCTGGGAGCCAGTCCCCTCCGCTGGGGGAAAGGTAGTCACCTGCCCCCAGTAGTCTGATTTCCAGGCAACACTGAGTGCGCTCTGGGATCACCATCAGATCGTCGTGCTTGTTGCAGGGCAGTGGGTAAGACTCCGTGCCCTGGAAGTAGAGACCTCAGTTCAAATCCCAGCGTGCCCACTTCTGGCTATGTGGCCGTAGGCCCTGCCTCTCCCAGCCTCCATGTTCTGCAATGTGAAAGTAGAGTAACAATGTATTCTTCATAGGAGTGTAGTGAGGATTAAGCAAAGTGGCCATTTAATGCACCATAAGCTTCAGTAAACATTAGCTGAAAAGGAAGGTTGATGATTCTCTGGAAAAGGGAACGGTGCAATTTGGAAAGATGTATGCACCTCTCTATTCATTGCAGCATTGCTCACAATAGCCACGATATGGAAACAATTAAATGCCCATCAGTCGGTGAATGGGTGAAGAAGATATGATATATCATACAAGGGGATGCTACTCATCAATAAAAATAGTGAAATCACTTGTTGGAAGACAGAAAAAACAAATACCATCCACTCATGTGGAATATTAAAAAATAAATGCAAAACAAACAAACAACAAAAAAGTAAACACTCAGAAGCAGACAACAGATTGTCATTACAGAGGGGAAGGCCAGTGGAGGGAGGTGAAGTGGGTAAGGGGTCAATTGCATGGTAACAATGGAAGCTAGACTTTGGGTGGTAGGCATGACGTAGTGGATACAGATGTTGGATTACAATGTTGCACACCTGAAACATATGTGATGTTATAAACCAGTCTTACCTCAATTCAAAAAACAGTTTAGGAAATAAGTGGGTTAAGCAGTATTGAACATTTTCCTGTAAGAAATTTCAGAAACTCTATGTGCTAGCATAAGCTCTGAAACTTCAAAAGAAGACAGTGAGTTTGCAGTATTTTCCCAAATTATTTAACCTTGGAGTCTCCCCTTATATTCTGCGGTAAAAAGAAAATTAATGTCTCCTAAATGTAGTATTCCATGTAGCACAGTTTGATAAAACACTTCTCTTTAGAAATGTTTCATATTTGTTTTTATAATGTAAAACAAGATTTTACTCGTAAGAGAAGTATACTATGGTCACACTCAGTTTTGTGTGTATTAAAAAGGCAATCTGCAATAAATTTTAAAAAGTACCATCAGTGTGTCGGGGAGAAACAGAGCAGTGAGAGCATTAGTGTGGGAGCCGCGTGTTCTGGGGACAGTGGGGGCCGGCCTCACTAGGGAAAGGGCGCGTTGGGGGAGAACAGGAATGGACTTGTGGGGGCTCTTAGCGCAGGACTGAAGAGCCACCCTCCAGTCCGGTTGGAGCCGTGGGAGATTTTCTTGTCAAACCATGACATGTAGAAGAATTTTTGGGAAAAATAATGTGGTGGTAAGCATCCCAGGCATATAAAGAGGTAAAGAAACTGAACTCAGGAAGACCTTTTAGGCTAGAAGTAATTTATTTTCCAGGAAGCCGAGGATTTGAGCTGTTTGAACTTTGACTTGATTCCGTCTGCCATTAGCCTTCATCCCGTCAGTTACAGTCTTGGTTGCATTAAACCTTCAGACTTGTGCCCATCTCCGCTGTTCTTCACGGTGTGTACAGCTTGAGGCTTAGCATTGTAAAATCAAGTTTAAAAGGCGACGAAAATTAGTTCAATAAAGCCCAGTCACAAATGAAAATGTTACATAATGATATCTAGATTCAAGTGATTTCTCATTGAATTGAATTGATAGAAATGTAGAAATAGTGCTCCTCCTTTTCAAGGAATAATTACTTTTACTATAGCAAGACCAAAGTTTTATAAAAGTTTGCCATGTCTTGTTTGGCATTCTGTTTTTTAACCCTGCCTTGCATAGTGCTTGATAGAAGCTAATTAGAAATGATGGGTGGATGTATGAATGAGTGAATGGATGTGTCACAGAGCAGTGAAGAATTACTGGCCCTTACCTCAGGGACTGTGATTGACTGAGTAGGTTGTCGAATGTGTCTCCCCGAACAGAACACAGACACCTTGGACAGGCAGACAGTGCGTATCCCAGCAAGGAGATGGGTAACTTTCCGTAGACTTGACTGCCATTCTAAGCGTGCCACCACAAACACAGCGGAGAGTGAGAGCACACATTTGTCTGACAATTTTAAGAAGAAATTATTTTGGGTTAGAACTTCTTAGCATGAAGTAGGACCCTTCAGTTTTCCTAAAGTAAAAAGGAGTGGTGTTTGATGTGAAGATGGTCATTTTGCTCGTTCCCTCAGCTTCTGGTGGACTTGCTCTTGCATTGACTGTCTGTATCCAATTAAAGGAAACAGAGAACTTGAACATCGGATAATGCATTGTTCTTGTCACTAAACTAATGGCCTGGCCTAGGTGTGGGGCCAAGAAGGGAAACTAGAGTTTCATTTCCTTTTTTTCATCAGGATTAAGAAAATCATATCAGGCACATTTATCAGCAACAGTATCACTTCGCTGTTTACTCTTTTCTGTGCTCTTAGGAGCTTATTATAAAGAAAAATAACTTGAAATACTTTCTCAATGTTACCTATTTGGGGTTCATAGAGTATCTTCAGGGAAAGAACCAGGAATCAAAACTGATCATTGAAACCATTAATAACATAGAGAATCTCTGTTAATATGGAGGCAATGTGGTGTGGCAGGAAGAAATAAAGGCAAGTTTGGAAGTCAAGAAAGAGGTCTCATTCTACCCTAATGTTGTTACTGTGCCAAAGGCTAGATTTTATCACATTAGACATGGGCCATTGTGAGATTTAGAGAAAGAAAAATGCAGGCATAATAAACATGATGCTTGTTGTAAGATGGAGTGAGCTTTTGAACCTTTATAGTCAACCCGAAGTGCCAGGTCCTTGCCTTTTACATGACCTTCTCGCAAGTCACGTAACCACTGGGCAGGTATACAAGGTAAGAAAGTGTTTACTGGGGACAGTTTTCCATGCGTCTCTTGCATTTTCTCACAGCTTGTGAACAGAAGCATGACACCCTGTTTTTGTGGCCCATCTTCTCAAGGCCTTGAAACAGACTGTGTCTCCACTGGAGGAAAGGGCAGGTTTACTCACTGTCCAGTGTCATGAAAAGAACGTCTCCCTCCAGGCCACAAAGCCTGGCAGGTGAGCATGCAGCCCATGATAGGACTGGAGTTTCCTGACCTCGGGGTTCTCCTCCCAGACTGCGCATCCTGTACCCCCGACCCTCATCCCGGGCTCTGTGGGAACCAGTGCAAGGAAGGGCACGATGATCCTCTGGCTAATGTCACTGCTGAAAGTGGCCAGCTGTCCTTGGTCTCTGACCAGGGAGCAGTTTTTCCTGCCTGTGTCAGTGTAGCTGTGGTCGCTAACTTGTGAGCGAGCAAGCAGGCTAAAAACTCAGACCCTTCACAGGTCCTGACAGAATTGAATTTGAACTTCCGACTTTGAAGTAAGCACATAGATGCACTAATGCATTTGCTGCAATTGGCAACTGCCTATAACTTCTGGCACACAAAGATAGAAAATGTAGACGCGAGACATAAAATGTAACTTTAAGATTTCTTTCTAAACAGGCCTTAACTCATATCCCATTGGGGACTTGGAAGCCTTAAAACAATTTGCACTGAAATGTTGGTAATTGTTGGTAATGCACTTTGATTTTGAGAGTTTAAGAGGTGAAATTAGAGAAAAACAATTTCTCTGACTACACATATTCAGCTACTTTACCCGAGTTCCTTGAATTCCTGCTACTTTTGCATTTATCTACGGTTCAGGGGGGAAATCAGAGGCTCCTTAAATGGAGAAAAAGAGTTATTCTTTCTCCTTTAGGAAAAAATCAAGGTTCCGCAGCCAGGAATGTCTGAGAAGAAATGTGTCCTCTTCACAAGGAAAGGGAAGCGAGCTGTAGTTAAACTGCTGTGGGCAATTCTCTGTGGCCCCCAGTAGACGATTTGGAAACATTATTGAAACTTTCGGTCTTTGGTCTCTGGTGTAGGAAGCAGAAGCGATAACTGGTAGGTACATTTAATGGTCATGGCGAAAGGGAAAATGATCCATTGATTTTTACTAGACTGTTCATTTAAGTGTCTTCTGTGAAAATCAATGTAAAATTTTCCTGCCGTTCAAAATGCAAAGTGGTGTGTATTACAACCATTCCAAACTGCCCTAAATGGTTGCATTTTTAGAAAAGCGGGCTTTGAGTTGTGCCCTTACTACATAAATTCCGCTCCTCAGATCTGATTATCGCCATATGGACGCAGTAGCAGGAAAAAGACATGAATTCTACTTCTGCATTTGTTACTTAAGCTGCTCTTAACCTTTTCCTAGGTCACTGATCATCTCAGAGATTTGCTTTTATTCGTATGCCTCAGAGGATAGAAATCCCTTTCTTTATGAGTATTATGTGTAAGTGAAATGTTACTTCTTCATTTACATTAGTAGTCTTAAATTACTTACCTGCTTTGGAATTCATACGTTACGAATTTGCCAGATGAGTGAATATATTCATGCTATTTGCCAGTTGCTCATTAAAGTAGCTGCTTTGGAGTTCTTGGAAATATTAAAGGGCAGGAAAGAGGGGAGAAGAGGTCAGGTGCTCCATATGAAAGTTGGCTGTGCTGCAGCCGGCACCAGCGGGCCTTGGGCAGTTCCCACTAAATCTTAGTCTTCATTCACCTTTCCACCTCCTGTGCGTTTCCTTCATTAGAGCTGAAATGGAGTTGGTTAGGGTGGAAAAGCAGAATACTGTTTCAAACGAGAGGAATGATGTCTCCTGTGGGCAGAGATGACAATGCCACCTGATTGGATGAGGAATAATATCTTGAGTTACTAAAGAAGTTTAATTTCTTTCCATCATGACTTATGCAAAATTAAAAATGAAGCCCCGAGTTATATAAATTAAAAAAAATTCTTACATGTAATTGCTAGTCATGCCAATTTATATTCTGGAAGGGTCACAAATCCCCCATCAAGATGAGTAATGAACCCCAGGCGGCAGATTTGGCCAGGCCGGTGCTGCTCCAGGCAGGTAAGTGGAGCCTGAGGCGCGGGCTGTTAAATCAGAGCTGGCTTTCCAAGCTGGAATTCTCATAGCCTGTCTTGTTGATAGCGTGGCAGAGAGGACTCAGTTGGAGCTGTTGAGAAGCTTTTCCTTGCTTTATCACTTTCTCCAAAGTCAACTGAAAGGAGAAAGCTAAGCTTTGGTGGAAGTAAGAAACAAACTTGTGAATCCACGTCTGGAAGTGAAGTTCATGAGGTGGATTTCCCAGCAGGCTCTTCTGCAGGGTATTCCCATTCATTCACTCACTTGCCACTCATTCATTCCACAAATAGTCATTGAGCACCTACTGTGTATCTGACATTGTTCTAGGCCCTGAGAACAAAACAGCCACAATTCCAGATGTTAATAATGTCATATCTATTATTTTATTAGTGAATCATAGACTTACTAGTAGCTTTCAAAGGTCAGCTGGTGACCAATGCCATAAAGACAGAAAAGGGGACCAGCAGGCTACTTGGGAAAGGGAGCTCTGTGAAGGGGATGTCTGAGCAGAGCCTGAGGGACGAGGGAATGATTCATGCAGATGTCTGGAGATGGATATTTAGGAAGAGGGAACAGCAAGTACAGAGTGCCTGAGTGAGACAAGTGCATCCTTTGCATTTGGAGGACACCGTGAGAAGAACTCAGTGAGTGAGGAGTGAAAGGAGATGAGGTCAGAGAATGGGGGGACTTGGGACGAGGATAATTAGATACAGGTCTAGCAAAGGCTTTAACATGGAATAAAAAAGGAAGTTACTGGAGGGTTTAGAGAAGTGGAGGGAAAAGATCCTAGATTTTAAAGCAGTGCTGAGCCACGGAACTTTGTGTGATGATGGAAATGTTCTAAAATCTACAGTGTCCAGTAAGGTCGCCACTAACTACTTGTGGCTGTCGAGCACTTGAACTGGGCTAACACACCTAAGGAACTGAACTTTTCCTTTAACATAATTATAATTGGAATAGCCAAGGTGACTAGTGGCTGGCATATTGGACAGCACAGTTTTGACATTTTCACTGGTTGCTTTGTGGAGAATGGTCTGTAGGGAAACAGAAGCAGGGTGAAGACCTAGGAGCTATTGTAATAACCCAGACCCTGGGTTAGCAAACTTTTTTGGTAAACTCCCAGGTAGTAGATATTTTAGGCTTTGCAGGTCATATGGTCTCCGTGACGACTACTTAAGAGTGCCATTGTAGCACAAAAGCAGAACAGACAATATGTAAATGACTAGAATGGTTGGGTTTTCTTAAAACGTTATTGGTGGATTAGATTTGGCCCCTGGCTGCAGTTTGCCAACCTCTGATGTGGGTGGCAGGTCCTGGTGCCTGGGACCAGGATGTACTTCAAAGTTAGCACTGATGGGGTTTATTTGTAGACTCTATAGGGGATGTGACTGAGAAGACCAAGCAGATACTTGAAGCTTTTTGTCTTCTGAATTT
Organism: Cnephaeus nilssonii; assembly: GCF_951640355.1. NCBI lineage: Eukaryota > Metazoa > Chordata > Mammalia > Chiroptera > Vespertilionidae > Cnephaeus > Cnephaeus nilssonii. The sequence goes on along the minus strand of NC_137083.1, from coordinate 58,355,153 downwards.
AGTAAACTGGAGTTGCCATTGACTACTATGGAGAAGACTTGGATGGGAGAGCGTTGGGAGGAGAGAGAGATCTGGTTGAATTTGACCTTGCTAAGTTTGAGATATCTATTAGGCATCCAGGGGGAGTGGAGAGTTGAGGCTGGAGATCTGGACTGCAGAGATGTATTTGATAGTCATCAAAAATAACAGTATTAATCGTGCACATAAGGTCTGCTAGAATGAGTTTGATGAAGAACAGCAAAGATCTGAAGACTGATCCCCTGACATTCTCCACTGTGTAGAGGTAAAACAGGTAAGGAGGACCCAACAAAGGAGCCATGACGAAGGATCAGAGCAACCGAAGGTGGTGATCTAGCAGCCAGGTGAAATAGGTCAGAGATCCATCTATGCCTGTCACATGCTCCTGGGACACAGCAGGCACATGCATCTTTGTGAGGTCCATGGATCATTGGACACACAGTACTCTACAGTGACTTCTCTTGAGGTGTAATACACAAACCCCCTGCACAGAGGCCTTTGGTGGCTCCCCATTGCCTACAAAGTAAAGTCCAAGTTCTTGACCAGGAATTTGTATTTTAATATGACCATAAGCCAGACCACAGCACTCTTTACAGGCCGACAGTAAGCCCTGCACTTGTACACTGCTCTGTTGACTCATCCTGTTCAAATTCTCTATGTTTGGAATGCCATGCTGCCCTTCTTTGCCTATTGAAATCCTAGCAGTCTGTTCAGGGCCAATGCAAATGTCCCTTTCTCCATAAATACTTCCTTAATATCAGCCTCCCTCCATCTCTTCTCATCCATTCTTAAACCCTGGTCCTGGTTCCTCACAGTCTACCTTCGATTCCAGTTGAGTAATTCCCTCAAGATGTGTTAGACTGCTAGAAGCAGGAGCACAGAGAATGGTGTAAAGCAGACCTATGTTTAAATACCAGCTCTGCCATCACTGGCTTGTGATTCTGCTAAGTAACTTAAAGTCTTGGAGGCTCCATTTCTTCACCTGTAAATTCAGACAGATAAGTTTTGTGAGATTTAAATAAGATACTTATATTAAATGTATGCATTTATTGTATTATTTAATGTTAATAATTTGCAAGGAAAAGTCATAAAGATATTGCTATTTTCAATCTCTTACAGTGTTTTTCACTTCCTCTTGCACCTATTTCCTCTTAAATTACATGGAAAGGATTAAGCATGAACTTTTATGCCTTAAGTAAATTACAAGTGAATTTCTCATTTTTCATTTTACAGTCCTTGTTGAAGTTCTTTTGAATCATTGCCACTTGACAGTTTATTAACTTGATAACAGCACATGAATATATGATTCTTCCTTTGCCCCAAATGCCACTTTTCTTGTTCATCAACACAGCATCATGGAATGAGAAGGAGCTGTAGCAAAGTCAATACTTAGTGACTTTTTCATTAGACCCTAAACATTGTGCTAAAAATTGATGGCAGTGCATCAGGGGGAGAAAGGGAAAGGTCGCGCTGACCCTCTGCTGTGGCTTTGTGAACCTTCAGCAGCAAGAAGCATAGTTGCTTTCCCCCCAAGTAACTATTTGCTGGGGAGTTGTCTTGAAAGGATTGTTTCCGTGACAGTGTGTACTGGGGAAGTTTTATTGAGACTTTCCATTGGTGTTGTCACATGGTGTTTACTGCAGACAGCTTTTTATTTCAGAACTGTAGGTAACATTGAGAATTATGGAATGTCTCCAGCCCTCTGGCTACATTGAATCAAACAAGAGTGCCTTCCCTTGTCAGACTGAAGCTGGATTTTCTGGCCCTTCCTTGGAAAATAGGTGCATTTGCTGGTAATATGTCCTGATGTTCAGTGTAAACCTTCCTTACTTCATTGCCTTATATCTTTCTGTAATCTACTCTCGGTTCCTCTATAATGTGATGTAAACATTTTCTATCCTATAAACTCCTTTGGACTCTTAACCCATTTATTAGTTAATTACTAACAATAATAAGAATGACTTCTGTGTACAGTCATTTTTACTAATAACTTTTAGGGTCTTCTAATTCAACAACCCTCTAACACATGATCTTTTCTGTTGTGCCCCTCTATCATGACTTTTGTCCATTCCAACATTTAGACATATAGTAATACAGAACACACCACCTATTGAGGAAACCCTTTCTCCATTCAATGAAATTGGCTATTAGAAAGCCTTCTGTTAGTGCAGCACACTCTGTCTCTTGCAAACTTACCTGTCTAGCCTTTGGGTTTGAAAGGAAATAGTGTAATCCCTCTTCCATAAAAGTCCTTCATAATTTTGGATGATGAGAACATAGTTCTGTTTTATACACCCTGTAGGTTCTCAGATAATGTTGGTTATTGATGAATTTTTTTCCATTTATTTTTCCTTAGAAATAGTTTTAAGAAAATTTATAAAAAATGCAGAGAAAGAGAGAGGGAGAGAGAGAGAAAAGAATTTAATTGCAAACTACAAACTTGTGGCAGGCTGTAAGGAGAAATGTGGGAATGATTGACAGCTGTCTTGGTTATTCTCTATTAAGTATATATATACTTATGCCATTAAAAAAATCTTGCATTTTTTTAGAATTCAGTAATTACACTAGTGTCTTATATACTTGTTAAAGCACTACTGTTAGCTTATTCATCAGTGATCAATGGATTTGGACACATGTTGGCCTACTGTGCAAGTCCGGCATACTGTTACTTGAGGGTATGGGGAAAGGAGACCTTTATAAAAGATCCTGCCAGCTAAATATTTATTTAGCTAGAATGAGCAATGCTGTCCGCCCACTGCCCCTGAGGGAATAATAAAAAGGATTCATTGTAATTCTTTTTGCAATGATGTTTTAGTGAGACTAGAAGGGGGTGCTTTCTTGGGTCCATGGGGCATAAAAAGATTTTCTCAAGCTTTCCTGATGTTATTTTATTTTTAGTTAGCTGTAGATTTTTTTGTTTAACATTTGATTTAATGAGTCTTCTTTTTCTAAGCTTCATACTCATACTTTTGATGGTATTTTTTGAAAAGCATTAAAATAGTCACAGTCAAATTTGATGATTCTCCAAAAGGCTTCCATGATTCAGTGGATAGATATTCTCTTTATGACAGGAGACTGGGAATACTTCTTTTTCTAAGTCTCAGATAACTTAGTCTCCTGGTCAGAGGAATAAAATTAATTAAATCTTAATCTGAAAAACTCCCAGAGCAAGGTGTAAAGTAATTGACCTCTAGAAATTGAATGTTAGAGCGTTCTGATGAGTAATCATCTGACTGCTGTGATTGACGACTGTGATTGCTTCTCTTAGATGTAGGTGAAGGGAATAAGTGATGTAGGCTTTTGACCAAATAATAGTGGGGCTTTGATTTTCTGATATTCTAATATTGCTACTATTTCTAACAACCACAAAGCAAGGAAAGGTTAAAAAGGAAAAGAACAAACACCTTATACATCCCAAAGGCAGATAAAACAGCATTTTAGTAACCTTCCTGGTGACCTACATAGTACCAATAAGATGATTGGAAAAAGGGTAGTAATTCCTGGCGACAATAAGGGGAGTCTTGTTAAATGGGTTTGAAATTATATTCTCTACCTGAACAGGGACCTTATAGGACAAATCCTAGAGGTTAGCAAACAGGATCCGCAAGTACAGAATCTGATTAATGATGACCCTTTACTGAAATGTTCTAAACTCCAGTTATTATTTTCAGATGTTAGATTGGTGAAATGTATTAATGGTGCTACTATATCTGTTGAGCATGGCTCTAGAAAAAAGTAGCTTTTGACATTATCAACTCTACTTGGTGAACTGCTAACTATTTCAGAGTTTGAGATCCCAAGTTTTCTGGATGCCTGTCTGGATGTGTCTTTTAAAGCTATTAGTCTTTTTTCTCTCCACTCTCTTTCTTTCCTCCCTTCCTTCTGTTATTTGCTAAATTCTGAGCATATTATAAAGAATAAGGCAAGTTCCTGTGCTCATGGAATTTATAATCCAAAGCATTTTAGAAGGAGTATCCAAAATTATCAGTATTGATAACTATCAGTATAATTTACAATTATACACTTCGTTGTTACTGTTGTTTTTCTGTTTTGTATGAATTAACTAACTTTAACAGATAAACACTGGTATGGTGAGGTTTAGTCATTTCATAGCAAATGCTGTAAAAGGCATGATAAGCCTTAAGTAAGATTAAATGTTCTACTTTTCTCTCTTAGATTTCATTTGATTTCACAAGACTCACTAGATAATTATTACAAAATGAAACTAGTACAAATGGAAAATGAGATTTAGTTTTTTTATCAGATTTTACTAAAATATAGGTCACATTTAAAGAGAAGAGCAGCATATTTAACATAATCAACAGCAGACGTAGATTTTACCCTGTAGTAATTTCTTTTTTGTACAACAGTATTTCAATCAAAGTTCTAGTGTGATTTTTAAAATGTTGTATTGGCTTATCACTGTGGTAAAATAAACATAACATCAAATTTTCCATTTTTAGGATACAGTTCAGTGACACTAAGTACATTCACCTTGGTGTACAACCATCCCCACCATCATCTCCAGAATGTTTTCCTCTTCCCCACACTCAAATACTACCCATTCATAGTCACTCCCCATCCCCCTTCTTATTGCTTTTGATTTCTTTTATGTGGGATGTGAATAAAAGAATGTCTTTTATCTTTGAATTCTTTGTTAATAGATTTTCTGTTTATTACTGGTGTACAATGAGAAAAATATCTATTTAATTTGCAGAAGAGCCCAGAAAAAAGATAAGGAGATAAATAAAATAGTAATCTGTCCAATCAGAGTAAACACCCCCTGGTGCAGAGGAAGGAGGAGCATGGAATCCGGCCTGGCAGGACCTTGGCCTGAATCCTGGCTCCTGGATAGTGCTTCTGGGCACATTATTAATTAACCTCTCTGCACCTCAGTTGCCTCAGCTCTAGAATGGGTATAATAAAAGCTTCCTTTACCTACCTCACAGGGATGTTATAAGGAACCAAAGAGTTAATTATATAAAAGTATTGTGAAAGTCAGAATTCGCATTACATGGCAAATTTAATTGTTATGTCATGTACCTCTGTGTTTTCCTCTATTGTATTTTCTTGCCAAGTCTTAACTTCCTAAATTGAGGTCTTGTCATTATGTTTGACCAATCTGATTATGTCCTTAATTATTATTGTCCCTAAACTTTAGTGTTACTAAGTCCACGACTTCCTTTCCATTGCTTGGCACCCACCACATCTCTGTAGCTATCCTGTAGTGATCTACTGAGACCCGTCCTTCCCGGAATTCCTCAGATAACTAACTGCAAGTGACAGAGATGTAACGCGTTGTGACCTAGGTAAGCAGGGGCTGCTGGTCATTTGCCCTCTCTTCCAAACATGTCATATCGATGTGATTGGAAATGCAAATTTTAACTTATTTTTAGTGAAGCCTCCAGAAAAATAGTTGCCTAACAATAATTTTTCTCCTTTTCATTAAATAATTTTTGTGGTTTTTCAAAATGTGGCTTGTGACAGAGGAATATGATATTTAAATAAAATTCTTAGCATAAAAAAAAAGTGCCGAAGTGAACAACTTTTGAAAAGGGCTGTTTGGCCCACTCCATAATTGACATTCTGTCACGGCTCAGACTTTACTTCATTTCTGCTCAACTCAATATATGGATTTTTGTACAAACCATTTACCAAACACTAGACAATAGCGCCTTAGCAGATCAAATTTGTACAGGTGGGTTGTCTGTTATCCACAGGAGAGCTCCCTCGTGTCACCGGGACAGCTTCTGTTAGCAGCCCAGGAGGAGAGTGGGTGACACTTAAATACTCAAATTATAGAGGGGAGCATCCCGAGTACTGGAAAGAATGTAAAATTAAGCCTTTCAGCCTGTGCGCTCATTATCACATTAAGCAGGGAGATGGGGATGATGGGTCATAAATTGGTTTTCCTTTTATTTAAACAGGACCTGGCAGAATGTAAATGGAGTCTCTGAAATTCACTTATGTCATGATTGTTCTTCACTTTTCTTTCACCGTGGGTATGAGTTTGAAACTTGAGGTAATCTCTGTTTCTATTAGACTTCATTTATTGGGAAAATCATATTTAGGTTTTTTTCTTATTTCTTTTAGTTTCTGTATGCCTTCCAGAAGTCCAGGGTTTCCTTGACATTCTAATTTTCCTCTATTTCTTTCATGCAACTTCTTGAAATTTTAGGAACTTAGTAAATTGATTCCGGACTCATCGTCAGTATTTCTTGAGGGATTAAGCAGAGGAAAAAAAAACCTCATAGACACAGACAATGGTATGGTGATTACCTGAGGGAAGGGGGGAGGGGTGGTGCAGGGAGGTAGAAGAATTGGTAAAGGGGGGAGAAAAGAAGATGGAAGGAGACTTTAAGTGGGGTAGTGAACACACAATACAACATGCAGATGATGTATTATAGAATCACACACCTGAAACCTTTATAATTTTATTAACCAATATCACCCCAATACAATAAAAATTTAAAAATTACAAAATTTTTAAACTATAGGTTAGTGTTAGTCAACTGTTTAAAGCTAGGCCTAACTCAAAACTTTGATGAGATCTTTAACTTTCTTAGGACTTAATGTAGATGTGAGTTGAAACCTTGGTTCAGGCAGTCTGCCTCCTTTTTTCACAAAGCATCTGATTTCTAATGTTGAGCCATATTGTTTATTAAACTCTTCCAGCTGGCTCACAAGTTTGTGTGATTCCTCTCCAGTACTCCAGTCATCTTTCCAGTCTTTTCTCATGAGAAATATGCCAAGTTACATTGGAAGATTGTTTATCTGCCTCAGTTAAAATGGGACCTTACGCCTTTTACCTTCTGAGATGTTGAAGGCCTTCTCCACTTCTTACAACTTCAAATCCTCCCTGCTAAAGAACATTCTCTTATCATGCCCTGTCCTACTCTACTTCACAATTTTCCCTTTATCTTCCTCTTGCTTCTATGCATTTATTGCTTTTTCTGAGGAATAAATAGTGTTCCACCATATCAAGCAAAGCTCGCCATTTGTGCTTTTAATTGTATTCATTCCTATATTTTCCAGAATCTTGCTCCATTATCCACTACCCACCCCAATCCAACCTTTCTCCATCCTCCTCACATATTTATTTCCTCTATGTCCACTGGTTTCTTTTATCTACAAATTTTCCTCCTCATCCTAAAGAAACCTTCTCCTGACATGAGATCTTCTTAAGACATTGCCCTGTATCTACACCACATTCATCCAAAGGGCAGACCATGCTCCTTTTCTCTGCCACTGACTCTAATTTTAATTTAATGTTTAATATTCTTCATCATTCTATTTAGATCAGTGCTTTCCAACCCTGGCTACATTTGAGTCATCTGTATGGCTTTTAAAAACTGCAAATACCTGGCCACTACCTTGACAAATTCTGATTTAATTGGTTAGCAGTAAGTCTCTTTATTGATAAACTAAAGGCCTGGTGCACAGATTCGTGCACTGGTGGGGTCCCTTAGCCTGCTTGCACCCTCTTGCAATCTGGGTCCTCACGGGTGCATGATTGGGGGCCTGGGAAGGGACCGTGGGAGGGCTCCAGGGCGTGTCCACTCCATCTAGCCCAGTCCTGATTGGCCGGACCCCAGCAGCAAGCTAACTTAGCAGTTGGAGTGTCTGCCCCCTTGTGGTCAGTGTGCTACCAGTCGAACGGTCGAACGATCGCATAGGCTTTTATATATATAGATTGTAAAATCCTCCTGGAAGACTCTGATGTGCTGCCAGAGTTGAGAACCACTGCTCCCAATGACCACAGTAGTCACCCCTAACTGTTCATTCAGTTCAACAGGTTTTCTCTCCAACATTTACCCTCCTTTCAAATTAGGTGGAAACCTCTTTCATACGCTTGTAGACATCCACAGTTGGATGAGTGTGCCGTGTGGTCTCCCACTTGTCTCTTTTCTCTCTTCTTTTCTCTTTCTCCTTCCTATCCCTAAAACATTGCTTCTGCCCAAATTACTAACCTAGGTTGTCTTCTAGGCTAAATAATGTAGATCAGTGATCTTATTTCCTTGCTTTACCATTATATTTATACAGTATCACCCTACTCGCTGTCCTCAAATCAGAATCCTCATTATAAACTGCATTATAGACATCTGTACCCACATACACCATTGGCAGTCATGTCCAAAGAAGAGCTTATCATCTTTCAGGAGCTGTTGGATTTTGTTTGTTTGTTTATTTGTTTTTAGCTTTTTCCCCCCAGCCACCTAAGCCATAAGCATCAGATTTATCTTCAAGTTTATCTTCCTTTTTGCCACTACCGGTTATTATCTAAGTCCTCTAGTTTCCATCCTAGGGATTGCTCCTTAGTTTGCTCTTCTTTTTCTAGTTCCAATCATTAATCTTGTTCTGGCTGCACATGAACAATTACAGTGGCCCACTAGCTGGCCTTCAGAAAGTGTCCTACACAGTGCTGCTATATTAATTTTCAGGCACAGTTCCAATCTTCTCACTATCCTTTAAAACCTTCTGTGGCTCCTTATTAATTATAATTTAATACAAACAGTTATTATGAAATTCTAGGCTCTTGATAATGGGTCCTTGCCAGCATTTTCAGTCCATCCCCATTACTCTTCCATAGGAATTTGTGCTTCAGCCAAACTAAGCTGTTTGCTATTCCCTCACCTCTAACCTGTTCCTCTGACTTTTCTGGAGTAAATGTTCTGCCTCATGAAGCTTATTACTTTTATTATAAGTCCCGTAGGTAGAAAGATTTTTGCCACAAAAGTTCTAGTATGTGTGGATTCTTCTCATCGTATTTGACTTCCAAAGTCAATGTGGAACTAAGTGGCTTAAGGTTTCTGGTTGCTTGGATATCATTTAACCAGAGTGTTTGTACATTAGAAAATGGCTGTGGCTGATTGTGATGTGTGGAACATCTTGGGATTCTGTCTAGCAAATTGCTCTTCCCTTTAAACCATCCCAGGTGAAGATTAGGTTTTTCACTCTTATTAGCAACAACTTCCATGCTTTCTGTAGGCTAGAGCCTATCTTCCCAGTCTGGACCTTTTGATGAAATATGCCACTCAGCCTTTGACAGAGAAAATCTCCTAGAAAGTTGGACTGGTATACTTAGGTTCTTTTAACTTAAACCCAGATTGTCCTCCTGCTGTCTTAAAAGAAATGAGATTTCTCAGCAGGAGCCACAACAATGTCAATCTGTCTGAGACTGTTAATGACTCGTTTGCAATAGTGGCAAACTCATGAAGACTGGAAAAATTAAATGCACAGCATCATTCACTACCTCCGTGGCTAGCATTGCTGGGAAACAGTATAGTGCTTAGTGCAACGTTTACAAGACAAGAATTCCTTCAGCAGAATGAACTTTCTACCTGGGCGTGGGTAATGGAATGACAAACCGGTGACTTTGCTGTTTGAGTCGTTCTCTAGACATGGACCACAGGCTCTGCATGTCTGCAAAGCTGAGCAGTTCTTCAGCACGCCCTCTTCGGCACAGATCATTCTGGAGTTTGGAGAACATCGCTGTCATAGAATATAACTTTAAATCTTTTTTTAAAGTAGTAATCATTAGAAATTGTCTAAACTACTAGCTTCTTCTGATTTGAAGATAATGTTATTGACATCTCTAGAGACGCTGCAGTAAGGAGCTTAGGTACCATATGAACCAGCGTAAGTTCCCTTCCAACTCCAAGTTGTCTTGTTACGTCCATTCCATTTGAATTCTTCTCCAGTAAGTGAGATAAATATGCTTTAGACACGTTCCCAATTTTATATGTAGAGCACATTTATAAAATGTTTGCCTTGTTTTGACAGTTTCTAGCTGTCGAAGAGAGTGAAACTAACTGGCCAAATGGAGACTGAAACAAAACCTGAGATCCCAAAGTGCTATCTAAGCTACAAAGTGTAATATAAATGCAAATTATGTGTGGTGGTCTGAGACCGGATACTGCTGACCTCCTACTGCCTTTTATACCCACCATAGGATAGGCCTATGCTTTTTCAGCAGGGCAGCAAACTGTATCTTATGAAAGGACAACATTGAACTTCATGACATAAACCTATGTTGTCTTTGTCATGATGAGTGTGTTCTTTTAATTCATCAAAACCCCTTTGCAATCTTGATTATTTTGAATCTGTGTTGCTTCCTTGAATAATAATAACAAGTTCTATACATCTTCTACCCATTGTTTGTCATTTCTGGGATTTGTTCTGAAATGGCCATTAAGATTCAAGATAGGCCCCTTTGCTGTAGAGTTAAGCAATTTGTTGCCTGTGTCTGTTTTCAGCTTTGCATTGCCCGATAAAAAGCCAGTTGATAATGAAACTGAAGAGGCTTTGCCTGGCTGGTGTGGATCAGTGCTTGAGCATTGACCTATGAACCAGGAGGTCATGGTTCAATTACCAGTCAGGGCACATGCCCGGGTTGTGGGCTTAATACCCAGTGGGGGACGTGTAGGAGGCAGCCAATTGATGATTCTCTCTCATCATTGCTTGTTTCTGTCTCTCTTTCCCTCTCCTTTTCTCTCTGAAATCAGTAATAAATAATAAAAATACTTTTTTTAAAAAAGAATAGGCTTTTTTTTTTTTTTAGTATCTGCTGTATGTGAAACACTGTGTCCATTTGAGAGGATGCTTGAAGTAGAAGGTATCTGCCATATACCAGTGGGCACTTAACTATCTCAAACCATTGATTCATATTAGCCTTGACTATGTTTGTTATTCTGAAGTATCTTTGTCAATAAGAGGTTAGGACCTTGGCACAGGCAGCTTACATTCTGAACAGAAGAAACTGGTTATTACCTAGATGGTTTTGTTTGAAATTTGAGTACAGGCTTTGAGATAAGCAAGAGGCATCATATAATTATTATAAGCTGTATTTCTATTTCTAAAAATTTTGTCTAAATTTAAAAAAATGGTAGCAGGACATTTTGGATGAGAGTATGAGTTCAGCAGTTGTCATACTGCCTTGTCCTGCCACTTTCTCCATAGGTGATCCTAGGAAAGTTGTTTATCTAGTTTCCTCATCAGTACAAGGGAGGTAAGCACTGGCTTTCCCTGGAGAGTGGTGTTGAGGTGAAATGTTATATCTAGCCTCAAAAACAGGCTTGTGGTTTCAGTGAAATGTCATTGCAGAACCACATATGTGAATGTTAATTATAATAATTATTATTATCCTTTAGAAGACTCCTGTTATTAGCTTTTTTTGCACAATAGGTGCTGCTGTTACCCCTCCTCTTTATTTAGAGATCTATATATGTAAATTCTCTTTATGCCACTTTCATTTTTTCTAATATATGTTTTGAACAAATCAAAATTTCATATATAGCAATGCCAAAGTTTTCTAGAATGATTGGAGATTAAGAAGTTTTCAAAGCAAAATTTAGCAGAAAACTGGTTTAGCTTTTAATGCTAAAACTTGGTTTTGAACCTTTCAAAGGAAATCTCTCTTAAATGTGTAGTAATCCCTCTTGCCTCTTTAAGCCCTAACTCTCCATTTCATGATGATTCACACATCTGTCAATTACCGGATTGCAGGAACTTAAAAAGTAAAAAGCTTACCTTTGGTTATTTCTCTTCAAAATAAAGTTCTTTATGGATAGTGGAATGAAATTCCAAAAAGATAATTATGGCACTAAATACTAGTGTTCAATCAGAAAAATAGAAGCACATGTGGGAGTGTGTGTATAATATAAAAACACACACAGCAAAATAAAAAAAAATTGTTACAGGGACTTGACTGTATGCAGTTGTGGGCTCCGATTAAACTGTTTCTTTAGATCTCATGCTGTAATTTGAAGTCTGCAGGGAAGTCGGAAGGAGGAGAGAGATGGAAGGTCAGGGAGAATAAGGACGAGCTGGAACCCACAGCATGGAGGGGAACTGTGTCCTGCAGGAGAACTAGGCACCTCATCATGGAGTTAAAGGCACACCTGGCATAGGTCTCGCAGAAGCTATAGGAGGACCCGGGAAGGAGGAGCAGTTGCAGGCCCCACAGTTGCCCCACGCTGAGGAGTTGAACCAGCAGGATGAAGACCCCAACCTCACAATATATAAAACAGGTGGCTGCTGCTTCCTTTCCACTTTTAAATCCCACCCCCCAGGAAACACTCAGGGGAGGGAATTCAGGCAAATGTAGGTTAGTCTGGCCAAGTCAGTACATTACAAAGCTATCATAATAGCAAAGCCTTCTGTATAAGTTCTTTATCATTTCAAAAGGGTAATATTCTTCGACAAGTCAAAGCCTTTTCCAATCTTCTTATAATATGTGGATGTCAAATGCCAGACAGAGTTGCCCTGGCCGGTGTGGCTCAGTTGGTTGGGTGTCTTCCATTGTACTGAATGGTTGCCAGTTCTATTCCTGGTCAGGGCAGATCCTTGGGTTGCAGGCTCGATCCTCAGTGGGGGATGTGTGGGAGGCAGCAGATCTATATTTCACTTTCTTAGATGTATATCTCCTTTCTAAAAAAAACAAAACAATAAAATTCAGTCAGAATATGTAATTGCATTATTAATGTTACTCTGGAGCTTAGAGTCCTATGTAATGGCTCATTGCATTTGAGAGTAGAATTCTAATGTAGTAAAATTAACAGTAAATAAATGAGAAAATTAGGGGACATTCTTTTGAAAAGTTTCATCATCGATTTAGGAGATCAATTCTATAATAATATTTTATATTATAATTTAATTTGATTCAGTGAATTAACTTTGGCAAACAGAAAGACATTATAATATTGTATTAATAGTCAGTAATCCTGGCTGGCATCATATAACTATAGTTGATCCTTAAACAATGTGAGGGTAAGGGGGGTGTTGAACCCTCACACAGTTGAAAATCCATGTATAACTTTTGATTCCCCAAAGACATCTACTAATATCCTACTTTTGATGGGAAGCCTTACTGATAATAAAAACAGTCAATTAACACATATTTTGTATTACATGTATTGTACACTGTATTTTTTAATAATAAATTAAGCCACAGAAAAGACTATTATTAAGAAAACCATAATGAACAGAAAATACATTTGTAGTATGTATTTATTGAAAAAAAAATTTGCCTCTAAGTGGTCCTGTGCAGTTCAAACCTGTGCTGTTCAAAGGTAAACTGTATATGGGATGAAATTGCCCTGAGTGTTGAGCTTGACAGAAGGAACTGATATGCATTAGCTTGTACCCTGAAGCAACAGGTAAGCATATGGGCCCTTGAAAACTCTAGGGCTATGAAATTTGCAATTATCCACACATTTTCTACATAAGAGCCCACATCAGTATTAACATGAGCATTAATAGTAAGCTCTGTCCTCTAAACTAAAGTCTCTTGATCCATCCTTACTGGTGGGAATAGTTGTTAACATGCTTTAGAAACGTTGCTCAGGACGGTCTGTTACAAGTAACAAGTTCTCTGGAAGCACTCCTACACTGTTGGGCAGCTTCATGGTTTATTGGTTGTCTTTCTTTACATAGAATGCAGCCTTCTTTTTCATAATCCTATATAATAAAGAGCTAACGTGCTAATTAGCCTGAACAGCAGAACGGCCATCTAGACGACCTTCCGCACCATCTTCTGCATGAAGCCGGGGCTGCGAGGGCCAGCTGAGGCTGCGAGGGGCTGCGAGGGCCGGCCGAGGCAGCTGGAGCTGTGAGGGTGGAGTCTCTTGCACGAATTTCGTGCATTGGGCCTCTACTCTATAATTATAAAAGTATAATATGCTAATTAGACCAGACATCCTTCCGGACGACATTCCGGACAAAGCTGGAGCTGTGAGGGAAGCCTGGGTCCCCGGTGCCAGAGGGAAGCTGGTACCTGTAGCCAGGGGAAGAAAGACCTACTCTTGCACATATTTCGTGCACCGGGCCTCTAGTGACAATATAAAATGCTTCAAAACACACATCTCAGCAAATTGCTTTTCCTTGAGACAATGATTTGCCCTTTCAATTAATACTCTTAGGAGAGGGTGGTACTCTGTGAGGACAAAATTCTCCATTGTAATCACCTGCCTTATAATATGGTGGTGATGATATCTCACATTGTCTACAGAGGGTTCCAGGGATGATGGCCCTGTTAGATAATAGGCACAGGTGACTCTAGGAATGATGGCCCTGTTAGATCATAGGTGTAGGTGACCGTAGGAATGATGGCCCTGTTAGATCATAGGTGTAGGTGACTGTAGAAATGATGGCCTTTTAGATGAGGAGGCAGATATTAACATCTTCCTGTTAGAATTGAGGAAAGACACAGTGTTGGCGATAAACAGCTTGCTGACCCTGTTGATTGCCTGCCGCTCCAGACCCAGCCCCTTTGTTCTGGCTGTGAAAGGCTAATGGTGTTCAGGTTGCGCTCTGCCAGGCGATTTGCTCAGGAAGGGTGCCCTTTCCTGCCCCTCAGAGTCATCACGGTTTGTCTAGGGCAGTCATGCCAATGCTGTTTGTTTTACCAGCAACGGGCTGGGCCATGGGTAAACAATACAGTTCTGGTCAGCGATTTCGAGAGGAAGTCTACTGAGGCATTTGGGGAAAGGGTTTCTCTGATGACAAGATAATTTAAAAACACAAGCTGTTTGTTTCTGTCAGCAGTGTCAAACGTACATGCTTTACTTAGAACTGTGACAGCCATTTTGTAATCAAAAAGGGACCAACCTCTGATAATAAAAGAATAGAAAGATGGAAAACCCTTGAGCCATTGAATGAACTAGCTGTGAAACCGCCCTGCCTTTGGAATCCTTGACTTGAATGCTAATCATTATTCTTACTGTTTATTCTGCCTGGGAGTCTGGTGCTTGGGCAGTCGAGAACATTCCAGGCTCCCCCTAATGTGACTTTGTGACCAAAACTGAAGGGATATTAATTTGGTTCATCCTATTAGCTGTATGCATGTGGCATTGGAACGGGGTGAAGGCTGAAGACTGCTTTTTGTGGCCTGGCTCTTTGCTAGGAGTAGGTATGGCAATGCTGGTATTTCCGCAAGTGTTGAAAGTCACTCACTGGTTTCATGGCTTTCCAGAGTTTATGGCAGCCTTGGCAACCTCCTCACTCCTCATTTCCCTACTAGTGACAGATGTAGGAGTTCCTCTGGTGGGTCAGGTCTTTAGTGTTATTTTTTAATAAATCCTAGAAACCCAGCTTCAACCTAGCTCCACCAGCTTTTCCTATGATGCTGTGAGCATGGGATTTCTTACATTAAATCCTTTTCTGCTTAAAATAACCAGCGTCCTTCCTCTTTTCTACACTGAAGCCCTGTCTACCACTTTTAGTCAGTTTTCTATCACTTGTAGTTGAAATAACCCTGGTCACATACATACTAAGTAGTGGAACTAGGACTTCAGTCCAGGTCACATGACAAGTTCACAGCTCTCTCCAGGGGACCTGACTCCATTTTTTTTTAAATTATTATTTTTAAAAATATATTTTTCATTGAATATTTTACAGAGAGGAAAGGAGAGGGATAGAGAGTTCGAAACATCGATCAGCTGCCTCCTGCACACCCCCTACTAGGGATGTGCCTGCAACCAAGGTACATGCCCTTGGTTGGAATCGAACCCGGGACCCTTCAGTCTGCAGGCCGATGCTCTAACCACTGAGCAAAACCAGTCAGGGCATGACTCCACTTTTTTTTTCATTTTGTCTCCCTTCCCTTTGTTGCCTAGAGTAGCCCCCGAAGGTGTCCTGCCTCTCTTCCCACCCTTGTCTTTCTAAGCATAGGTCTTCCCTTCAGACACTGGTGTGCCTCTCCCCACTTGAGGCCTGGGCTGACCTGAAATGCCCACTGCTCTGTCCTGCTGCTCTCCCAATGGTCATGCACATGTGACTTTAAGACACACCTTAAAAAGAACGTTTCCTTTAGTGAAGCCTCCCATGTTCCTTTGCTTGACAAAGGCTGGCTTAACATTTTATTCCTGTCAGAGTCATTGTTCCTGGCACAACATATCATAACTAGTGAGTGTTTCTCTCCCCCCGACAGTGACCTTTGTAGAGAGACAGACCAGGCCATGTCTGCCTTTGCATTCTGCTGTCTGGATGCAGTGTGCTCGCAGAACCTAGCTCCTGACCTGCTGACAACCTGTGGAAGTGTTCGAGTCCAGGCAGATGCAAATTGCAGTATTTCTTTTTGGAATTCATGAATTCAAAATCCTAAAGATGTTTGCTCAGCTTGCATTTCTGAATCTTAAATATTATACATGGGATCTGAGCCAGTATGTTACTGAAGCATGTTTGAAACCTATGCTGCAGATGAATATCTGTGATATTACCTGAGGTCATTATGTACTGTTGTTGTGGTATGACTGTGTTTCTCTGGACTGTCTGAAGAATTGTCTGCCATTTGCTGAGCTAGATTGATGATGTATATATGCCTGTGACCAACCCTCAGGGACTGATGAAGTTATTTTAATAGAAATCCGTTTGCCCTTTCACAACTGCCCCCAACGTCTGTAGACTTGTCCCTTCACAGTTGTACCTTTGTTGCTGTTAAAATACATGTGATGGGGACAAAAGTATTCCTGCTGCTGTACCACTGCTTCTGCCCATCCAGTTCCCAACCCTCTTCCTTACTCTAATTATTCTTTCATCCATTTCCCCTCTGTCTCCATTGGCTTCCTTCTCATCACTTTCCCCCTCATTTCCTGGGTTTTACAGCACTAACTTGGTTCTCATGGCTGTTGTTAGCTTTAAGAATGCTTCTTTCCTTCTGGAATATCTAATAGAACTTGTGACCAGGGTTTATTTTTTGAGAAGTCCATCTTATAGACATTTCTGATTTATTTTAGCATTGCTAATTGCTCTTGCTTTATTTATTTTCTCCTAAAGATAAAGTAAAACAGACATTCCATGACACCCTGGTTTCCCAGGCTTCTAGAAGAATGACTCCCCACAGTGTTACTATATTGTGTTTGCTTATAGTGCAGTACGCCTTGGTAGCAGATTAAGACTCTCAACCTACAACATGTTAGTAATGCTCTGGAGAACGTAGATTTATGAGAAATTGACAAGTTTAAAGTTCTTTAGAAATAACTCTTTTTAAATGAGTTTCATATTCTACAGCAAGGAAGCTTTCCCCCTGACAGAGGAACTGTTAAAAGCATTTGTTAATGCTGCATTGATATTCAGGCCGCTCACCTGATGTGACTCAGTTATTTTCAAGTTGAAACTCTGCATGCAACAGCATTTGAAGACAACACGTGCAGCTTGAAGGATATTACCTTCATTCCTGGGTTGCTCATCCCTCTGGAGTCAGTTACCCAGGAGTTCTAATAGATTATGTGCTGAAAATAGGGAAGACTGGATTTTAACGTCAAAAGAGGAACAAAGAAAAAGGGGTGGTTTTTCTTCTTCCCAGCTGCCCCCTGGTGGCAAAGGCACTACAGCAAAAGCATTGAACAAAGATTCTTGCTGTGTAGGGGCTGCTGGTGAGTCTGACCAGGGCCTCAAATCAAAGTCTGCAGTGCATGTTGCTTCCAAAAAGGAAGAGCAGAATATTGGGGCCCCTAATTACATTTCGCTTCCCACCAGCATCTGTTCTTATCATAGTAGCACTAGGCTCTGCCAGCTCCGTCAATACTTGTATATTAACAAGGGACAATCGATAGAAAAATTAAAGAGGAAAGTCAAGGTAATTAGGCTAAAGCTGCTGCTTATGAGTTTTCAATAATTGCTTTAGCTTCCTCTTGTTTTTCCCATCTCCAGAAAAATAGGGCCTGATTGAAGGACTGGGTCGTGTTTGACTAAGGACATGTCAAAATTATACAAAGCCAGGCAGGAAATAAAATTAAGTCGTATTTGTTTTAGAGCAGCAAAAGGGGCTGTGCAGGATGGCGTGGGAAGAATAGACGTTGATTTAAATGTACCCATTAGCAGCTGTGCCTTTGTTGGTACCTGTTCCGTGTCAACAGTGTTTGCCACCGGCAGAGGCCCACTCCAAAGCACCGTGGCATGTCATGTAGCAAAGAGGCTGCATTTCTCTCAGAAACAAGATCTTTGTGGAAATTAGATGCCACCCTTTATAAAACCATGAGATAGCAGCCCTCACAGCTACCCTGTGGATCATACTTTGGCCATTGTTCTTTGTGGCTTAATTGACAGGGATCACTGCTCACTTACCCGCTGTAATGAACAGGTTACCTACTTTAGGCGGAAGAGGCTAATCGTTAGTTTTAAGCTACTTGGACATTTTTGTGCCCTGATGTTGGAAGCCCTAAATAAAAGAGAGCCAACTTGTCTGATAGCTGCCTGTTAGGTTGGTGTGTCTGCCTCTTAGGGGAAGGAAAAAAGAAGGAATCCCCAGTTTGGGAGAGACAAATCTAAGCAGGAAAGAGAGGTTAGTGAGAAAGATATTTTATGTTTTATATTCATTTACAGGCTTCATTTGCACTATATCTGTCAGCTCAAGGCACTTTATAAACTTTACAACCAAATTATGTACCAACATCACTTCATTCACTGCCGACGTGGAGCTGTTAAACATCTGCCAGGTACGTGTTTCCAAGAAGCAAGAAAAATGTAGAAGAGAATTAGATCTTGTTAAATATACAGAGAAAATTTAGATATGAGGGGATGTAATATGAAGAATTTCATTGAGCACCTGCTATGTACAGGGCATTGTAGAGGATTCCCTGGATACAGGAAATAATGTAGTATACTCTCTGTCTCCCCACCTCCGACCCCACCCCCAACCTAAGTCTGCAAGGCAGAAGTGAGTGATGGAGCCAAAACTTGAATCCACAACAGTTTGATTTCAAAGCACAAACTCTTAATTCTTTTATTACATTATAATTTTTACTGGAGGCTTAATTTAAAAAGACTCTCTAGATGAAATGTGTGAAGCATGATTTCCACTGAATGAATGCAAATCTAATTGAAGAGAATAATGATGCTAGGGTGGGGGATGGGAGAGTATTGAAGAAATCATACACCCAAAAGCATCGAAAAGTAAGATGAGGCACAGATAGAATTAGAGTTTTGATGGAATTATTGTTAATTATCCTTAATATTGCAAATGGTTTTATATTATTCCACTGCTGGTTGGGCTTGCATATGTGGATCAGAATCCCTGCTGCATGTAGAATTTCCAGGAAGACCTGTCCTAATTGGTGTTTTAGGTCTGTCTTTCTTTTTTTTTTTTTTTTTTCATCCTTATCTAAGGACATGCTTAGAGAGAGAAAGGGAAATAGGGAGAGAGAAAAACATCAATGTGAAAGGGAAACATTGATTGGTTGCATTCCACACACTCCCCGACTGGGATCAAACCTGCAGCCCAGTCATGTGCCCTGATGGGGAATTGAACCGGCTGTGTATCGTGTATCTTTCAATATATGAGGCACTGGTCAACCAGCTGAGCCACTGTGGCCGGCTGGGTCTGTCAGTTTTATAAGATGGTGTTGAGGCCCTCAGAAGATCCTGTGCACCCTTTAGACTCGCTGAGGCCAAGAAATCTCCGAATGCATTTAAACCTGGACACATCTGATGGCCAAATCCTTTACTTCTTGTTGCCCATGAGTCAAAATATTTGGAAGGTTCAAGCTCATGCATTCATGGTGAAAATAGTACACAATATAATTTTGTTCCTTTGCTTGAAAAAAGTTATTCTAAATACATAACCACTTCTCTATTAGAGATGTTTAGAAGTTTGCAAAGGGGATCATTTTTGAAAGCTCTCTTTTCACCTTCATGCCTCACATGAAATGGAGACATTCCAGGGGGGGAGCTTTTTTCTATTTCTTTACTGTTTTCCCCCCTGTATTTGTTGCTTCCGTTGTCACTCCATATTTTTGTCTTTCATTTTAACCCTATAATACCAATGAACAAATAAAAATGATGTAGTATTATGCAACCATTAAGGCGGTATAGTTTAGTCATGTTATAAAATCTTAAACCCCCAGTCCAGCTGCCTGTTTTGAATCTTAGCTATGCTTTAATTTAACTATACAATTTTTAGTAAGTTATTTAAACTTTCTAATTTTTTTAACCTTATAGGCTTTTATGAATATCAAATGAACTAACATATAAAGTGCCTTGTACACAGTGCTCTATAAATGCTAGTATACATAATAAAAACTATTATTAAACTTACGTTCATAAAGCATATATCATGATGTAGAAAATGATCATGAGGGAACTTTAAATGAAAGAAACAGGATATAAAGTGATAGGATTACAGTTATAAAAATAAGCACACTTTTTTTAAAAAACAACTGGAATAAAATAGACCAAAATATTAATTGTAGTTTGTTTTAAAACCATCTCCTTCTGTTAATCTTTATCTTTTTTTTAATGTCAGGTACCTATCACCGTACACAATTATTTCATTGATCAGTTTACTGGGGTTTTGACTTTCTCACCCTCTAGAATGGAAATGTTATGAGAAAGGACTCCTGCTGGTCTTGTTCACTGTGTATCATGTGTCTAGTGCCACGGGCTGGCAGACAGACACCCTTTAAAGATATTTGTTGAGTGAATATGTTTACTTCTCACTTTTCTGTGTCTACTATTATATTAATAGAAAAATTATAACTGATTTGATAGGAGGAAAAGCTATTTTTAAACCATTATCTCAGCCTTCCTTAAGGTCTATTATTGCTCTATATAGTTCATGGTAAGACAGCAAATAATAAGAAAATGTTTCTCACATTACTTTTTTTTTTTAAGTGATCAGTTCACCTCATAGCCTTTGTTTATTTTAATTTTTTTATTTTTTTGCCTTAGCTTTTAATCAATGTAGTAAAATCCTTGGTAACTTAATTTTCCACTGTTCTGTTTTGAACATATGAAAAGCTCTTCCTTTCTAGTTAGGACTCTTGCAGTTCCACATTAGGTAAAGTTTCAGTTATTTAGCTGGTGAAGTATTTCCTTAGAGCCTTATTATAGATGAAGAAATATTACGGTTTTTAATTCAAAATATTGTAACTTGGCTAAATCACACATTCCTTCATCGGTTTTCTTGGTGTTAATTTCCCAGTGCCAGAGTCTCCACCATTGAGCCACTGTGCATCTCTGCCCAAGACTTCAGCGAAATGGGATTGTGATGACAGAGAATGCAAAAATGTTTCCATCTGTTGCTGAAAAATTTCAAAGTCATGGAGACGCCCTCAGTCTTTTCTATGATTCCT